>NC_139474.1:2045000-2600000 GCF_057233095.1 Heloderma suspectum
ATCATTTATTCTTATAATAGATGCGAGATGTTCCTGGAGGATCAGTGGGTGGTGTTCATGGGTGCTAAATCCAACTTCCATGTTCAAAAGCCAGCGTGCCCCTGAATTCATGGTGCATCTTGAAATGCTTCACAGAGGCATCTGGCAGGCCCACTCTAGAAACGCCATGCTGGACTAAGTAGGCCCTGGCTCTGATCCTACAAGGCAGTTATTACATTGTTGTTGTTGTTGTTATTACCGCTTCTCCCAGCATCCGTTTCCCAGGCCGCAAAAGCAGAGCTGGTTGCGCGATCTACCAAGAAAGGACTAGGAAGCTTGCAGGACAGAGCAACTAAGCAATGTGGCCACAGAGCTGGAGTACTTTCATTTTCAAAGAAAGACATTTGGGGTTTCTCCAGCCAGTGGTGGGCATGAGATTGTCTCATTTATTTTTCTCCCCCCCCCCCCAGCTCTTTCAGAACTGTGAATGTCCCAGGGAGTGAAATTAGCACTGGATCCACAGCCCTTGAACTCGGACGTTGGCTGTCGTTGGAAACAGGTCTGGCTTCCTAAAATCCCAAGATGATGGAGTTTCTGCCCATTTCTTGGAGGACAACAAACCCAGATTACCTTGCCCTTGTCCCAACTATACAAGAGCAGTGGACTCTTCCCCTTCCCCAAACACATGGGAATTCCTGTGGAGGCCTGGCTGCTTCGATCCATTTCCTTTACACCTTTGTGTTTTGAGGCCAGTGGGGTATCAGATATTAGATGCTGTCCCCTGAGCAAAATTAGGAATAAATAGGTTTGGGCCCTCTTCAGCCCCATGATGAGCTCCTCCTGCTTTAGTCGATATTTGGATTTCTAAAAGCATTTGTGTTGCTGCTCCATTTTTTTTACTGTTTCTTGCAGCCTCCTAGAGTGTGGATACATCCTGCAAACCATTCCTTGCATCTCACACACTCCCAAAACAGAGACTGGTACTCAGGGCCAACGGAAGAGCATGTCCCAAGCCACCAAGCGCAAGCATGTGGTGAAAGAAGTCCTGGAGGAGTACGTGGTTCCTTCAGAGAGGCAGCAGATTGTTCGGGTGAGAAGGAGGCCTGGTCTGCGCAGCTTGGATCTGGGCTGGCCGTGGGCTTCTGGGTGTGCTTTCTGCAGTGATCTTGCTTCAGAAGTTGGTGCCTAGCTGCTGTGTTCCATCCCAGAGACAGCTGCAGACTTTGTGGGCCTGGATCCACATCCATCTTGGTTATGGATCTTGGGCAGGTTATTGTCTGCCTCGTTTTTACCTTCAGCTTTTCTGCAGCTGGAGGGTTACAAAGAGGCTGGGCTGCTCCTCCTCTGTATGAGAGAAAAGGGTCAGGGCTTGGGCTTGTAACCAGTCCCATTGAAGGGACCCTTTTCAGAGACCTATAACGATGGCTGGTTTTTGTAGGGTTCTTGAGGACACACCACAGCATGGGTGTTGCTCTTACGGCCAGTTTTGCCTTTCTACTCCAGGTGCTAGGGACTCCAGGCAACAACCTCCATGAGGTGGAGACCCCTGAGGGGACACGGTTTCTCGTGAGCATGCCCACAAAATTCCGCAAGAATATCTGGATCAAGAGAGGTTAGTGGGAGGGGCTGCTACCTCTGCTACAGGTGGAAGAAAGCCTCTCATCTTAAAGTCCCCCCTCCACACCCCAAGCATGTGATCAGTTTCTGCTCCAGTGTGTATCTCTCTTATCCCTAGGTGACTTCCTCCTGGTAGATCCTATAGAGGAAGGGGAGAAAGTAAAAGCAGAGATCAGTTTTGTCCTCTACAAGGACCATGTTCGCTATCTGAAAAAGGAAGGATATTGGTAAGTGTCAGTGAGCATAAGAGAAGGGAGAGCTGCCCCATCCCCAGCTGAAAGAACAGCTGTCCATCCTCCCTCCCTCCCTCCGACAGTCGTAGGGAAAGAGCTTCTGCTGCCACGGAGAAGCTGAACCCTCTCTAAGACTGCTGTCCTGGGTCTGACACACTTTCTTTGCCTATTTTACCACAGCGTGCGTGTGTATGTGTATGACCCATCTCTACTGCAGCCCCTGGCATTTGGGGGGTTATCCCTCTGTAGGGTTGGATGGATCCTGCAAACTGTTAACCTGCCAATATTCTCCCTTCTGTTTTCCTCTCCAGGCCTGAAGCCTTCTTAGGTGATGTGGCAGGAACTCACAGCAATATTAAAGAGAGGTGAATATGAGAGCTAAACTCCTAGAATGAGGGGGTTGGGCAGGGCGAGAGAGGCAGAAGTTTGTTCCTTTTAAGAGAGTTGTTCTTTTAAATTGGCTCTTTATGACTAGTATTTTATTAGCTGTTCTAATGCCAGATCTTTATTTATTTTTTTAGTCTTTTAATTGTACCCTGCTTTGGGAAATCAGAAGGACTGAAAAGTACGGTAGAAGAAACGAACACATATGTAATGCAATGGACTACGTATGAGCTTGTCCTAAAAACACTCCTTATCTCCTTTTCTAGCAGGGATGGAACACAAAGCCCACCCCGTTCTGCAGGGGAGGAGGACTCGGAGGAGGACGACACGGACTTGTTTGTGAATACAAACCGGGTAAATTATGACTGTGTGGAGAGCGAGGACAGCAGCGACTCAGAAGAGGAAGAAAAGTAACAGAGGATCTGGTGAAGCAGACCAAGCCAACCTGGGGCTCGGGGGGTGGGGGTGGGGCTCTACTGCAGCCCCCAGCCCTTTTCTGTCAGTGTGGATGAGCTGTTGTCCTGCTGGAGGTTCTTACAAGGAGGCCAAGCTGCGCTTAAGCATTTTGAGTAGCTGTTGCAGGCAAAGGGCATGCAGCCAAAAGCTGGAGTAGCCTTACAGCGGCCGAGGCTCATTCCTTGAAGGTGCTTTGACCTTGTCTAGACTGGCTGCCTCTATTGTACTCAGCTCTGTTCCTCCCAACCCCTTTGCCTTACGTAATGAAAGTGTGCTCCAAACCCAGGAATTGGCTGACCTGTCATTTACTGCCTTGCAGTAGTGGCCGTTTAGGGGATCAAGGTTCACTTGGTAGTTTTCAAGTGGCAATTCCTCATGGCTCATTAAAGTCTTTGGGGCTGGACTACATTAAGAGAGTGCAGCACACAGCGGGAGCTGGCCAGAGCACAAATAGTATTTTGTAGAGATGCTAGCTCTCAATTAGATGGCATTAGGTCTGAAGTCTTGGCTCTTTCAATCCCAGTTCTCTTTCCTCACCCCTCTTCTTCTGGGTATCTCCTGTGGCTTACACCATTCTCTTTTCCACTTCTGTCTCTTGGGTGAATGCTGATGTTTTGTATTCTAAACAAGAGTTTCAATAAACGTTGAATAAGGACTGTAAGTGGGGTAGTTACTGAACTCGCTGCACTCTTTCCAGTCATTAAGGAGACTGACCACACCAAAACCCCCACTTTATGCACAAGAGGCAGCCCTTGCCTTGAAGTGGATGTCCGCACACATCACCAAAGAAAAATAAGTTTGTAGCCCCACTGCTGCAGTAGACATCTGGCAATGGCAGGGGCTAGTGTGAATTAAGCAGCTGCAGGAAAGAGCAGGTTTTGGCTTCCTGCTGCCATTCAGTCTCTAGCAGCCTTCCGGGTGTTTTGGCTTACAACTGTCATCAAGCCTGAGCCAACAAAGCTGATGGGTGTTGCAGGCCGAAACGTGGCAGGGCCCACATTGCCCAGTCCTGCTCTACAGGAACAAATCTTAATTTGCGTAATTTATTCTGATGACTTCACTGGAAGGAGCAACAGCACCGTAAATCTGTGGATGCTTTAATGGGGAAAATGGGCAGTAAATCTACTACAACCAATACAGGGCAAGGATCGACTTTGTTTTTGGCTAGAACCCCAAGATCCACTAACCGGAACCAGGTGCAAAGCAGTGGCTCAGGCGGGCGGACATACACTAAGAACCAGGAAACTGGGTCCCTCTGAGTATATGTCCAGACCAGGAATCCTGCGATTAGGACCAAAACAAAGGTTACAGGTCCTTTCACACAAAAATCTTCTCGTTTTTCCCTCAAGTGTTCTTTTTCAGCGAAGTAACTGAGGAGGAAAAACACGTTTTAGGGCACAGTCCTATGCACAGCTAGACAGAAAAAAGTCCTAGAACTCCCAGCCAGCTGGGGAATGCTGGGATGTCTAGGACCTTTTTCTGTCTAAACATACCTAGGATTGCACCTTTAGTTGTTGCTGTTGTTGGACTGTTGGGAGATGGGAACCCTTAAATCTACCTCAGATCTCCCAGACATCTACCAGTAGATCCTGATCTACCTTCTGCCCAACCCCGATAGAGGGCATTTGTGCAGCACCGAATTGCTTGCCCTCATTCTTCACCCTTCCATGAAGCTGCCTTGTACCAGATCAGATCCCTGGTTCATCTAGTTCAGTATTGTGTATACAGCAGGAAGTCTTTCCCAGTCTTACTCAGAGAGAATGCCAAGGAACTGAACCCAAGCCCTTATGCATGTAAGGACTACGCTCTCCCACTTACCCTGTGCTCCTCCTCCATCTGCCCCATGAGACCAAGCCAGCAAGCATATCAGGACTGTACCATTTCTGATTGAAGGTGAGGACCCATTCCCTGTAAGATAAGGCTAGGATGCCCTCTCCCTGACATGCTAGTTTTCTATGTGTGGGGAATGTTTAGAGGAGGAGGAGGAGCAACCAGTCATGAGAACCTCTGCCTGCAATTTGGAGTGGTACAGTCAGGCGCAGCTTTGACACCACACTGAGAACCACACTTAGGATTTCATTTCAGCTCATCTAATTCCCAAGGCAACCCAAAGATACTTCATGTGGACTATTGTGTATTCCCACCTGCCCAGACCCAAAAAGAATGTTAAAAACTTGTTCATACTGTGGGCAGCAGAAGGAAGAGACTTGACAATGAGTGAGGAAGCAGCTACATTTACTCAAGCTATAAGGTTTCACATATAGATACAAAAAAAAAAAAAAGACATTTGGTGCTTAAGATCTCAGCTCCATGACTATATACAAAGCAGGCCCAGATCCATATGAAACAAGATTCCCATGAGAAGCAACGGATGCAGGTCCTCTTGTGTGCACCCCACACAAGAATTGCTCCACAGAGCCCCCAAAGGAGCAGGTGCGCTCCAGCCGTGGGAAGCAGGAAGTTCACTTGGTGATGGTGTTTCTGTGGGGGGGGAGAGAACAATTAAAGCCTGGACCAGTAAAAAGGGAAAACACCCATCAGGAAGCAGACACAGGGCCCCCTTTTCCAGCTGATACTAAGGCGTGTTTAGAAGGTGAGGGGAAAGGCTGAGAACATGAGCTGTAATGCCAGCGGTTGCCTGGTTCAAATCTCGGCCGTTAACTCATACAAGCTACTCTCCTGCAGCCTAGGCCCCACATCTGTAAGGCGTGGAGGTGGCAATTTAGGCCTGCTGGACAAAGATGCACCAGCTGCTGAGAATGTACAGCATGCCAGGCATTTCGTATTGTACTCTTCTAAGTATTCCTCGCCCACCTCAAGAGATGGAAACTGCTCTTAAGCAGCAAACTCCGGCTGCTGTAAAGTGATTGGTGGATATTATACACCAAAACATGGGCCAGGGCAGGCCAGCCAGATGGCCGGCTGCAGATTCAGGAACCCAGGAGGCCACCTCCACTGTTCCTAGCAGTGCAGCCCAAACCTGCTTGGCAGCCTGTCTGCCGCTCTCTGGCCCCCAGACACCCCACCAGGCCTTACGCGTTCATGCTCTTGCCGCTGCCACTGAGCACGATGTAAGGGGTCTTCTGGGCCTTCTGCTTCTCCTGCAGTAAAGCCACGGTGCCCAGGGGGGTGTCGCTGGAGCTCATCTTCTTCAAGAGCTGGGGGAGAGGAGGCAGTTTCAGTCAGTGCCGCTTGCCCCTGGCCATACTCCCTTCTCTGCCTCATGACCCCTCACCCTAGTTAATGCCCCACGGAGGTGAATGTCTGGGGCTGGCCAAAAGCCAGAGGAAGCGGAGAGCCCTAGGGCTTAGTAACGGGGAACGCGCATCAACAGGAGGGCAGAACAAGGTTTTGGAGGATCACTAGAGTGGGGAGGAATTCTAGAGATTCTCCGGGGTGCCCCCAACCCCTGTCCAGGTGTTCGTGGCAGCTGAAGGGCTGTTCCATGCAATGGGGCCCTCCCCGTCCTCACCGCCTCCTCATCAAGTTTCTTCATGCGCCGCTCCGTCTTCATCTTGCCAGAGCCCTTGCCATGGAAGCGGTGAGAGAGCTGCCGGAATGCCTGGGGCAAGAGCACACAAAGGGGAAAGGGGAATGGCGAGACATGCAGCCCGGCTGCGCAGGCTGCCGAGCCTCAAATGCACCAAGGCAAAGGATCGGGGCTGCAGCATTTAGTCCACTAATTGGTTGACCGGAGCAATTAAGCACATTCTGGTCAACTAAAAAAGCACCACCAATTTAAAATACAAAACAAAACTATTTTTCATTATAGTCAGA
Organism: Heloderma suspectum; assembly: GCF_057233095.1. NCBI lineage: Eukaryota > Metazoa > Chordata > Lepidosauria > Squamata > Helodermatidae > Heloderma > Heloderma suspectum. The sequence continues at coordinate 2,051,447 of NC_139474.1, forward strand.
AAAACCGCAGATGGGAAATTCTATCTCGGAAGAAGGAGAATGCCTCTCCCCAGGTTATGCCTGCTGCAACACATGCATGGATCATTTGAAAAACAAATAAAGCATGCCGTTTTTTATCTTTCTTTAGACCTGTTCTTATCAACGGATAACATACTTCTTCAGTCAGGCAAATGCCTGGGTAAGAACCCCTTATTCCCACGTGGGAGGGCATTGCACCCTTACACCGCCTAGCATGTGGGAACAGGATGGCTGACCCATGCCTAGTACCTCCTTGGGTGTGAGTTTGCGCCCCGTCTCATCCACGTATTCTATTTTTACATCTGGCTTGTATCCGTCCTTCTCTTTGAAGTCCTGGGTGAAGCCCCGGTACTCTTCTCGGCGGCTGTACTTGTCATCAATGGCCCTGTGGGGTGAGAGGACACAGCCACCTGAAGCCCGCTGGGCCAGCAAAGCACAACAGCGGGTTCAGCAGTCTGTAATGCAACAGAGCCATGATGCCGGCTGCACACCGGCTGATCCCTTCTTTGGAGCCCAAAGTGTTTGATTTCCACAACACAATTCGTCATATGGCGGGGAACAAAGACAAGCACGCCATTTTGTGAACACCGGGCCAGAGTGCGCGCGTCCGTCCGTCCGCCCGCCAGCAGTGATGCCACTGCCAGGTGGCGTCCTCCTCCCAAGGAAGGGCAGAACCGTCTCTCTTGAGATGAATGCAACAGCTGGGGGGGGGCTTGCTCAGTGACAGGGCACACAACTGAGGGGCACACAGCACCAAGCCTCTGGGGTGCTGAAGCGATGCCCTCTGAACAGCTTGCCAGGCCTGGCGCCCGCTCTCCACCCACCGAGCCACTCACATCTTGTCCTCGATGCAGTAGACGGCTGACGGCAGCGACTTGTTGGGGGCCTTCACCCTTGCCACCTTCTGCACAGTGGTTTCCAGCAAGCCTGGAGGGGAGGAGGACAGCCGTGAAATGCCGGGCATGAGCAGCCCAGGAAGGGGGCCCAGGGCACGCACAGCCCTGGCAGCCACGAGTGACAGCCCCCCCCCCCCCGGCCCGCAAGGGGAAGACTGACCTGCAGGCGGTGGGAAGGCCCAGACCAACCTGTGGCAGGCGGCCCCCCCGCCCCTCACCTTTGTTTTGGCAGAGCAGGAGGGCGGCAGCCAGGCCCCGGTTGACGATGGGCTCTTCGTCCAAGATGGTGGTGGAGGATGCTGAGAACTGCAAGCCGGAGAGAGGGAGCCCGCGTGCTCAGCGCCCAGCTGGTGCTCACCCACCCCTTCCCCAGCAAGACCGGAAGGGGCCCCAGTGGCAGCAGCCCCACGGCCCCCCCAGGCGCCTCACTCACGTCCTGCTGCTGCTTTTCCTCGTCCAGGTTGACGGTGCTCCACCCAATGTTCTCCTCGCCGTCAGAGTCTGAGCCCCCATTGGCTGACCGCTCGTCATCTCGCTCGAAGTCCTGGAAGGAGATAGAGGGGCAGACGAGGGCCGCAGGCGGAGCACCAGCTCCGCACAGAGAGGGGCCCGCTGGGATGCGGAGGGGAGTCCTGCAGGCTCACAGGCAAGGGCCGACCTCGTCCAGTATCCTGTTCCCACAGTGGCCAACCAGATGCCTCTGGGAGGCGCAACGCTGGACAGGAAGGACACGGCCCCCTCCCACCATCTGCTCCCCAGAACTGGCGCTCAGACACCACCTGCCCTGAGCTTGGAGGTCCCACGGGGCTCTCGCTGACATTCCGCCTCCTCCTCCTCCCTTGAAAGCACCCCTGCCTGCGGCCATCGCCACATCCAGGCGTTTCCTCCGCGCAGTGTGAAGAGCCGCGGCCACGTGAGGCCACAGCTCCGGGAAGAGCCCCGCGGTGGGCAGCTGTGCCGAGGTGCCAGTCGCGGCCAGGGATGCCGCTCGAGCCCCTCCAGGGCGTGCTCAGCCGCACCACGCAGCAGCCGAGCGCCTCTCTGCGCGTACCATGAGCTCCTCCTGGTCCTCGCGGTTGCCGGCCAGCCCATAGGTGGGGATCTCGCCCAGCGTGCGGCAGAACTCGGAGGTGGCGTTGAAGACGATGGCCCCCTTCCGCTCCAGCTCCTCGTCGTCCTCCTGGCTACGGCCCGTCTCCAGCTTCTTCACAATTTCTATGACCTGCAGGGGGGAGAGACGGCTCACGGGTGGACCCGCGGGCTCGGAGGCCTCTGGGAGACGGCGCAAGGAGCAGCCGGAGGCCCTGCCCGATGCCCAGGCCCCGCCCCAGCTGCCCACGGCCAGCGCGGGGCAGGCTGGCCCCTCCCTGGCCTCCTCAAGATGCCCCCCAGAGTCCGGGCTGGGGCTGGGCCGCAGCCCTCATCACGAGGCCAGCCCGAGGGACGGGGAGCGTGCCCAGCCTCACCTTCTCCCCGCTGTCCTTCAGCTGCTGGATCTGCCTCAACTTGCGCCCCTTCTCCAGCTGTTTCTGCAGCTCCAGCTCGGCCTCCTCCTCCTCCAGGGTGGTCGGAGAATCTGGGCCCCCGAGCGCCTCTTCTGGCAGGCGGGGAGAGGAGAAATGAGCCCACTTTGGCAACGGCTCAGCCCTGGCGCGCCCCACCTGACTCCTCCCTCTCCACAGAGTCTCCCCCCCAATCTCTTCCCCTCTCCGCCATGAAGCTGCTGGCAGGGGTGGGGGCGCTTCCAGCGATGGTGCCTCTTTTAGGCTGCCAGCCTGAAGACCACTCTCTGTCCCCCAAATGCCTCAGCTCCAGCCAGCTGCAGCTTGCCTTCCCGGAAGGCCCCTCTTCCTCCCGCCTCACCGTCCTCGCTGCTGATCTCCATCCTCTCCACCCGGATGTCATCGGATGGGGGCAGCTGCTCAGCCTCACCGTTGTGGCTGTATTCCGCATACCCCTCGCTGTCTTCTTCCTCCTCTTCCTCCACCTGAGCAGCCCTCCTCCTCCCCCGGCCACGGAGCCTGCGGAGCCAAGCAGAGGATGCAGCAGGCAGGGCAAGGGGAGGCTCCCAGCCCCCAGCCTCAGGGAGGAGGCCAGGGCATGCCGCAGTGGGGGGCAGCTCCTGGGGAGGGGAGACGCGGGGGGCTCCCTGATGGGAGACAGCCAGGTGTGGGGAGGGCAAATGACCCCCCGCCTGGTCCTTCAACAGCTGGAAGCTGTCAGGGGGCATGGCCATGCCACCCCACTCCCTGGCCCAAAGGGGGAAGGCTGGCACACAGCAAGGCCACCACAACTGAGGCAGCGGGGCTGGAAGAACGCTCCAGTGCGCGACCGCTTCACCTGCGCTGTGGCCGCCTCAACAAGGAAAGGCTCCAATGTGGGTGAAGCTGCCCATCCTCCCGATCCGGGAAGGCGCATCGCGGGCAAGCCCCCAGCTCCGTGTGGTGTGCAAACTGACTTGGTCAGCGCTGGGAGGAGTGGCTCCTTGGAGATGCGAGTGGCCGGGTCCCCCTCCAGCTTCATCCCCCGCAATCCCTAGTCTCAGCTCAAAGATAAAGGGGACCCCCCTGCGCACTCCCAACTGAGGGGGGGAGCAGTGTGCAGGGGAGAATCCCCCATCACCTCAGAGCAGAGGCTGGAGAGTACAGCGGGGATTCCTCCAGGGGGCTCTGCAGGCCAGACGGAACCTCCGTGGGCCAGATTAGGCCTGCGGGCTGGAGGTTCCCCATCCCTGGGGTAGAGGATTCCCCTCACCCACTCAACATCTGCCATGCACTGAGTGGCCTAGATTAGCGAGGTGGGCGGGGGGGGGGGGGGGAGGCAGTGCAGTAGGACAAGAATCCCGCCCCCCTCCAAAAGCCCCACAGTCCTGGGCAGAAGGTACAGAAGTCGAACCAACATCACGAAAGGAAGACAACTGGCACCGGTAGCAAGACGCGGCGCGAGCAGCAGCCAGCGCTGCGGAAGGGCCCCCCGCCCTCCCCTGGGCAGCTCGGCGTGGGGCCCTGACCTGGAGCCGAAGTCCCGCTCACTTCTCTCGTTGCACAGCAGCAGGAGGTCCTCGGCCTTCACCGGCTTCTGCTTCTTGCGGATCTTCTTCACCCGCCGCTTTGTCTTCTTGAAAGTGACGTTCTGCGGCGAGGAGCAGAAGCGTCAGAGGCAGCCCAAGCAGCCCCCCCCCCCCCCCGCTGCCAGGGCCTGAGCCAAGGGAGGCCCCCCTGCCCCTGCGCATTCACAGAGGAAAGCTGCAGGCAAGCAGCCACATGGAGTTCTGGGACAAGCTTCCCACCCAGCGACAACCTGGCCAGCCCTTTGCTCCTTGCCTCCTCCCTACAATGAGGGCCTTTCCCCAACTCTAGCACCGAGGGTCCAGCTCCTGCTCTCCTGTCCAGGCCAGGAATGGCCCAAGCTTCTGGGGCTAAGAGGCCTGGGCCAGAACCTTTGAGGCGGCCAAGAACCATGGAAGAGAGTGAAGCTCCAGCTGCTAGGCCCACCCTGCCCCCACCCTCCAGAGAAGGAGCACAGCCCCAGGGCCGCCTCCTACCATCTCTTCTGGGGTGAAATATTCCGAGGCCAAGCAGAGGCCGGGCATGTCCAGGGTCTGAGCCCGATGATGCAGGCTGTCCCGGATTTGTTGCAGTTCCCGCTCCCAGGACCCGTCGGCCATCCCCACCGCGTCCAGCTTGAAGGATTTCTTCTTCTCCCCTTCAATCTCTTCATCGTATTTGGACAGGACGCTCTTCTGCTTGAACTAGAGGCAGCGGGGAGAGACGCACACAGAAAGAGCTTAGGGCGGGGGGCGGGGGGCGGGATTGAGCAGGGGGGCAAAGGGAAGCCAGCGGGACCAGAATAACAAAGGGCCCAGCCTCTTTGGGAGACTGGAACCTCCAAGCAAGCGGGCTTGGAAGCGGCAGTCCAGGTCTAGCAAGATGGCCAGCAAGATGGCCAGCAAGATGGCCTGCAAGGGACGCTCGCCGACCTGCACCCTCTCCGCCTGAATCCCAGAGGTGCGGGTGGGGTGGGGTGTAGGGACTCCGTGGAAAGGCCAGTGGTGGCCCTACCGCCACAGCCCACATCGCCCCAGGGTCGATCCCTTCTGGAAGGGAGCCTCCCCTGCCAAAGCTCCCGGCCTCAGAGCTGTGGTCCTGGCAGGCACGTTCGGCCTGCCTTTGGCTGCTCTCTGGGCAACTCTCCCGCATAAGGCGCCCCAGCCTGTCCTATGGCACTTCCGCCCCAGCCCCACTAGCAGCCTTGAGCAGTTCAGCAGCCAGCCGCAACATGCTGCATTCAGGGCTCCCAGGAGGTGTTGCTGGATCAGACCCAGCTGAGTCTATCTAGCCCAACATCCAGTTTCCCACAGCGGCCAACCAGGTGCCCCTGGAAGCCCACAAGCCCAGCCAGAAGACAAGAGGCCTCAACTGGCATCCCGACACCGAGAGGCTTCTCGCGTCCCCTGCTGCACGGCGACGCTTCCAGGGTTTCTGAACCTGGCAGCTTCTACAGGCAAAGCAGTTGGCCCTACCACCGAGCGGTCGTTCCTCACTTCTCTATCCTGAATTGACTGCCCCTCTGTTTCAATGGGGCAGCCCTGACTTCGGGAGAGGGAGAAAAACCGCACAGCATGTGTGCTTTTTTGTGCCTCTTTCAGACGCTCTGTACTCAGCATGAACAGCAAAGCAAGGAGACTCCCTTACGATCACCATGTCGTCCACACTCTCCTCTTCCTCGTAGGGCTTGTATTCCGGCTTCTTCTTGCGCAGCTCCACGTTCTTCTTGGCCTTCTCCTTGTCTACTATGTTGACGTTCACCAGGACATCACCGCCCTCCTCCTCCAAGACACCTGACGGGATGCTCACAATCAGGTTGAGGCCAGCAATGTCACAACACGGCTCTCCACATTGTTACGTCTGGACAAGGCATTTGCAGAGTCTAACCCGTCTGCTGGGGCCTGGCACCGCAGCAGGGTGTCACGGAAGGCCTGGGGGTGGCACAGGAGGGAAGGAAAGGACAGGGCGAGAGAAGGGCAGTCCCTACCTTTGTCTTTGAGGGTCAGGACGACAGTCTCCCCTTCCTGGAAGGAATCAATGGTGTGCTCCACTGTCAAGCCCTTCAAGTCTTGCGAGCTGTAGCCCACCTGCTGGAACAGCGTGACAACCAGGGCTTAGAACGGTCCAGACGATGGCCATGCCCCCAGCCCAAGGAAGAAGAGAGGCACCACGACAGCTTTCTCGCGGTGCCTGTTTGTCGAATGCAACTGCTCATGGGACTCAGGACACAGAAAAGGGGCAGCGGAGACACTGAGTGTAAGTTAAAAATCCGGAGCCACGAAGCGAGAGGATTACTCAGATGCCTGGCAGCACAACTATCAGCTCAGGATTGGAAAAGCTGCAGCTGTTCCAAAAAGGGTACTCTCAAATAACTCCAGGTCAGAATTCCCCCTCCTTTGCCACTGAAAGGCTGCTCTGAAAACGCATTTCCAAGAACCCTTCTGAAGAGCTGAGCAAGATTACAACCGAAGGAATCTAAGACCGGAACCCACCAGCAAGGTTTTCAGGGAGGAATGAAACAGCTGCCTAAGGATCCTGGCTTCACCTAGGCCTTGCTGCTCACCAGGGCAAGAGTTGATTACATTTACATCCTGCCTTGCTCTCATGATGGAGACTCAAGGCTGTGTACAGATGGGGTTCCCAAGTGATCTCCCATTCAGGCCCTGACCACACCTCAGCCTGCTTAGCTTCAGCAAGGTGCTGCACCCTGTACCTTCAGGCCAGACCCTGGGATCTGGAAGCAACAGGACATGGAAAGAGAGCTCCCATCTCTGTACAGGTCTGGTAAGGTGGACACAAGCTTATCCTCTTGCCCTGCAGAAGGACCCAACTACTCTTTTCTGTATACTTGGAAATGTTTGATGGGGGTTGGGGAGAGTACTGAAACAGTCTCAGCAGGGCTCTCTCTCCCCTCCTCCTCCTGATATTATAAGCAAGTCTGCCTTTCTGCTAGGCATTCATGACCACCACTGCCCTATCACCTCTGTGGCTCCCAAACTGCCTGCACAGGGGTTACAGACTTTTCTACTCGCTCTCCCTTCATGGCAACATGACCAGTGGCAATGAAGGGCTCCAGCTCTGCTTGCTGCAGACCGGAATGGACCCAAGGGCAAGGCAATGTCAGCATGGCAGGTCAATGGCTGCTCACCCCCCTACCCAAGGTGCTGTATTTGACATGAACAGTAACGTCCTCCTGTAATCGAGACAGCAGCTGCTGGTGCCCTCACCTTCTTCTTCTGCCCAAATTCCTCCTCCACAAGGCTGCTGATGCCGAACTCCTGGTCCATCTCTTCCAAGAGTTTGGCCTGATTTGGGGTCAAAATGACACGAACGTGAGATACAGCTAGGCAGGACGTGTTGAGGGAAGGGAACCCGCTTCTGGTCGGGAATACATGCCCAAGAGTCCAGGCAGAGTAAATGCACGGAGGGGGCAGCCGGCCTCACAGACAAAGTGGCACCTTCTGCCCACCCCACCCACAGTGTGGAAGGGAGCCCTGCTCACCAAAGCCCCCAGGAATGGCAGAAACAGACTTCACGTGGCACAACAGCCCTTCTAAAGGCCCAGCCAGGTTGGGCTTGGAGACCCAACCTGGTGCGACTCCAGTCGCAATACCAACCCTCTTCTCAGCCATCTCCTTCTCCAGCTGCAGCTTCCGGCTTCTCTCAATCCAGGCAGCCGTGTCATCCAGCCAGGGGTCATCTTCACCAAGCGACTTGATCTTCCTGAGGGGAGGAAGACAAGAGGTGGTTACAGGAAGTCCTGCTGTAGCGCTGAGAGGATCACCCCAGGGACACGGGAGTGCCCCGAGGCAGAGAGACCAGCGGGCCCGAGATCAGCCCATGAAGGGTGCAGCCATTTCACAGCAAAGGCAGGATAAGGCGGAAGCAGAAGACCCGGGGAAAGTACGTTGGCGGAAAAGCAAATACGCTGATGATTAAAATGGACTAGTTGGGTTATTATTCTGTAGTAAATTTACAGTCTGCTTTTCAGGGTCAGTCTTCGGACACAGAACAGACTCAACTCTCATGGCTGAAGACCAGTCCTCCCCGGAGCAGCTGAGGGCCGTGGCAGCGAGAGTGCCACAGGTGGGTGCAGGGGCAGCAGTTGGGAACCGTACCCTAGCTTCTGGTTAAGGAGCCTCTTCTCCTTGGCAGCAGCTAGCTTCTCCCTGATCTCCTCTCGCTGCTTCAGCACGATTGGGTTGATGACCTCGGCCGCCACAGGGTCCTCCTTGCTGCCCGTCTCTGCCAGGTGAGAAGGGAAAGAACAATGCGGTTACCAAGGAGCCCGTAGGCTGAGACGACTCCACTAGGATGGAGGGAGATGGACACTGGGCCACAGCAGGAGGTTGAGCACGACGGCTCCCACCCTCAGGCCGCTGCAGCACCTTCTGACTCAGTTGCAGAGCCACAATGAGGGGCCCTCGGCTTTGGGGAAGGAGGACAAAGCCCCCAGCGTTTCCTTGAAGAAATCAAGCAAGCTGCACTTCTACAGAAGATCCCTCCATGAAACTGCAACCAAGGAGGTTGGCTGCCTCAGTCACAGAAGACTTTCTCAGGGATGGTGTCTCATTTAAGAAACTGGACAAGCATGGAGGAGCTCTGGACCCCTTTGAGGAAACTTTGAGCCCAGGCAACGCTGAGGCCTTGTTTTCAGTGAGATGACAAATTCATCTCTGGGTTGTACCACCCCAGGTGTGGATTTGCATGACAGAACGGATAAATTCATGATGCAAAAAGACTCCCCCTACATATAGAAAACTAGCATGTCAGGGAGGGGACTCCTCTCCCTGACGTGCTTGCTTTCTATATGCAATAAATGTTATTTCATATTTTGTAAGGAAAAGCATTGTTGGGCAAGCAGTCTGAAGTGGTACAGCCCAGACACAGGCTTTCTGCCATCTCAATGAGAACAAGGCCCTGGACAGCAAGTGAAAAGGCAGCGAAAATACCTCAAGAAACAACTCCCACAAGCCTTAATGAATCATCCCTTCCTTTCACCTGGCTTCATGTTTTGGAAAGGCACTGTGAAGGTGGGTGGCCAGAGAAATGCTCCCACAACCTCCCCATACTACCTGCTCATCTCCTTCCCACCCATGGCGCGCATGGGCAACCAATGTCACCCCAGCAGGTGGGCTAATGGCACCCTTGAGCCCACAGGTCAAGCTCCCTCTTGCTTCAGCTGTTGCCAAGCTGAGGCAACCCAGAGACGGCCTTTGAATAGCCAGAGGCAGATGAGAATCCGGGCTCTTCACTCAACGGAGCCTCGGCACAGACGAGGGAAGTTGGACTCACCCTTTTTGATGGTATTTATTTCCAGAGGCTTCAGCCCAAGTTTAGCCCGAAGCTTACTGTCGAGAGAAAGAAAGAGAAACACGCAGTTACCTGGTGTGCCCATCACTGTGGCACAGAGATCAGACCTCTGCAGCATATCATTGCAGGCCACAAGCAGGGCAATGGGCTGGGCACTGCATTCTCAGACAGACATCTTCCCAGATCACCGGAAAGATCCAAGACCAAACCTGGCACCTTCCACCACCTGACCCTGACACAAAGCCTCAAACAGTCTGCTTCCCAGCTCCTGCTCTGTCCAACACAGAGTTAGGTGCTCTTACGCTCACGGATATCAGTGATTTAATCCTGCATAGGGATGGTGAAAGGCCATGGATTTGGGCAGGGATACAGAAAGGTATCAGTCTTGTAATCTGTTTCACTCACTTTGTCTCCTCAATGCTGAGGGAAGCATCACCTGAGCTCGACTTTGAGCCAGCAGCTGTTTGGAAATAAATTGGGAGATGTTTACAACAAACGTTAATGCAAAAGAAAAGCTGTAACCGAAGCTGTGACTGTTCTTCCATTTCTGCAGTCCTATGCAGAATGTGGTACCCACCACATTCAGATCTCAGCCTTTTAGCTGACAGGCCTAATATACTATAATATTATATATAAACACCAGCCACAAATCTAGTACTATGATCTCCATTCTTTGTACAGAGGAATACAGAGCTCATCACACAAGCTCGGACTTCCATAAGAACTAAGGTCTTAAGCTAACAATTATTGTTTATCCATCTGTGCTGGGGGATTATTGCTCTGTGCCATGGCAATTGTGCCATGGGGTTCCACAGGGCTCTATTTTATCCCCCATGCTGTTTAACATCTACATGAAACCGCTGGGGGAGGTTATCCAGAGGTGTGGGCTGAGGTGCTATCAATATGCGGATGACACCCAGCTCTACCTCTCTTTCTCATCAAACCCAGGTGAGGCAGTGGCTGTTCTGAACCAGTGCCTGGGCACGGTAATGGACTGGATGAGGGCTAATAAGCTGAAACTCAATCCAGACAAGACGGAGGAACTGTTAATAGGTGGTTCGTCTGCCCGGCTAGGTGATGTTCAACCTGTTCTGGAGGGGGTTGCACTCCCCCTAAAGGATCAGGTTCATAATTTGGGGGTGCTCTTGGATCCAGAACTGTCACTTGAGGCACAGGTGAACTCAGTGGCACGGAGCACTTTTTATCAGCTTAGGCTGGTATACCAACTAGCTGAAGCCTCCCCCTGAGCCCCTCTTGGCTTGCCCCCTGAAGCAGCAGTCCCTAAGGCCTCCCTTGCCTTTCCCAACAGGAATGGTGAGGTACAACGGATGCCTGCTTCTTTCAGAGCCGCTGCTTCAAGGTGCCAGGAGCACCACCTCAGCAATGGGGTGGGGTGGGGTGAAACCTCCTGCCTCCCCCCTCCTGGTGCTCTCAGTTGGTTGGAGATCACTACGTGCTCAGTGGCAGCGGCAAGAGCAGGGAGCTCCCCTTCTCACTGTGCAGCAGAGAAACAATGTCACCTGCCCACAGAGAAAATGTGTCCTGAACTCCTGTCTCCCACCCACCCCACACCCCACTGGGGCATGGCAAAGGGAGAGGGAAGCCAGCTCCACCAGACATCACCACCTCCGACTGCACTGAGCATGAGTATGTGTTTGGGCCCCACCCACTACCAATATGAGGCTCCCAACCACTTTACTTCTTACTCTGTGCATTTTTATTTATTTATTTCACTTCATTTCACTTCTATACTGCCCAATAGCTGAAGCTCTCTGGGAGGTTCACAAAAATTAAAACCAAAAGGCGCAGGGTAAAACAGTATAAAATATAAAAGCATTAAAACCACAATATAACAATACAACCAGAATAAAACCAGACTAAACCTAGCAGCAGCGTTATTTTGTTATGTTGTTTTGTTCAGTTGATCATGAAAATTTGTTATTAGTATTGTACGCCGCCTAGAGTGGCTGGGTAGCCAGCCAGTTGGGCTGCTAATAAATCTAATAAATAAATGATTAGAAAGCAAAAATGCCTGGAGAATAAAAACGTCTTCACCTGGCGCCAGAAGGGGTACAATGCAGGTGCCAGGCGAATCTCACTAGGGAGCTCATTCCACAGCTGGGGTGGCACAGCAGAAAAGGCCCTCCTCCTAGTAGCCACCCACCCCACTTCCTTTGGCAGGGGCTCACAGAGAAGGACCGCTGAGGGTGTGTGTGTGTGTGTCCCACCTCTGTCTTAGATGTTACTGCTGCTGCCCTTGATCCCAAGATATTGCTATTTTAATAGCATACTCAATGGAACTGATTCCCCTAAGAAGCATGCTTAGGGTTGCCGCAATACAGTAATGTTTACTTATTAATTAACAAGTCAGCCCGTTCACATGTTAAGAGTGGCTGTGGCACAACGACTCAGGGTCATGACAGATGGTGTGCTAACTCTACAGACAAACGCGCCAATGTTTAAAGGTGATGGGCAAATGTGGAGTGCTTATACAGGGAGAGGTGCTTCCGCCACATCCATTTCAGCCTACAGAAGAATTCTGAGCCCTTATCTGGCAATGCTGCGGTCTCCCACACCACCTCGCCATCCTTGGCCTTTAGTCTCATCTGCCAACCCGTCCTCATCTAGGGTGTCAAGGGGTTCTAACAACAACAAACGGACATAAACCATCCTTATGGCTTTAAAAACAATGGAGGACAGTGTTGTTGCAGCATAAACGATGACAGCATAGCTTCCTTGTGTTAGTCTGCTGCAACAAAAACACAGAGTCCTACAGCACCTTGAAAGACTGGCGCTGGTCCATTGAGCACAGGGCTGTGTGCACCAACTCTCCAGGGTTTCTGACGGGGGTCTTTTGCTGCCAGAGACTGAACCCAGGCCCTCCTGCATGTAAAGCAGGCGCTTCTACTAGTGACCTACAGGCCTTTCCCTCCAGAGGTCAGTGAGATTTACTCCAAGGCAAGCGTGGGGAGGACTGCAGTCTTAACTTTCCACCCAGCGGTTTATATCCATCCCTTCTCAGAGTGTAAAAGAAGGGGATTTTGCACCCCTATTAGGATCCGACCTTTCCTCCAAGGAGCTCAGAGGGGCACGAAAGGTGTCCCCCCATCTTACCCTCCCAACAAGCCTGCGAGGTAGGTCAGGCGAAGAGAGAAGGGCTGGTCCAAAGCCACGGGGAGGGGATCGGAAGCTGGCCTCCGCAGGGCCAGTCCGAACCTGGACTCCTGCGACAGGGCGCCCAATGGCCACACTGGATGGGGATGATGGGGGCGGCGGGTCGGGGAAGGCTGTTCCAAGAGCCCCCGCCCGCCCGCCCGCCCGCACCTGAGCTCTGCGCCGCTTCGTAGCCTTCATCGCGCTTCTCCCGCTTGATTCGCCGCCCCGCCTCGGCTTCCTGGCCCGCGGCGGCGGCGGCGCGGCTCCCCCGGGAGGAAGAGGCGGCGGAGGCCTCATCCCCGCCGCTCCGCCGGCTGCTCCGCTCGCCCCGGCTCCGGCTGCGCTTGCTCCGCCGCTCGCTCCCGTTGCCGCCGCCGCCGCCGCCGCCGCGATGCTTGTGCTTCTTGTGTTCGCGGTGGCGGGACGAGGAGGAGGAGGAGGAAGCGGCGCCGCCCCCGGAGGAAGGCGGCGGTGCTGCCGGGTCCTCGGAGGCCTCGCCCCGCTCCCGGTGCCGCTTCGAGGAACCCATAGCGGCGCTTGGACGCGGAGAAAATGGCGCCGAGGCCTCGCCGGACGCCACTTCCTAGTTACCGGCGGTTCACTTCCGGGTCAAGCGCCGCATTTCCGGCCCGGCGCGAAAAGCCGTCCGGCGGCGGCTCTGGGCTAGAGCAGTGCGTTCCGAAGCGTGGCCGGGCGCCCTGCCGGGTAGCGTGGGCTGGCTTGGCGCCGCCGCCGGGACTCGCGCGCATTTGTTACTGTGTATCCGGCTGGAGGGTTGCGGGGAAAGCAAGCGTGCGGCACGACGGGCGGGGGCCGTTAATTCTTCCTCTGGGCCTTAGCAAGCATTTGCTGGGGCGGGGGGTCCGAGGCTACTTTGTACAGCCGCTGCTTGCTCGCTCGGACTTCGAAGAGCCTCGCCTCTCTCGCGTTCATCCCGGCTCTGGTTCTCTGGTCGAATCTGAGCCTTTCAGGCCGCAATCCCGACCTGGTGCCCACCCCCAGAAGTGTTGGACTGCAGCTCCCAGCAACCCCAGCCAGCATGACTCGCTGGGGGATCCTGGGAATTGTAGTCCAACACACCTGGAGGGCACCAGCTTACTTACTTGGAGTAAGTCCTACTGAATTCAATGGGATTTACTTCTGAGTAGATATGCCTAGGATTGCGCTGGGAGAGACTGCAAAGCAGCTGCTTCTCCTCCCTCCCTCAGCTTTTGGTTTCATGAATGAACCGCAATATGCTTAAGCCCCAGCACCAATCTCTGGGTTGGTTTGTGTTTTAAAATGAGCCCCGCAACAATCCTATGCACACATTTTTTTTTACCTGGGAGTAAGTTCCACTGAAACTGGTGGGACTTACTTCAGAGTTAACCTGTTTAGGCTTCCCATAGAAGGATTTGCAGTACAGCTATTTGGGCTGTAAGGGGCTGTAGCTGAGAACACAGATCATTCCAATTAATCTCTTGACCCAATATTTCCTTCACTATTCAATAGCATAAGTAGGGAGGGAGGAAAGAAGTCATGAGGGCAGGGCAACAACAAAAAGTTCATGTTTCTTGTGTCTCTGTCATCCTTCTTTGGTAAGCAATATTTCTGTTTCAGATCATTTTCCCCTTGGTTTCTTTTATAATTTCTTAGAGGGTTAAAAGTAGCCGACTTACTATTTTAAAGGTGTTTTTTTTAAAAAGCTTTAAATGCCTTAAAAATGCAATAACCATAATGGGGGTTCTGCCCCATATTTTGATAGCCCAGTATTTTAATAATTAAAAATCATGTTAATGTATTTTCTCTCCACCATAAATTTTAACATAATGGACAATTTTACATATGCTACTATAAATGGGAATGGTATATTAACCACCAGATTTTCTTCCATAGACCATTATTTCAAATAAGCATTGGAGAGTATCCAATGTTAGTCTAACTTAAGTCCCATTCAATTGAATAGGTTTACTTCAAGCAGAGTAACATTGGATGCAACCTCAGTTTTTCCTTTTTGATTCAGCTGCCTATCTTTCCCCATTTCCCAGTATGTGGGTCCTCTGTTATTTTTAGAAAATTCCTGAATCTGCATGGTTTACAATGAAGGAGCTTATAATCTTATAAGCAGGGACAGCAGAAGAAGGTCAAATAATTCTCATAAATTAGCATTCATCTGTGACCTAACAAGAGATCTTGGACTTCTGCTTAGAAGTGTAAGGACTGTCACCTTCAATTTTAAAAAGTGTTTATTTCTGGTAGCTGCTGGAGGAAAAATGGGACATGAGTATTAATAGCAATTGTCTGTGTTCTCCAACTGGGGCCACTTATAGCTTTAGAACCCTTTTCACTGAAGCATCAAACAGATATAGTTGCAGGATGCTTATCCATACGAGCCAACTGTCCTGTTTTCTGGAACTTGTCACTGGTAAATCATTGTCCCTATTTTTGCCTTTGGGGAGTGCCTTGTTAAAATGTTAAGCATGACTGGTGATGTCTTCTCCAGGATTCAGTAGCCTCCCTAGGGTTCTAGAAATTAAATGTCTGAGTGGGGAGTGGATGCATCTTGTCCCTGGTGCACATGATGGCAAATGTAGGCATGAACATTAATACACCGAGCAGTGCACCACCTGCCATTTTACACCAGCTGTTGAGGTCTGTTTTGAACTGTTGATAAGATTGTAGGATAATTTTGTTGGGGTGGGGGTGGTGGATATGAGAGCACTTTCCAAGGCTCAAAAGGGTTGTCACACAGAAGAGGGCTGCAATCTGTTTTCTATCATCCAAGACTTCAGGACATGAAATAACTGGCTTAAGTTACAGGAAAGCAGATTTCGGTTGAACATCAGGCCAAACTTCCCAGTGGTCAGAGCTGTCAGACAAGGGAGCCAGCTGCCTAGGGAGGTGGTAGTGGGTTCTCTGTCACTGGAGCTATTCAAGAAGAGACTGGGCAGCCGTCTGGCAGGGATGCTTGAAACCGAAGTCCTGCACTGAGCAGGGGGTTGGACTTGATGGCCTCGAAGGACCCCTTCCAACTCTAGGATTCTATTATACATGTGTTAATTAGCTTGCCCAGTGCTGGGTTGTTTGTGTTATCAGCATTATGTTTATTTGTATATTATCAGTAATAATTTTTGTGAATGGTTGCTGTTAATAAGTTAGTTGTCACTGTACTTTCTGCATCGCATTTCCCTTTGACCTCACTATTTATACACCTACACACACGTGTGTGTGTGTTTGTACACACTGCAACTGAGGAGAACAGTGCAGTCAATGGAAGCATAAATGTTGGGCTCGAAGGTGCCACAGCTCTCTGCCTCCGCTGCCAGCACGGCTGCCCTTCTGCAAACTGCTGCGGAAGTGCAGAATCGCTGCAGGCGAAACAAACCCAGAAAAGCGGCTTCAGCAGCGGAGGGGGAGGACCGCAAAGTAATCCTTGGCGCGGACATGAAGGAGCTGCAGCCACGTCCCTGCTTTCACCTGTGGAATTTCGGAGCGTGCTTTCCTAGCCGCTCTTTCCTTCGTACGGCGCTAGTGCGCAAACATGCCCTGATATATTCGCGCGCACTCTGCACATGCTCAGAGGCACGCCAGCCACT
The DNA here is from genome assembly GCF_057233095.1 of Heloderma suspectum. NCBI lineage: Eukaryota > Metazoa > Chordata > Lepidosauria > Squamata > Helodermatidae > Heloderma > Heloderma suspectum. The sequence goes on from NC_139474.1 coordinate 2,067,452, forward strand.
CTTTGCTCCCCCCGGGCTGAGCGCTGCGGGGGAGAGCCCGCCCCCGGCGGAGACCGCGCCCACACCCCGCGCCAGTCGTCCTCCGTCCGCCCCGCCCTTTTCCCCGCCCACATGGCGCCCCGCCCCTATGCTCCGCCGCCGCAGCGAAGCCAGCCCGCGCGCCCTGCGCAGAGATGGCCGCCACGCCGAGGAGCGTGTTTGCCCTCAGTTTGCCCTCGCGCAAGATGGCGCCGGCGGCTTCGACGCGGCCGGCAGGAAGTAGGTCGCTGGGTCGGGGATGCCCGGATGTGGGCGCCTCGGCCTCGGTCGGAGGGAGGTGCCGGTGGCCCGGATGTTCCTCTCGCTCCAGCAGCGGCCGAGGCTCGGTCAGAACCGGGGGGAGCGAAGCGGATGGAGCCGACATGGCTGCCCCGGCGGCCCTGAGGAGAGAGTGAGCGCGCGCGCGCGCGCGGCCCAGGCTGCCGCGCCAGGCCCGGAGCGGGCGGGGGCCCGAGGCCCGGCTTGGGGAGGGGGCGGCGGCGGCGGCACCCCGCCCTCGGCCCAGGGGAGGGGGCTCCCCGCCCCTCAGGAGTTGCCCCTCAGAAAGTTCGCCCCCTCCCCGGAGCCGGGCGAGGGAGGGCCGGGCAGGGGGCGGGGAGTCGTCACTGCGGGCGGGGGCACTTCGCCTCCCCCTTGGAAGCGCCCCCCTTTCCCCCCGCTGGGCGGGCTTGCTGCGGGGCAGGGAGTTTGGCGAGGGGGAGGGGCGGGGGAGGGAGGGGTCTTTCAAACAGCCCCCCACACATACACACACAGACCCCCCTTGCCCTGGAACGTGCTTTGGGGAGCGGGCCGTATTGGGGCGCAAGGCGAGGGGGGCCGACGGGGGCCGCGCCTGTGCTGGCGACGCGCTCGCGACGCGTCGGCCCCGGTTGTTCCCCTCCTTCAGGCGAAGGGCGGGCCGCGGGGAGGCACAAGGAGGGGGCAGGAGAAGGGGTGGGAGAGGCACCGTGGGGTGCAAGCGCCGGCCGTGGAGCTGAGCTGAGGCGCTCCGGGGTTCCCCTCCCTGGGTTTCAGAGAAACACGTTTAGATATTCTTGCTCTTCATCAGCGGAAATACATGCTGATAGGCTGCATGTGTAGGAGTCAGCAGAATTGCTTTGCTGCTGATAGATAGATAGATAGATAGATAGATAGATGCGGGAGAATGAGGGGAAATCGTCGTGGGATCTTTACCTCGAATAACAGGCTGTTAACACGTTAAGCATCCGATAATCTCTTTCACGGGTAGCTGCGTATTTTTAAGAGATGGAAAGTTGGAGGCGGCTTAAAGTTTAATAACTTTCCGCTTTGCGGGAGAGGGAGAACACCCATCTTCTGGATGAAATGGTGCGATTAGGCAGAAAGAAAAGCATTAGATGTGCATCAAAAATGTTTGTATAGGCTATCAGAAATGGTAGTCAAGTCAAAAAATAAGTTTACATTTTTAATATTTTTGATTACACCCCTGTCCTGAGGTTATGTCAAAATCTTTTCAACTTTTTTTTAAAGTATCAGAGTTGAGTGCTAAGAAAGCGAGCCTTGCTAGTGTTAAGGGTATAAGGGTCAAGAAGGAGGAAAAAAAACAAGTTTCCTTGAGCTTAATCGGGCAGTTCCTGGCTTCTTCCCATTCATGTGGATTTTCTTTTTAAAGTCAAAGAGAGATGGAGAGGACAGCTGTTCCAGGATTGGGCCACTCATGTATTGAAAATTTAGCTTTAGAATAAAATATACCTGTTCCCCTCAGCTGTATATGAAATCCATTTGCCAAGAATTTTTTTTTGCTCTGTTCATTTTTTTTAATTTAAAAAGTAACACAAAGTGGACTAGAGACTTCGTATGCTCACATTTGGCCCTCTGTGCCCCGCCAGCTATGCAGGATTGGATCTAAACGTGGCAAAAAGGGAACCTCAGGGAAACAAGAAGACATAAGGTTGGTGTACCTTTGTTGTCATATGTTAAGTTGTGCCAGACTCTTCAATATCTTGCGTGGTGATTCATCCCTTTCCGTTGCTCTTCATGTTGCTTATTAACATAAGTAGAGCAAGGCAGTGGCTGCTTGGATGCCTTCCTGTTGACTGACCTGCCCTTTTGTGTGGAGCATGACCGAGTTTTTGGAGCTGTCAAGGAACAAGTAGCTGGAAAGGGAAAATCTCCTTCCAGAGTATGGTTCTTGACCTCACTTTATAGGAGCTCTTAAGAAGAGTGGGGAAACTTGGTTAGTGTAAGTGAAATTAGCTGTGTGTTGCTTTTTGCTTGAATATATTGGATCAGTGTACACTATATGGGCCCTGCCTTAATTAGTTTCTGTGTGACCCCTGTTGTGATATTAGAGGATTCTTATGGTGTGCTTGGAGTTGATTTTTTTTTTTTTAAAGAATAGGGGGTTTAAATATCAGCTCAGTTATGGACTCACTGTGACCTTTTAGCAGGTCTCTCCCTTTCTTCTTCCCCTCTGCTTCAGCTCCTAATCTGCATAATTGGGTCCAGAGCTCAGTGGCAGGGGGTCTTGCTTTGCATGCAAAAAGTCCTTGGAATCTCCAGCAGAAAAGACCTCAGGCAGTAGGGCAGGGAAAGACCTGCCCTGGCCCAACACCTTGCAGAGCTGCTGCCTGGCCATTCTAGATTGTCTCCCCTTCCAATGGTTTGAGTGAGGTTGCTGGTGTAGTGGTGAAGAGCATGAACTGGACAGCCGTGGGTTCACATGCATTATCTCGGTTATCCTTGCAATAATCCTGTAAGGCAGGTCACTATAATTACCCCCATATTGCAGATGGAGGGGCAGAGGGGGAGAGATAGTGACTAGCTTAAGATCACTTATAGCTCAATCCTAAACATGTTTACTCAGAAGCAAGTCCCAGTTTTTATAGACATTTAAGCCCCACTCTCTTTGGTCAAGATGCATAAGACTGCAGGCTTAGTGAGTTTGTGTCTAAGATGAGATTTGAACCCTGTGGCATCCTGGCTCACAGTCTTGGCTCCTTCACCTCATCAGCTCTGTGGTTTCTGTGCTCTTGGGATGCCCTACTGTTGTGTTTTCACGTGGGTTTCCGCAAAGATAAAAAGATGAAAGCTTTTCAGGAATGGAAAAGCCTACTTAAAGTGCTTGAAAGGAAGTGTAAAAAATATGCGCATCGTTGAAGCTTCCACATTTCTGCTTGCTGTGGCAAGTATGCTTCTGCCATTTGGCCAGCATGACAGGTCCAAGCCTCTGCCCCTCCTCTCCCACAAACCATGAAGCTACAGAGGTGAGCCAGCATCTGTTAGTTGCTCAGCAACCCCCACCAGCAAGTGTGCAGGAAAGGCTGAGGGTAGTTGGACAACTGAGCAGCTAAGGTGCCTGGAGGCCAAACTAGCAAGCCCCCTGACTCCCTTTCCTGTCCTGCAGCTCAGAGTGCTTCTGCCAAGCATCAGCCCAGCCAATGCGGGGGTGAGAGCAGGAACTTGGGAACCACATTTTTTGACTTGGCTGGAAAGGATGACGTTATACCAGAAGTCACCATCAGAGAACATCATAATATTATCTTGCTGTTTAACTCAGTACCTGTGGGAAGCAGAAGAGCAGGTCCCCTCCCTTCGTTTTCCCTTCTAGAATCCTAAAGAATAATGAAAGGCATCACAAGCTAAAGGGGATAAAATAACGGAAGTTCTACCGAAGTCCGGGGTGGGGAAGCTGTGTCTCTTCAGATGTTGCTAGAGTCCAATTCCTGTCATTCCTGAACATTGCCTGTGCTGGCTGGGGCTGATGAGAGTTGGAGTCCAACAATTTCTGGAGGCCCACAGGTTCCCCACCCCTGCCCTAAGTGGTGCCTCAACCATACTTTTCACCTAAGCTCAGAGGAGGACAGCAACTGGCTAGAGGATAAACAGAAGCGGTCCCACCCCAAATGGGGCTTCTGAGTCGCACAGCAGAGCTGAATGAGAGGGAGCCTGGTTTGGTTTTATCTGGCTTGGTCTTGCATAGAATGCTTAATTTATGGAACCAGAGGTTCTGGAGTTTCCATTCTAATTGCAGGTATGTTGGCTGGCCAGGCTTACTCTGGAGGGAGAGGCAGTTTGTCTATGCTCAGAGGCATACTTTTTTGCTTGTATTGAATTATACCGCAGTCTGCTAGGTAAGAAGGTCTCGGGCCTTGTCTAGTTGTCGATCTCACCCAGCAGTGTTTACTTTGGCAGTAGCTCTCCAGGGTCTCAGGCAGAGTCTTTTCCTGCCTGAGATCCTTCAACGGGTGCTGCCAGGGGTTGAACCTGGGACCTTCTGCATGCACAGCAGGGACTGTCCCATGAGCTATGGGCTCCCCCAGTGTGGAATGTGTCTGTATGGCCAGGGTTGTTCCCTAATGTTTAGCTTTGCTTATACCATTATAATTTTGCAGCTTTCCCTCCCTTGCTTGATATGGGAGCAAGAGTTCTCCCTTCTTGACCATCTTATGGTTTGAACTTCTGGAATGTCTCTTTTCTCCCCCCCCCTTATTTGTTGGGGAGGCGCAAATTTGATCTCCAGTTAGAACACCAAATTAACACCCCCAATTCACTTTCCTAGATTTGCTTTCTAGATCTTGCTTCATGACTTTCCTCCAAATCCTGCATTGAGCAGTGGGTTGGACTCAGTGGTCTTATAGGGCCCTTCCAACCCTACTATTCTATGATTCTGTGATCATTTTTGCCTTGGGATAGTTCTTGAATTGTAGCATCTGGTGCACCTCAGTTCTAAAAAGGGAATGAATTATTGTTGCCCTTGAAAGCTATCATATTGCAAAGAATCTTCACAAACAGTGATCTTTAGTTGTACATCTAAGGTGGATTTAAATGTAGCATGTGAATATGAGCAGCACGTGTTTGCACGCACCAGGATTGTACGGGGTATACCCATCAGCGAGCCGAGGGTAGGCTGCAACTCCCTGCCAAGCATACACTTGGAAGCAGCCCAGCCTGGTTCACTGCTGTGTAATGTGTGAAATGGTTCTGCAGGTTTTTTTAGCAAAAGCAGGCAGGGTGTCTTTGTGGCCTGGGGTTGTTTTATTTTTTAATTTATATTTATTTATTTATTACATTTCTATACCACCCAATAGCCAATCTATCTGGATGGTTCACAAAAAACTAAGAAGAGGTTTTAAGGCATCACTGCTAATAACCAGCTTTGAATAGAAGTATTTTCTCCCAGTCATAAAAAAGCTTAATTATTCATTACCAAACAATATACCTTTTTACTCTGATTACATTAGTGACAGTGGCAAGACACAGAGGGATCTCATTTTGTATCCAGTTCAAAAACGTGACTACTACATAGCAGGCAAATTAGCAGAGAATGATGCCTTGTTCCTGTGAACTTCAGCCAAAAAATGGGATCCTTTCCCCAAAATACATCTGAACAACTTGGTTATCATAATAACGGCTGTGCTGGAACTGACAACCTGCTTGATTGGCAGGCTGCTGCACCCCCACCCCTCTAACCCTGAGTAGGGGGACCCCAGAGCTAACCTGCTAAAGCCTGCAAATCTACACTAAACTCTTTGAGGTAAAAAACTCACAATTCAGGGGCCACATGAAGAGTTGCAACATGCAGAGCATCTTCAGGTTATTGAAGGAGGAGGTGACTGGAGGGACCAGAGTGACAAAGGAATAAAGAACCATATCGCCATTGGCTAGAGTGAGCGGAGGTGACCACCCAACAGGTTTCACCAATTAGAGGAATGGCACGTAGGCAGGAAGACCCTCTTTGCACCTTTTAGGGCTAGGAGATGGAACTAGGAAAGTGTTCATTCAAAGAGTTGCCTTTAGCTATCTCTGTCAGACTTGATACATCAGAAGGCTTCTTATTTTGTGGATCTGGAAGCCCCAGGAAAGACATGATGTATTCCAAATGAGCTGTGGATGCTTGTAGCTCTAAAGAAATAGACACTGAAGGGCAGTTCCACCTCACAGTCACTTCATGGGTTATCTTAGTATTGGAGATTTGAAATGGGAGCCTTCAGGAGTCTTGACTTAGCATTCCACCAGAGGTCATGATCGAGCTGAGGAAAAGCTGTGAACTAGGTCAGCAGCCTCATTCGGTCAGAGGTAGAGGGTGTGTGACAGTAAATGGGGATAATCTGGGATCAGGGTCAGAATCAGGAAGTTGTGTGGAAAGTGAATCATGGCAGGGCTCTGAACCTGAAGCAGGAACTGCCAGTGGATGGGTCTGGAGTCGCGGGGGTCATGCTCCGGATCCCTTCAGGCAGGCTGATTGCTTACCTTTTAACCCAGCAGACTCTCCTTGTGTTCTTGGAGTTGAGGTAGGTAGGGGAATAAAAGTGGATTTTCACACACATGCCACACAGTCTGTTTTGACATGAGCTTTTCAAGGACTGTCGGTAGAGGAATCAAGTGGTGACAGCTTGAACCAGAATGAAAGGACGGGAGGGAAGGAGGGGAATAAAAGGCATGGGGTCCTTACGTGTCAGTGGAGCTCACACATCTGGAGGGGCCTCAATTGGGGAAGGCTGGCTTAGCGTACACTAGCTAGCTATTATTTGTGGTTGCCACCAACATCTCCCTCTCCTCCCCCGGGTCCTAGCTCATGCAGAGGACTTGGCAGAGAAGCAAGGTTTGTGTCTGGAGAAGGGAAGAACCAGCAAGGCTCTTTTTCGCACAGCTCAGAAGGGAATTCCTTCCCTGGACCCAGAGTGACTGAGAGCATGGTGGGGCGGGGCGGGAATCTGTGCTGTTAGGGCATCCTGCTTGCTGGAGGGCCAAGGGCCCTCACTTTGGGAGAGCCAGCAAGTGGTTTTGTAGATCCCTTGGGAAGTGATGAAATGGAGCTTGTCCCTCGCAAGCTCTGTCCTAATCTGAGAAGTTGGCACCAAGCAAGGAGAGTTTCACTGTCTTCCTTACTGATGGCAGTTTCAGCTAAGCTCCGCTGTACTTAGCAAGGGATTGTCCAATAGTGCTGTAGCGTGAGGGTTCATTGGCACTGTGGGGAGCAGCGCCTGTCACCTAGGAACATAGGAAGCCGCCTTAGGCAGAGTCAGACCCTTGGTCCATCTAGCCCAGTATGGTTGACACAGACTGGCAGCAACGGCTGTCCTGAGTTTCAGGCAGAATTCCTTCCTAGCCCTACCTGTAGATGCCGGGGATGGAACCTGGGACCTTCTGCACACGAAGCAGGGGCTCTGCCACTGAGCCACAGCCACCTCTGGCATTGTGTCAGAGGCTCCTGTAAACACATCCTCCAACAGCAGTCTGAGGTAGCTGCCATGAGGCAAAGCGTGGGGACGCTATCGCGGACAGGGAGCAGAAGATACAGATCTGGCAGAGAAGGCACAATCCGCCAGGAAGGGCTCCTGAGTGAGGCGAGCCTTGCTGAAATGAAGGGAGCGACCCAACACCATAATAGTGCCTGTTCCTTTCAGTGAAGCTTGCATGGGAGAACTTCCCATTGGATTGTGCCCCATGTTAGGCAAAGTGTAAGCGTGTGTGTGTATTTCCGTGACAGGCACCAGATGGCTGATTCACAAACAGCAAAAAATAAAAAAGTGCATTCCGTTAGTGTTCTGACTAGTGATGGGTTACCTCCCATCCCCTGGTGAAAGCAGGTAGCTACGTTATGGCTCAAATTGGCCCTTATAGCTGTTGTGCATCGGGGGATCAAGGCTGAATGTGTATAACCTGAAGCTGGGTATGTGCAGCTTTGGCCGGCTCATTCACAGGAGTTTCTGCCAGCTATAGATATTGTTTGTAAAGATAATGCACACCACCCATTCGATGTAGAAGCTGTTGAGGTCGGGCCCCTCTAACGGGTAATGAGTCAAGGAAAATTTCATTCAAAAAACTCCCCCAAAAGGTTGACTGTAAATCTGCCTGCTCAACTCTGCAGCTCACTGTGCTGGCCTAGGACCACCTGTGCTGGCCTAGGACCAAGGCTGCTTAGGCCAGCCTTCCTCAACCTGGTGCCCTCCAGATGTGTTGGGCCTACAACTAGGTGTGTAACAGCAAAAGCTTTGACCTCTAGATCTCTACAGGTCCGGCATCCCTAAGAGATGATGCCACCTCATTCTTCATGCACTCTAAGACTGGCAGAGTGTTCTGTCAATACTGCCATCAGTGTGCTAAGCTTAGAAAGCAAGGTCCACAGGGAAAAAATAGCACTCCCAGTTTCTGTACCTGTATGACTTGAAGAGAGTGGGGCAGTACCTCTTCTATTCTCCCATGGGTGGTTCAGGTGGGTCTGCAGCATAAAATACTTCTGCTTCTTCTCCCCTCCTCCCCCCCACAAAATACAACATTCAGCATACAGAGCTCTGAACAGATGTTGTCTTTCTCTCTTGCAGCGTCCCAGTTTTAGGAGCTCCCTCGCCCGCCTCAATTTCCGTGGAAACTGGGTGGCCCAAGCCCGGCCCGGCTGCCGCACAATATGAACACCTTGAAACGGAGCTGCACGCAAGCTTGGCCGGAGGAGGAGGGTGATCGAGAGCACGGCCTCTACAGTTTGCACCGCATGTTCGACATTGTGGGCACCCACCTGACCCACCGTGACGTCCGGGTGTTGTCTTTCCTTTTCGTGGATGTCATCGACGACTACGAAAGGGGGATGATCCGCAGCGGTCGGGACTTCCTCTTGGCGCTGGAGAGGCAGGGCCGCTGCGATGAGACCAACTTCCGCCAAGTGCTACAGCTGCTGAGGATTATCACCCGCCACGACTTGTTGCCCTATGTCACTTTGAAGAGGAGGAAGGCTGGTAGGTTGCCCTTGGCTTGGGCTTTTTAAAGTGGGTGTGCGCACCTGATCCTGAGGCACCCCCTTTGTGCCAGCTGAGTATTTATGTATTTATTAGATGTATTAGCTGCCCATCTGGCCACTAATAAATCTGGCTAGTTAAGAAAACACAGAGGACCTTGTCCAGAGATCTCTCTAGTTCAGCATGGTGTTTCTGGTATACTGCCTCTGACCATTTAGCTCTCCTGCCTAATCATCTGTGCTAGATCTGTCCTCCATATGCATCTTAAGAAATGGCTTTCTGGACCAGACCATACATCCACCTTGTCCAGCATTGTGTTCCTGGCAGTGGCCAGCCTACAGTTGGGCCTGCTACCTGTCGAGAAAGCTTTGTACCAGTATTGTCATATATCAGCCTTCCCCAGCCTGGTGCCCTCCAGATGCTGGGAGTTGTAGCCCAAAACATCTGGAGGGCACCAGCTTGGGGAAAGCTGTCGTGTAACCAAAAAATGGTCAAAAGCATTAACGTTACAAGAACAGAGAAGATGATAGTTGACAAGTTTGATACCGAGGCTAATTACAAAAAATAATTAGGTTGTTTCACAACAATGACAGCGACTTTTAAAAATGTATTGAATCATTTCTTTTATGACCCTTTCTTCTCTTCCCCCATGGGAGCTCATGGTGATGTGCATAGTTCCTCCCCTCCGCCACTTTATCCTCACACCACCCCTGGGAAGTGGGCTTGGCTGAAAGGGTGTAACCGGGCAAGGCAACCAACCAAATGAGCTTCATGGCTGAATGGGGATTTGAACCTGGGTCTTCCAGGTCCTAGCCTGCCACTCTACCTACTAGGCCACTGATGGCCACTTCTGCTCGGATTTGGAGGTCCTTGTAGCTGTAGCACGTAGCCAGTGGGGGAAGCTTTGCCGTACGAATCGTTTGCCCCTGAGTGCTGCAGGCTAACTGGCAAACCGCCCTCCCTCTGCCCTTGCTAACAAATGACACTGTAATGTTGGGGTCTCCCGAGTGGTGCCAGTGTGCCCACAGAAACCTCTCTTGGTGCCCACCAGGCTCCATGCCCCTCCTGCTTTTCATTTTATTAACTGTTTTCTAATTAAAACGTTCTTTTAACCAGGAGGCTGGCTTGCTGCAAAGCAAAGCTCTGCCGTCCAGCACCATCTTTACTTGGGTTCAAATGGGTGGTTTTGTGTTTCAGAGCTCAGACCCCACCTCTGCCTTGTAACCAGGTTCTTGGGCAAGTTACTTCTCTTTTAGCCTCACCAGTTCGGCTTCTGGGAAATAAGTGTTTTGTGACCTGCCATGTACCGCCTTTGTCACTCATTTTATGAAAGGGCAAGGTGGCCCATGGCAGCCATTTTGTGAGAGTACCCACAACCCTCAAAATCCCAAATTTGCCCACCAACCCAAAAAGGTTGTGGACCCCTACCATAATTAATCCTTTTTTGCTTTTAAAGATACAGTGCCATCTTCACAGTGGCGTTCTTGGAATATTTGGCCAGAGTCAAATAATAGGCAGTCACTTGACCAGTGTGCCAGCCGTAGGCCAGCCAGGTGCTTCTGGGAAACCCATGAGCAAGAGGTGAAGCTGGTGGCCTGCCCCCGTCATTGGTTCCCAGCACTTGGCTATCTGTGCTAATCACCACCCTATGCAGAGTTTCCATTTTGAACTCCCATGTTTGTTTACACAATTTATAAACCACTCTACAACTAAAAAAGATTTCCGAGCGGTAAACAGTAAAGTGTGTGTGTGGTGGTGCAGGGAGATATAAAAAAATAAAAATACTTACAATCAAGTTAACCAATAAAACCATGGCTGATCATTCAGGAAAAGCTCGTTTAAGTAGAAATGTCTTTAGCAGATGCTCCAAACAAAGCAGTGTTGGCGCCTGCCTGATATCAGCGGGCAGGGAATTCCACAAAGAGCAGCCAGTGCACTAAAAGCTGTACTCCGAGTAGATTCCAGGTGGACCTCAGGCCCATGCAGAGCCAGCAGCAGCCTCTCATCCAATGGCCTCAATGCTTAGGCCAGCTGATACGGGATAAAGCGCTCTCTCAGATGTCCTGGTCCCAAGTTGTTTAAGGCTTTACACACCAAGAACAGAACCTTAAACCTGGCCTAGTGGCAAATAGGCAGCCAGTGCAATTCCCTCAGCAAAGGTGAGCCCCTGACAACAGCCCGGCTGCTGTATTCTGCATGAGCTGCGACTTCTGGACCCACCTTGAGGGCAGCCCCACATAGAGCATGTTGCTGTAGTCCAGTCTTGAGGCTACTAGGGCCTGTAACCATAACCAGTGTAATGCAGGGTTAGGCAATTTGGTGCCCTCCAGGTGTTTTGGACTACAAATCCCATAACCCCAATCAGCATGGCCAATGGTCAGGGAGTATGGGAGCTGAAGTCCCAAACATCTAGAGGTCACCAGGTTGCCTGCCTTGGTGTAAAGCTTTGAGAAATCCCTCCTACATTGACTGTTTTTTGGCTCTGACAAGAAGCAACAACTCTGGCACTTGGGACTTCTGGAAAGCCTGCTTCCACCAGTGCCTGGTCCATCCTCAGAACTGATTAAAAAACGAATGTAAGTTGGCTTCCCCTTCCCATTTGTTTCTCTCACTTAGGGGAAACTTCCAAAAGGAGCTTCAAAAAGGCATCTTGGTAAATCGTTTGTACCTTTCTTTTCAAAGGCCAACACTTTATCCTATTCTTTCTTTCTCTTTCTCACAGACACAGAGACACACACACAGTTAAGTTCTCCCTTTGAGCTTTGCAAGCCAGTGTTCAAATCCCATCTCCTTTGAGTGTTCATCTCAAACCTGTTCTCTTCCTCTGCCGTCCCCCTGCCCATTCACACACATGCCTCCTTTCTCTTGCAGTGTGTCCAGATCTCGTAGACAAGTACCTAGAAGAGACTTCCATTCGCTATGTGACACCACGGGCCCACAGCAGCACAGAGCACGTTCCTGCCCACCAACACAAATCGGGTGAGATGCCATGAGCAGGCAGATGTCCGGCCCCTTTGCCAAGCTAGCTTCCTCGAGGGGTGTCTCGCCCTCCGTTTGGGGGTGTCTGTGCTTTGGGCATTCCTGCCCACTGCATTCATTCTGGCATTTTTGGCCTAAACAGAAATGAAGAACTAATGTTTTGGACAACTTCAGTATGTGTTTGCCCTAGAGGCTGTCCTCACTGGCCACAGGCACTTGGTGGTTTATGAGCTTTATTTCTACATCCCATCCAGAACCAGAGTTTTGGATGAAGAGAGGAGGGGCCTTTCCCAGCCCTGCAACCTGCTTCAGCTGTGGTGACAGCAAGCCTGTGGTGCTTCCAGTATCTGTGTGTTCTTGGCAAGTTTCTAGTCTTCATGAAGGCAGAAAATGGCTTAAAGGACAAAGGCCTTGGCTGTTGAAGGTTCTGAAATGAAACCATAAGGAATAGGGCTTTTAGATGTTCTCTGTCATTTCTCCACAGAGTCTTATCAAACTTAGGTTCCAAAATACAAGGGCTGGGATGTGGGTGGGCAGTATATTTACTGTTCAGTACTTACATTTTATCCCACCCTTTCTCCAAGGAGCTCGAAATAATGGTTTGGTTCAGACATAGTGCTAACCCATAGTTTATTTAACCCATGGTTTGTTGCCCTACCTGGGGTTTGTCTGGCAGATGATCAAACAAGCCACATTTTGTTTTCTCAATCCCTGGGTTGTTTGTTTCTCTCTTCCTTTGCCTGCTCCCTCCATGTGTCCCAAATGTCCTTAAGGCACTGTAGTACTAACATATAGAGCGCTGGTGGGGGGTTTTACTGCTCTTACCCACCAGCTCTGTAGCCTGGTAAAACAATCCATGGTTCTGGGTTCACATGTAACAGCAACCCATGGTTTAAGCAACCCAGAATTCACCACCCAACAACAAACCACGGCTTCTCTTTCAGGGTTGTTCATGGTTAACTGACCATGGTTTGTTACTGCACACATTGCTAGTTCGTGCATCATGGCAACCGAGACCTCAGCAACCCCTACCATGGGTTAGTGTTATGTGCAAACCAGTGTGGCTGGCTCTTCCCCACCCTTTTCTTTTTATCTTCACTGGTAGCTTAGGCTAAGAGAAGGCAGTTAGCCAAGGTTGATCCTTCAGATACACCAGTCCCAGGCTATTTAGGCCTCCGTTTCCGAGGGCAGTGCAAGTGCTACCTTTGACCAACAAACTGGCAGATTCTTGAAGCACCAGTAAAATGAATGCAGGCAGTGCTGTTTGTCCCAGTTAACAGCCTAGTTGTACTATTGTGAACCAGTGGGCACTTTTGAGCAGTTGGAGGTTATATTTAATGTTGCTGTTGCTAATAAGCTTAATATTGGTCACATACCTGATCTCTGAACAAGCCCTTTAAAAAAAATCACCTGACAAAATGAATTTGGGATTATAATTTGGGATATCGTAAACTATTCATGTCCTTAAGGCAACCTTCCACAACCTGATGTGTTGGACTACACTCTCCAGCATCCCTGACCATTGGCCATGCTGACGGGGGCTGATAGGAGTTGGGAGTCTAAGACATCTGGAGGGCACCAGGTTGGGGGAGGCTGCCTTAATGTGATCTCAAGAGCTTTCCAGACATTTGACTTGGAGTTAACAAAGTGCCCTCAGTGGGGGAGAAGGACTGAAATAGAGACATGCATACCCCATGTAAACCACCCTCAGCACCTGGAGGGAAGGGCAGGATGCAAATGTGACGATGCTTCAGCCTCTGTCAAGGACTGAGCGAGTTCCAGCTGTTCAGCCCCCTTGTCTGAGAACCGCTTGGGATTGCTTATGAAGCAGGATATATGTTTTATCTAAATACAGTGCCTTGCAGAAGTGTTTACCCCCTTCGACTTCTCCACATTTTGTTGTGTTACAACCTGGAATTAAAATGGATTTAATTGGCATTTTTACCATTTGATTTACACAACATACTCACCATTTTGAAGGTGCAAACTATTTTTATTGTGGCACAAAAGTTAAACAAAAACAAACTGGCATTGGTTGGTTGCATAACTATTCACACACACACCCCAAGTCATTGCTTGGTAGAAGCACCTTTGGCAACAATTACAGCTGTGAGTCTTTTGGAGTAAGTCTCTGCCAGCTTTGTGCATCTGGATCCTGCAATTTTTGCCCATTCTTCTTTGCAAATTGCTCAGGCTCTATCAGGTTGGATGGGGACCATTAGTGAACAGCAATTTTCAAGTCTTGCCACAGATTCTCTATCAGACTGAGGACTGGGCTTTGAGTGGGCCATTCCAAGACATTCAGGTTGTTGGTTTTAAACCACACCACTGTAACTTTGGCTGTGTGTTTAGGGTTATTGTCCTGCTGGAAGGTGAACCTCTGCCCCAGTCCCAGGTTCCTTGCAGACAGAGATAGGTGTCCCTCTAGAATATCCCTGTATTTGGCTCCAGCCATCTTGCCCTCAATCCTGACTAGCTTCCCAGTCCCTTCCAGTGAAAAGCATTCTCACAACATGATGCTGCTGCCACTATGCTTCACTGTGGGGATGGTGTTCTCAGGGCAAGAACACATAGGATTTTGTGGTAAGGCCAAAAAATGCAATGTTCCAGAGACCAGAGAACCTTTTCCCACATGCTTGCTGTGTCTCCCACGTGCCTTTTGGCCAAATCCAAATGGGATTTGATATGGGTTTTTCTCCAGCAATGGCTTTTTTCTCGCCACACTTCCATAAAGCCCAGCTTTGTGGAGTGTCTGGGTGATAGTTGTCCCATGGATGGTTTCTCCCATCTCAGCTGTGGATCTCTCTGGCTCCGTCAGAGTTATCATTGGCCTCTCGGTTGCTTCTCTGACTAACGCCCTCCTTACCTGGTCATTGAGTTTTGGTGGATGGTTTTCTCTAGGCACAGTTGCAGTTGTGCCATATTCTTTCCATTCTGTAATAATGGATTTAACAGTGCTCCTGGAAATTCATAGTTTGGGATTTTTTTTTAACCCAACCCTGATTGGTGCTTCTCCAGAACTTTATCCCGGACTTGTTTTGATAGCCCCTTGGTCTTCATGGTGCTGTTTGTTTAGATATGCGCTCCAACAAACTCTGGGGCCTTCTAGAAACAGGTGTATTTAAGCTGAGATCATGTGACACTTGAATTGCATGCAGGTGGCCTCCATTCAGCTAATTATGTGACTTCTGAAGGCAGTCGGTTGCACCAGAGCTTATTTAGGGGTGTCACCGTTGCGGATTGTCAGGTGCCTTTTGTTCTGTCGTCCGCTCACCGACTGATGTGAATATTTTTTTTCGTCATGCAGAAAAGTACGTAAATAATTACATAAGTATTTACATAAGCATTTACATCATTTACCTTGGTATGTAATATTTAGTGTATTGTCCCCCATTCCATTCAACGTTTCCTCAGCAGAAACTTAACGTATTTTCCTACAAATTTATATGTGTAAATTTCAGGGAAGTAAAAAAATCATCCAAACGTCCACAGACTCTGCGCGGCCTGAGGGGGTCACTCTGCAGTGGATCCAAGCTCATTTTAGTCTGTCTCGATTTTCTCCAGCATCCCTAGTCACAGCAAAGGGGGTGAATACTTATGCAACCAACAAATGCCACTTTGTTTTTGTTTAATTAACTTTTGTGCCATAATAAAAAAACATTTTGCACCTTCAAAGTGTTAAGTATGTTCTGTAAATCAAATGGTAAAAATGCCAATTACATCCATTTTAATTCCAGGTTGTAACACAACAAAATGTGGAAAAGTCAAAGGGGGATGAATGCTTATGCAAGGCGCTGTCAATAATAGCTGTTAGGCCTGGTCTGTTAGCTATGATGTGTCTGCCTTCCAGTGCCTCCCCACCATCCGCTGGTCTGCTGTTCCTCTTCAGGACCCCAGATCTGTACCAAGCGATCTGGCAGAAAAAGAGCCTTCCTCAGTAACCAGCAGAAAAGGAGGAAGTCGGTGACGCCGGATCCAAAAGACAAACAGACGTGCGGTAAGTTTCCTGACAGCTGGCACCGTGCACCCAAACACTCATGGTTTGAATCCAAGACCCAGGATTATACAGCTTCTCCTAAGTGCTGTGAAACTCCTTCAGAGCCTCCACTAACCTCCGTTCTCTGCCCCTGCCTCCTCCAGGCCTCCGTCTCCACCTACCTTCCTTCTAGGTTCCTCTTTCTCCACCCAGTGCCAGTTCTGCACTCTTTCTTCAGCCCCCTGGCCTTTGAGCTCTTTCTCCCTCAGCTCCCCTACCTTCCTGGGGCTCTTCCTTGTCCTTGACTGACTTGGGGGGGGGGGGGGTGAGCTTTTCCATCCCAGCTAAACTGATAACTTCCCCTCCCTTGTAGAAGCTGACCTGCAAGACAGCCTTTTCCCTGAGCACCTTCCCTTGCCTCAGCTCAGCGCTGGAGGCTTCACTGGCCCCAAGCGCAAGACAGTCTACAAGGCCTGGTTCTGACATCATGCAGAATGTTTGCGTTCAAAGCTTGGCTTTGGCTGTTTTGAGCAGACACCTTTAACCTGCTTCCTGTCTTCTGGCATTTTCCTTCCAGACATCCGCCTCCGAGTCCGAGCGGAGTATTGTCAGCACGAGACAGCCCTGGAGGGCAACGTCTTCTCCAACAAGCAGGACCCCTTGGAGCGCCAGTTTGAGCGCTTCAGCCAGGCCAACACCATCTTGAAATCCCGGGACCTGGGCTCGATCATCTGTGACATAAAGTTCTCGGAGCTCACGTACCTCGACGCTTTCTGGCGCGACTACATCAACGGCTCACTGCTGGAGGCCCTGAAGGGGGTCTTCATCACGGACTCCCTCAAGCAAGCAGTGGGCCACGAGGCCATCAAGCTCCTGGTCAACGTGGATGAGGAGGATTACGAGGTGGGCCGCCAGAAACTCCTGAGGAACTTGATGCTCCAGACAGCACCTTGAACCCTGCCTGCTGTTGTTTCCCCCCCCTCCTCTGGCAATCCTTTGGATGGATTTTTTTTTCCTTTAAAAAAAAGGAAAAATCTCTCAAGGGAATGAAACCTCGAGCTCCTGCCATGTACTGAGTAACTGTAAGACCTGTTTCAATGTGAGGATCAGTGCTACAGTTGGTTTTTCTTTTTCTGCCCATTGGGAACTGAAACAGGAGACGGGGAGAATTCTGAGAAGTCTGTGGGCCCTGCCAGCAAGGTAGACTGAAGGCCCCTTTCCCTGAAGGTCAGCTCAGCATCTTTGGCCACTGCGAGATGCTCCTCACACCTGTCGTCTTTCCTGATCATATTCTCTCTTGTGCTGTCAATTTCTTTCTCTTTCTTTTTTTTAACTGTTTCCAAAAATTAGGCTGTCCTGTGGTGCGCTATTGCCCCCAAAGGTCTAGACAGGTGTGGCGAGGCCCAGAAGGCGAGACTTTAACTTATCCCTTTATATTAAAAAGAAGCAAACCTAAACGTTGCTGTTCTTGTGACAGGAAACATCTTGTGCCAGTATTTTTCTCTGAAGCTGTGAGTTTGTGGGCAGGCGAGGAATTTGGTGTCTCGGGACAGAGACGGAAAAGCGCGCTTGCGCTTCAACCAGAACCATCCACCCACCCCCACTATGTAGCAATGTTCTCAAAGCGGCTCCAAGTCCTGCCGGTTGGATTGAGGAGCTGTTATGCAATTGAGTTTGGTCGGGGAAGGGTGTGGATGGAAGTGGCCCTCACCTGGAGTGTCTGAGGTCCAAGCGTGAGGGATGCAAAGGCATTTTGGCCTTGGCTGCTGCTGCTGCTCTGAAATCCGCTTCTGGGAGGTGGTGTGTGTGTGTGTGTGTGTGTGTGAGAGAGAGAGAGAGAGAGAGAGGGAGGAAGGGGTGCTTTTTGTGGCTTGGAAGCCACCTCTGAGCCCACCTAGCTATGCTGAACTGAAAATGGCCCTCAGGTGCTCTCCTTTCAGCCCCCACACCAAAATGCGTCCCTGAGTGGAGAGAGTTTCCAGGCCCCCCCCTCTGATCCACTGTGTGTGCCTTTCCCTCAACTGTTTGTAGAGGGAGCGTCTGCCTCCAAAGATGACAGAGAAAGGAATACTCCTTGGGGTCTTCTCTCTCCTCTCAGAGACTGCGGGAACCCCACAGGCAGCCCCATCCATCTCCTGGAGAGGCTGTTCATGGTACAGATGCAGCAGACAGGGTGGTGGTTGTTTGGACCGTACCATCTGTGAATGGTCATGTCAGATCAGAGCCCAAAGGACAACAAGGCCCAGTCTAGAAATTTCACCCCTGTTCTGTGACCAAGTCTTTGGATCCTCTCCATTCCTCCTTGCTTGCTGGATTGTTCTGCTCTTTCCAGGACTTACTCTCCAATTTCTGGACCTGAGTTAGCCCTAGGCTGCTCCCCTAAGAAGGCTGCAAAAAAAAAGTTCTTGTAGAAAGCCAGCTTTGCAAAAAAAAACAACAACAACAAAACAGAACAAGGGGCAGGGGTGTGGGAGCTAAATCGGATCTTGCTTTCGTTCCAGTGGTGTTGAGCACCATAGCAGTTGCCTCCCACTTATTGTCTTATTTTTAACGATGCCATTTTGAAGAAGCTTTTTGGAGCTGCTGGGACAAGCTTCAGGCTGAGTATTCCCAGTGCAGGGATGAAAGCAGAGTGTTCTGGGGTGGAGCCCTAGTGGCTTATGGGAAGGGTGTAAAAATACAGTGTTATTGGTAACCCTGCAACAGAAGATGGGGCCCCTCTGTACACACCCACACCCTTTTCCCCAAACAGTATCCTTAGGGCCTCATGCTGATAAAGCTAGAATCCACTGACTGCCTGCTCCAGGAGATACAGTTGGATTTCCTTGGGCCCCATTAGTGGGAAAGCACCAGTACTTTATTATAAAAAACTAACCATGCTTTGGGAGGAGGAAAAAGTGTTCAAGTATCCAAATCAGCCATCATAAGGGATTGTTTTGCTTTTCTGATTTTAAGAAATTAGCTACGTTCCTGAACGTATCTTCCTGCTGGGTGCTTCTGTTCAACTACATTCAATAATGAGAAAGCTTCAGCAAGCGATAGCCTTGCTCCTAGTTTGGGACGGCTGTTCCAGGAAGCAACTGACTTTGGTTTCCCCCACCCCTTGGGGAACGATCTTTGTTAGCCAAAGGGCATATGAGTTTTCACACTTGATCCATATGAATTTGTTTTATGGTTCCCCCCGTCTTGTTTTCTGTGAATTTCTGGGAAAGGCAAAAAAAATCCTGCTTTTTAAAAGCCTAATAATAAATATATAAAAGCAACCAACAGAGGTTTCTGCCTAGCCTTCTCTTTGACAAGCCATGTTCATGCATAGTGAGCATTCAAACATGTAGCTCAGCTTTCCCCAGCCTAATATCCTCCAGAGGTGTTGGACTACAGCTCCTATCATTCCCAACCAGCATTGCCCATGGTCCACACTGCCTGGGAATGATAGGTGCTGTGGTCCAACACCTCTGGAAGGCCCCAGGTTGGGCAGGCTGATGTGCTCCATATGCAGCCTGAAATGGTGCCAGTCCAGGGAAGGCTGTGCCCCTTTAGTCTGCCGACTGCCTAATCCAGCCCGGAGCCGATCTCAGTTCCCAGCAAGCTGCCGCCCGGTTTGGGCAGAATGTTCCCCTTGGCGTGCGAGTGTCCAACACCTTTTAATGCTCTGCAGAGGGTCTCGCAAAGTATGCAAAGGCCAGCCCGCCGTTGTGCACCCACACACACACAGTTGCTCCCTGTTATTTCAAGACAATTCTGGCACAAATTTGTGTAAAATCTGTGACTTCTGTATTTTTTTAAAAAAAGGAACTTCCAGTGTAACTGGTCATAATCCCAGTGTAGCTTTGTTTTCCTCCAAAAAAAAAAGGAAAAAAATTAAAAAAATCTTCTGCCTTGTATTGTTGCTGCTGTTCTGGGGATCTGTGCTTTTGCTCACCTGTGACTGTCGTATGTATAGGAGGCAAATCTTGTTCAGGCTCTTGGTGAAGTGGCTCTCGGGCGCAGGAGGTTTTCCCCATCGCAAGGAATGTCCAGTTTTCCTTTGCAGAGGGACAGCCATGCTAGTCTGTCCCAGAGCAAACGTCGCAGCCTTGCGGCACCCGAAAGATGTCTTGCGGCACCGACGTCTATGCCCAGTTGTCTTGTATGTGTACGTATCTTGGTTTTGCACAGAAATGTCAGATCCACTGTACTGGTTGCATCCCGTGGCTGTTTAGCTGCACTGTTTAGTTTTTTTTCCTATATACCTGTGAGTGTAACATGTCATCTGCCAACTGGGAATAACCCTTCGCTAAATCTGATGACGTGGGCTTTAGTCCAAGGACGTTCATGCCTCAATGCAAGTATGTTTAGTCTCTCAGGCGCCACAAGACTAGCTTCCCTTTTCCCCTGTAAGTTCTTCTAAGTCAGGGGTGTAGAACCCCAGGCCCGGGGGCCAAATCCGGCCCACCTGGGGGTCCCGGTCTGGCCCTCCAGGGTTCCCCAGATGGCCACGCCCCTTTCCCCCAGCCACCCATCATTTGGCGGCTTCCCAGCGTTTCTGCAGTTCTCCCACCATTCCAAAAGGTTGAAATGCCTCTCTGAAGGCTGAGTGACGGGCAGCAGGAGCTTTCACCTGCAACAGGCTGGCATTTTTTGCATTTTGGCTCCACCCCTTTTGCCTTCAGCCCCGCCCACCATTGGAAAATAGAATTTGGCCCTGAGGCTGAAAGGGGTTCTGCACCCCTGTTCTAACCTTTGTGGCTTGGGTGGTAGGACAGTAAAAGGTGTGGGGAGCAATACCTGGCTAAAGTCACAATTCTCTTCAGGGTCAATTTGATTTTTAACCAAGGCCATTTAGGCTGCAATCCTATGCACGTTTAGACAGAACGAAGTCCTACAACTCCCAGCATGCCCTAGCCAGCTGTCCAAACATACATAAGATTGCGCCTTAAAATATTTTAAGTCTGCAAGAACGAGACTGATTTAATTCAAGTTTCCTCATTGGCAATTCTTCAGATATTTCCTCAACTTCATCATTTACATTGTTCAACTCAAATGTATCCAGTTAAAGACACTGATTCAGTTTTGAGATTAACTGCAGGGCTAAGATGCTTCTATTTCGATTATTTACTATAAACCATAGAGTGCATTTGGAAGGGTACCTGCTGGTGGCAAGCAATCTCTCAGCCTGGGGCACTGAGGCTGTGCCCTGGGACCACTGGCACTTCCGTTCAGCAACCCCTTTTGCCATGGCCGTGTCTCGGTCATGCATGTCTGTGCAGCCCTCCGTTTAAGGCTGTTTGAACAGTGATGGTCCCAGGACCTAGAGAGCTCTGAACTGGCCACAGAATGCCAGGAGATTTATTGTTTTATTTATTTAATGTATTCTTTAATTGCTCCCTCTTCAATGAGTGCTTGGGCCGATTTACAATAAAACCATAAAAAATAAAATGTGATTCAAAACAAAGCGGATAAAATTCATTACCATAACACAAGTTTGGGAACATTCTAAAACCAAGGACTGGCATCAATCAGTAAATGTTTTGCAGTATAGTTTTTACCAGCCACCTAAAGGCCAGTAATGAGGGAGTATATCTAACCTTCTTGGGGAGGGAATTCCACAGCTGCGCTGCCTGGACGTCTAAAATTTGTTTTTTGTTTTTTAAAAGAACAAGTTTCTAGGCATGGTTGCAAAAAATGTGAGCACAGCATCCTCAGGAGAGCTGCTGAATAAGATTTTCAGTGGTGGAGGTTGGAGGGCCCTTACCTCTCCCTGTGACTACCAAAAGTGCAGAAAATGCAAAGCAGAGACCATAAAAATTTGTATCGTGTGCACTAGCTGCAAAATTCCGCTTTTAGCACCACAGAACTGTAACTTCTGAATGCAAAGTGCCCCTACCCTGTCTTAAGGGCTAGAACATTATTTTGCCAAGTGAAACCTGGGTTCTGAGTCAGGTATTGCTTAGAAATTGAGGTAAATACCTGGATTAACGTGCAAAGGAAGGAAAGGTGCACGGTGGTAATATAAACGTATTTAGGAGGAAAGCGATTCATCGGAGCCCATCTGAGCAGGTGCCATTAGACCAGAGGAGTCTAGGACTAGGCATAATCTGTGGTTAAAGCTGGATAGGTGCTTTCCCCTTCTAGCAGGGACTGAGCCAGAGTGTTTTCCTGATGCAGGGGGCGGATAGGGTGTGTCTCTCATCATTCCCACTTCCTACCCTACCCCAAGAGAGGGCTTCTGTGCCCCTTTTCTCTCACCACTTGGAATCCCCCCACCCCCTGGTTCTGGTGGAGAGTCCAGCAGCAGCCAAACGTCCTTGGTGTGGCAGGTGAGCGAGTCATAAGGATGGGAGGCTCTTCCGGGCAGCCACCCGGCCATAGAGGTCAGCCCGGCGGTGGCCAGCGATGGGCATCTCCTCCCGGACCCGGTGCAGGTAGGCGAGGTCGATCTCTGCGTAACACAAGCCCGGCCCCTCCTGGCACTGGGCGACGATGCTGCCCCAGGGGTCCACCACCATGGTGTGGCCGTAGGAGCTGCGGCGTTCGTGGTGCCTGCCTGTCTGAGCAGCTGCCACCACGTAGCACTGGGTCTCGATGGCGCGCGCACGCAGCAGCACCTAGAGAGGGGGAAGGAGCGCAAAGCGTCAGCCCCCCAGCACGTCTCCACCAGGACTGCAAACTTCCATCTTCATAAAATCCTGGTGCTTTGAGCTGACTGCCTCTGAGCATGTGAAAAGTGCCCTTCCCAGGTAAGGGCACTTTGGTGCCCTTCCCAGACACCAAAGAGGGTTGTTTTTTCAAGGAGAAGGTGTCTGAGGATGCGCAAAGCGTCTCGTGAGAAGGGGAAAACACTTCAGTGGTTTAGCACACGGCACCCCCAGGTAAGAGGTTCCTGGGAAAGACCCAGGCCCGAGACTTCTGTAACCAGTCGGAACAGAGTTACTGGGCAACATGGACCGACGGCCGGCCTCGGTATAAGGCAGCATCATACGGCCTAAAGCTACAGTGGCTCTGAGCACGTGGCAAGTATTTTTCCTTCTAAAGGGGAGCCGCTCGTTCGAGCAACGGACACATGAGCAGTGTGCATGTGCAGAGGTTCCTCCCCTTTGCAAGGCCACTGCTTTGTTTTTTACAGAAAACAGAACAGCCTCCCCAACCTGGTGCCCTCCAGATGTATGGGACTACAACTCCCAGTATCCCCCAGCCAGCATAGCTGGGAGGGCACCCGGTTGGGGAAGGCTGTTCCAGAAAGAAGAGAACGAAAGAAGAGGCTTGGAATGCGCCGTCTGCCGCCTTTGGTGTTGGAACCTGCGCGTGAAGGGTGTTCTGGCTGAACCACGGGCGTTCCGAGTGGCTGGCGTGACCGAGGGTCAGGAACGTTGGGAGTTGGAAGTCCAAAGCATCTGGAGACCTTTCTGCTCACCCCTGTAGTACAGGAGAGTGTTTAACGAATCAAGTCGAGAGGGGAGGCAGCGGCCGAGGCCACTTGTCTCCTGTCCAAAAGACAGGAGCATCTATGCGCTACCCCAGCCTTCGCTAACCTGGTGCCCTCCAGATGTTTCGGGCTGCAACTCCCATCAGGCCCAGCTGGCCGGGCCAGTTCTCAGGAATGCGGGGAACTGTAGTCCAAAACATCTGGCGGTCTGCAGTACCCCATCCACATCCTCCAGACCAGCAGAAAGGTGTACTGCAGCACATATAGCTTGGCTCACTTGTTTGAGAAATGTCCATGAACAAAAACACTTTCCTGTCCTCGGTTATAAAAAGGGGGGGGGGTGAGGTGGCCATTCTTCCGCTGAGCACAGAGCCAGAGGCAGGGATGTTGAGTGGCTTACCTCCCAGTGGGCAGAGCCTGTCGTCACGGTGAATGCTGACGGGTAGGTGAGAATCTCCGCCCCTTCCTGGGCCAGAGCAAGAGACATCTCCGGGAAGCGAAGGTCGTAACAGATGGCAAGGCCCACCTGAAAGAGGTGCAGAACAGGTGGGTGGCCGGCCGGGTTCCAGGGAGAACTGCTGGCGGCCACTGGGGGAGGCCGGGAGCCCTCCTTGTATGGCAGCCGTCCATCCCCTGGGCTTGCATGGCGGGTGCGCATAGTAAGGCACTGAAAGTTACGGTCTGAAAGAAGGCTGATTTTGCCTGCTCACGGCCTTGCGTCCCTTCCCTGGGAAACGGGCAGGATATAAAGCTTAAAAAGAAATAAAAATTACAAAGCTGCGGCAAATTATATGTGAGGCTGCCTCTGCAGACCGTCCTGAAACTGCAACTAGCTCAGAATGCAGCTGCTGAAGTGCTGACCGGGATGGGGTGGTGTGAGCCCTGCCTGGCAGGGCTTCAGCAACTGCCCCGGCTCGCGGTTCCTTTCTGGGCTGAGCTCGAGGTGCTGCTTTTGACCCTGAAAGTTCTCCCCGGCTATGGAGCAGGGGACCCAAAGCCTCACCCATCTGCCTATACACCGAGACAGCCGTCTCCAACTCAGCACCCTCCGGATGGGTTGGACTACAGCTCCCATTCTCCCCAGCCCTTGTGGCCAATTCCTGGGAATGCTGGAACTGTAGTCCAATGCATCTGGAGGGCACTGGCTTGGGGAAAGCTGCAGGAAGATCTTTGCCAGAGGACACGCCCTGGTCCCCATGCCATCTGAGGTGTGGTGTTGGTTCCTGCAGGGGAAAATGGCCTCCAGAATGCTCTCTCCAGAGAGGCTTGCCTGGCACCGACGCCGATGTCACTTCGGAGCCAGGCAAATATCTTTTGATTTTCTCAGCCCTTTTAACGGTTTCATCTGTTACTGCCACTGATGGCTTTTATGGTGCTCTTTTAGGTCGTGGCACTTTTAGCATGTATGCTTTCCCCTTTTCCCTTATTATTGTATTCTGATTCATTGTAAGCTGCCCTGGGAACTTGTTTGAAAGGTGATCGTTCCATGCTGGCTGTCTAACTGCAGGCTGTTTTAGCCACTCAGGCGTTGACAGCCATCTCAGGTTGCTCATAGGTCACCTGTGGGCTTCTTCACAGACACGTTTACACCACTTGGTAGAGGCGTTCATTGGTAGAGGCGTTCAGAGCACCGTCTGGTCCAGTTTTATTGGATGAGTTTCAGTTACTGAGGCCTGAGGATGCGGACAAGGTGCTTGGCCAAGTCCGATCGACCACTTGTGTGCTTGACCCTTGCCCTTCATGGCTTATTAAATCAAACAAGGAGGGGTTGTCCGGCTGGGTCCAGGAGGTTGTAAATTCCTCCTTGAGAGAGGGAGTGGTGCCTGCCGCTTTAAAAGAGGCAGTAATTAGACCACTCCTGAAAAAGCCTAACCTGGACCCAGAGGATGTTAACAATTATAGGCCAGTGGCCAACATCCCCTTCCTGGGCAAGGTGCTTGAGCGGGTGGTTGTAGGACAGCTCCAGGCACTGTTGAATGAAACGGATTATCTAGATCCATTTCAATCGGGCTTCAGGCCTGGTTTTGGAACGGAAACTGCCTTGGTCGCCCTGTGGGATGACCTCTGCCGGGAGAGGGACAGGGGGAGTGCGACCCTGTTGATTCTCCTGGACCTCTCAGCGGCTTTCGATACCATCGACCATGGTATCCTTCTGGATAGGTTGTCTGGGTTGGGAGTTGGAGGCACTGCACTACAGTGGTTCTGCTCCTACTTGGATGGCCGATTCCAGAAGGTGGTGCTGGGAGATTATTGCTCTGTGCCATGGCAATTGTGCCATGGGGTTCCACAGGGCTCTATTCTATCCCCCATGCTGTTTAACATCTACATGAAACCGCTGGGGGAGGTTATCCGGAGGTGTGGGCTGAGGTGCCATGAATATGCGGATGACACCCAGCTCTACCTCTCTTTCTCATCAAACCCAGGTGAGGCAGTGGCTGTTCTGAACCAGTGCCTGGGCACGGTAATGGACTGGATGAGGGCCAATAAACTGAAATTCAATCCAGACAAGACGGAGGTACTGTTAGTGGGTGGTTCGTCTGCCCGGCTAGGTGATATTCAACCTGTTCTGGAGGGGGGTGCACTCCCCCTAAAGGATCAGGTTCATAGTTTGGG
Organism: Heloderma suspectum; assembly: GCF_057233095.1. NCBI lineage: Eukaryota > Metazoa > Chordata > Lepidosauria > Squamata > Helodermatidae > Heloderma > Heloderma suspectum. The sequence continues at coordinate 2,093,157 of NC_139474.1, forward strand.
GGTGCTCTTGGATCCAGAACTGTCACTTGAGGCACAGGTGAACTCAGTGGCACGGAGCACTTTTTATCAGCTTCGGCTGGTATACCAACTACGCCCTTATCTGGACAGAGATAGCCTAGCTACAGTTATCCATGCTCTGATAACTTCTCGTCTGGATTACTGCAATGCGTTATACGTGGGGCTGCCTTTGAAAACGGTCCGGAAACTTCAGCTGGTCCAAAATAGGGCAGCGAGATTGTTAACAGGGACTGGCCTGCGAGCTCATATTACGCCAGTACTTTTCCAGCTGCACTGGCTGCCAGTCCATTTCCGGGCCCGATTCAAAGTGCTGGTGTTAACATTCAAAGCCCTTAACGGCTTGGGGCCAGGTTACCTGAAGGATCGCCTCCTCCCATATGTGCCTCCCCGGACCTTAAGATCATCGTCAGCGGCCCTTCTCCGTGAGCCCCTGCCAAAGGAAGTGAGGCGGGTGGCTACTAGGAGGAGGGCTTTTTCTGTTGTGGCACCCCGGCTCTGGAATGAGCTCCCTAGTGAGGTTCGCCTGGCGCCTACATTGTACTCCTTTCGGCGCCAGGTGAAGACCTTTTTATTTTCCCAGGCTTTTTAGCTTTCTAAATTTTTATCTTTGCTGTTTTAAATCTGTATTTTAAACTCCTGTACTGCTGCTAGGTTTTATTGTGGTTGTATTGTTATATTGTGGTTTTAATGTTCTATATATTTTAAATTGTTTTATTGTGTGTTGTTTGGTTTTAATTTTTGTGAACTGCGCAGAGAGCTTCGGCTATTGGGTGGTATAGAAATGAAATAAATAAAATAAAATAAATAATAAATACTTGACTGACATTGCACTCTCAGCGGAGTGTGTAAATCATGGGTGGGAAGCACGCACACAGCCCCTGGTGTGGCACTGTGCTGCTGAAATTTGGTGGCGTGGGGGTGGCAAGCCCCCCAGCACTTTGCCACCGAGTTTGGGCAGCAAACTCCTACAGAGGCTTAAAAGGGGCAAATTTAGCTTGAGAACAAGCTGATTCTTTCTGCCACCACGCTGCTGAATTTTGGCGGTGTCGTGGCAGCAGTAGTGTGGCCCATGGGGGGGTGTTGGGGGATGGAAAGTGCCCCCCGCCCGAGACACCTACGAGACAGAGCAGTGAACCATGAGGTCCCCGACTGAAATCGTACATCGGGGAAGAGCCTTTGGTTAGGCACGCAGAGCCGCACAGCTACCAGTCTGGGAAGAGTACAACCCCCCGTACTCTTTCCCAGGCCGGTTTGCTATGTCAAATCTTCCTCCTTGCTCCAGTGAGCATGCGGAGCCCCCGGCTTTCCCTCGCAAGTGGGGCAGCAGGGAACCATCACTGCGCTGACGCTACCGTGCACTGGACCCTCAGAGTTCACGACCTGACAGAAAGGCTGTGAAGGTTCTGCATGTGGCGTGTTTTGCACACTCCCCGTTCACGCAGCTGAGTCACAGCTGGAGGCCGCGACGGGTCAAGTGATGCCTTCGCAAGTGGGAACTGGCTCTGGGCAAACGGCAGTTGATAGAAACACTTGATCTGCAGAGATGGGATGTGTGCGCTGCTCTTTTGCGCAGTTCCCAGGTCTCAACATGCAGATCTCCGCAGAAGGCCTTGGCCAAGAACCACCACTCCTGCCCGCCCCCCTGTGTGAAAGATCCTGCCCGTACCTTTCCGGCTGGGGTGCTGACAGGTGGCACAATCTCGGAGCCCGGGTTGGTATAAGCGCTTTCCCTCAGGGACACGCGCCCCTTCAGCTCCGTGTCAAAAAGGTGAGTCTTCCGGTAGGCAGCCGCGACAGCTCCTGAGGCCAGCCTCGCCAAAGGGAGAAAAGGATCAGACGGGGGGTGGAAACTTCCTGAGAGGCAGGGAAGGGACAGGCGTGGGGCGGGGCTTCTGGCCATGGCAGCTCCTCCCCCTTCCCTGGCTGGCTGGTTTTCAGAGGGAGCCTGAGATGCTCTAGTCCTCTGACCCCGGTGTTGCATCCATGCCGTAACACACAGACCACCCTTAGGTGCACCACTGCAGCGGGTGCCAGGCACGCAGCTAAGTGCCACGCTTCAGTGAGCTCAGATGCTGAGAAGGCGGCTGCCAAGGGTTAGGGGACACTTGGAAGATAAAGGAGGGGGGTTTTTAGAGGGAGGCACACAGTCAAAAAGTCTGAAAACATCAGAAGAGCTCTATTGGACCAGACCAGAGGCCCATCTCCTCCAGCATTCTGCTTCCCACCATGGCCCATCAGATGGCTCTGAGAAGGCCACAAGCAGGGCATGGAGGCTTTTGTGGCTCCCCAGCTACTGGTATTCCATGGCACGCTGCCTCTGAATCTGGAGGCTTCCATACTGCTATCACGACTAGTGGCCATGGACAGGGCTTTCCTCCTCCCTGAATTTGTCTAATCCCCCTTTAAAGCCACCTGAGCCATCTAAAATTATTTCTTGGCCACCTTTAAGGGTGGAACCCCCTCAAGGTTGCATACAAAATAAACACCACACAAAGTGGATACAATAAAAATCCATAAAACCATATGCAATGAAATCCATAAAAACAGATTGCCAATTAAAATCAATTTTAAAACCCTATCAGTAGAAACCAACAGCCCAGACTTACAGGAAAGCCAGCAGAACCAGGTGGTTTTTTTGCTGGCCTAGGGCCCTCCCCACATCTTGTGATAGTCATTCCACGAACGCATCACACGCTGAAAAAGTGCTTTCCTTCAGCTGCTCTCACAGAATCATAGAATAGTATAGTAGGGTTGGAAGGGGCCTGCAAGGCCACCGAGTCCAGCCCCCTGCTCATTGCAGGAATCCCAGTCAGAGCATCCCTGACAGATGGCTGTCCAGCCTCGTCTTGAAGGCCTCCAGTGTGGGAGAGCCCACCGCCTCCCGAGGGAATGGGTTCTATTGTCTCTCAACCTCTTGCCAGTCAGTTTCATGGGATGATTCTGAGTTCCACTATTCTGAGCGGCAGAAGTTCCCTCTCCACTTCTTGCCACCCTTTTTCCTGAACTGAGAAGCTCCAAACACTTTGACCTTTCCTTGTATGGAAGAGGCCTAGTCCCCTTTGGGGCAGGCTGTTTTCTGCACCTTTTCCAGAAGTACAATCTGCTTTTAGAAAAGTAGCAACTACAACTGGACATGGTTTTCGAACTCTGGCCACACCATCGACTTGAAACACACTTGCAGTTTCCCTTTCTCACACCAGCCCCCTCCAGATTTGGCATTTGCACTGAGCTATCCAGCACAACCCCAGCCGCTCTCTCCCATTTTGGCACGGCCAGTTCAGCCCGCCGTCGTTGAATTGGGCTTGCTTTGGCCATCAGTGCATCGCCTCACACTTCCCTGCAATGCGCCCCATGTCGTTGCTCAAAAACTGGGTTAGGGAGAAGCACTGGGGTTGGGGAGACCTGGCTGAGGAAGAAGCACCTTACATTAAGAAGGTTGCATCACCTTTGGGATCCAAGAGGAGGTGGCAGTTGAAGATCCGTCCTGTGCTCTCCCAGTCGCTGCCTTTCTCGTGGAACCCTCCGAGGGACAGCCAGACCGCACATTCTCTGCCAGGAGGGAAGGAAAGAGGGCTTGTTTCTACCCTTGACTGCTTGGCCTTTGGTTCCAGCAGTGGTGTGGAGACCACCTAAGAGGGCAAAACAGGACAGCTGGAACAGCTAGAGTTGCTCTGCAGGATCCCTCTCTATGTCCATATCTTTTGCTGGAAGGGAGCAAAACCAGCTCCTCCTGGACTCTTTGACAAGACAAACAGATATGCTGTGGGAGCGCTTCCTCCCTGCCACAGCGGGCAGCCCCAGCAAGCCCTACCTGGCCAGCTCAGCGTAGCGCTGCAGGTGATCTCCCTCCAGGGGCTCAGCTAGACTCAGGGTCTCCTCCGGGCTGCTGCCAATGAAGTCGAAGGCTTCCGGAAGGAAGATGACACCGGCACCCCGCTGGGCTGCCTCCTGGACGAGCTGGGAGCAAGAGGCCCAGTTGCGCTCTTTGTTGGGGGTCGAGGTCACCTGGCAGGCTGCGATGAGGGGCTTCAGGGGTCTGGCGCCCTTCAGCATGGCTTTGAATCTGTGGGGGCAGCAGGGAGCGGAACTGGGGCAGGTAGCCTGCGGAGAGAGGAGAGCCTGTCTCTGGGAGGCACATGGTTAGGGAAGCCAAGCTAGCAGACTGCAAGGGGCAAGAGGCATCACGCCAGGATAAAATCGTTCTGCCTGTTGATTCAGGTATTTTACTTGTCCAAACACCATCAGCGTCTATAGCATTTTTGAGGGGGAAAGTGTGTTTATAGCCTTTCCTCTCCTTGCACCACTGTGAAAATGGGAGGGGAGGACGGGGCCTGTGCAGACGCAAAACAGCTCTGATGCGAACACGCACGCCAAGCGGGAGAGCGGCACGGGCATCTTGCCCCAGCATGGGCAATACCTCATTAACCGGCTGTAACAGATCAAGCAGAGTCTTGTCAGCTCTTGCACCGGCAGGCCTGGAGTTGCCAGAGGCGAGTGGGGAGGGCCCGTGGCTCAGCGGCACAGCCCCCGCTTGGCATGCAGGTGGTCTCAGGTTCGCCGCCTTGCGCGTGGCCGCTGCCCACGGCGGCTGGGGCTGATGGGAGTTGTAGTCCAACGCAGCTGGGGGGCGCCGGGCCGCCCACCTGTGGGGTCTGCGCTACCCGCCCCCAACCGGGCGCGTTGGACTACAGCTCCCATCACCCGCAGCCAGGGATGCTTTCCCCCTCGCCCTAAGTAAGGCCCCCGGGTCGGAGCAGCAGGCGCCCCCGGCGTCGTGTGCGGACGTACCCCCGCGTGAGCGCCCAGCCGCAGCGCGACTAAGCCCCCACACGTCCCCGTGGGTATCCACGGGTCCCCGGGGAAAGCGGCCAAGGAACCCGGAAGTCCTCTATGCGGAGACGTCGGCGCTGCAGCTCTCCGCGCGCGCTCTCTGTGGTTCCCACGCGTAGAAGGGTTGGCCGAGGGGCCCTTGCCCAGAATGGCGGCCCTGGGCACCGGAGGCCCAGGACAAAGATGGCGGAGGAGGACCGTGCCCTCAAACAAAATGGCGCGCTTGGACTGACACGGAAAAGGGGAACGGCTGTTCGCCGCCAGCGGGGCCTGCGAAGCTTGTGCCTTTTCAGTGCCGCCATTCGTGCTTGTCCGGCCGCTTCCGCATCTTTCCCGCGCCGTCCCGGCATCTTCGGCCGCCCAACTTCCCCCGGGGCTGCGGCCGTGCCCTTAACCAAGATGGCGGCCTTGAGGGCGGAAGACCTTTGGGACGGGACCGAACGGGCCCCTCCCCCAGGGAGGATCTCCCCGCGCTCAGCCTTAAGTGCAGATGGGGGCGGGGGGAGCGCCGGTGCCCCGCCGAAGGCGGCGAGCCGGAAGCGCGTCCCGGGAGGCGGCTTCCGGTCGCGAGGCGGCGGCGACCTCGCGGCCCCGGAAGCAGCGCTGTCGTGGGCGGGGCCTGCCGCGGCGAGGGGAGGAGATGGCGGAGAGCGGCAAGAGCAAGGCGGGCCCGGCGCCCCCTCCCGCCGGCGGGGGCGGCGCGGGGGCGGCGGCGGCCAAGGCCCTGACGGCCGAGCAGGTGCCGGAGGGGCCCGGGGCGGGGCGCAGGGCCCGGTCTCGGCGCGCTCCCAGCGCCGCTGCGCTCCTCCTCGGCGCGCTTCGGGGGGCTTCTGAGCATGTGCAGAGCGCGGGGCTGCCGCCTGAGCCGGGGCTGCGGCCAGCAGCCGGGCGCAGCCTCGGGCCGCGCCGGCGCCGGGGGCGAGGAGGGGCTTCTCCGGCCCCCGCCGCCTCCGCGCCCGGTCCGCAGCCCCGGCCGGGGGCGAGGGGAAGAGCCGCAGCGGCGCCGGGCGGGCCCCGGGCGGGATGCGGGCCTGGGCCAGCGCCGGCCGCGAGCCCCCGAGGGGAGGGGGCGGCCGCGCCCGTGCCCGCGGGCGGCGTGGCCGTCGGAGGGGGCGGCGCGGGGCGGCTGGGTGGGGCCTCGGGGGCGCGGGGCTGGGCTTCGCCCTCGGCCCCTTCCTCGGCGGTGACCGCGGGGGATTTACGTAGGTTCGACGCAGCCTCCTGGCCGCGTAAGCAAAACCAGGCGAGCCTCTGCCCGACGGGGCTTCCCGCCTGACGGTCGATAGGCAGAAGAGAACCGCGGAGGGGAGAAGCAGGCGGAAGGGATTGCTGCAAGGGGTGTCGGCTCAGCTGCTTCGGTTGGACGGGGCTGGAGCATGACCTAGCCCGCGGCGGATCTTTCTTCCCCTTCAGGTGGTGGCCGGATTCAACCGCCTGCGCCAGGAGCAGCGAGGGCTGGCCTCGAAGGCGGCTGAGTTGGAGATGGATCTCAACGAGCACAAGTAGGCGATGGGCAGAGATTTGAAAAGTGTCGCGTTTGCTTTCGGATAGTGTTTCTTAGGGCTTTACAGTCTGCTGTGGTTACAATCCTGTGAGTAGATCAGCCTGAGAGAGAGCTATTTGCTGAAAGCCACCCAGTGAATATAACCTTTTGCCGCACATATTCAGAATGACACGCTGCCAATTTTTACTACTGGATTTGGAAAGAATAGAATAGCAACGCAGCCTCTTTTGCCTGCTGGGCTTTTAACAAACAACATGTCTCTTTCCTGCAACCAGGAGGCTCTTATTTATTTTATTACATTTATATCTCACCTTTTTTCCTCCAAGGAACTCCAGGCGGCGTACATAATCCTCCTCCATTTTATCCTCACAACAAGAACCCTGTGAGGTGGGTTTGGCTGAGAGTCTGTGACTGGCCCAAAGTCACCCAGTGAGCTTCCATGGCCGAGTGGGGACTAGAACCCGGATCTCCCGACTCCCAGTCCAACACTCTAACCACTGGATGACACTGGCTCTCATTTCTATACCTCCCAATAGCTAAAGCTCTCTGGGCGGGTCACAAAAATTAAAACCAAACTCTTGGACTTGTGAAACTGACAAGCACAGCTCTTGGCCATGTGCATTTCTGAATCCTTTAGCCCTGTCTTTGACACAAGCTGTTGTGCAGATTTTCTGTGTTTCTGTCTCTCTACAGGCTAGTTATTGAAACACTTCGAGAAGTGGACCCTACCAGGAAGTGTTACCGGATGGTGGGAGGTGTGTTGGTGGAACGCACCGTGAAGGAGGTTCTCCCAGCCCTGGAAAATAATAAAGATCAGGTAATGTCTTTGCTGGTAATGGGCAGAGTCGCTACTTCTGCTTGGGACAACAAATGGCTTTAACTCTGAAATGACTTAACGTTACTCATTTCTGGCACTGGAAAGAAAAACAAGACCCCCTCTCATACAGTGCACAAGAGCCTTCATGTTGATTGCCTGCTGCTGATTTTTATTCACTAAAGACCACCATTATGTGAATGACTATTCACAAACATTTCATAAAATACGTTGCACCTTAAAAAAATAGGGGAAACACCAACCCCCTTTTAACTCCACTTTGTTTGGCACAGGTTTGTCATTCTAATGCCCCCAACATCCATGCCTTTAATGTTCAGCTATGTTTAGCACACACAAAGAACATCTTTTCATTGCTGAAAAATAATTACACGTTCAGGTGTGTGTGTGCATAGAGATTCTTGCACTATACAGAGCAATAATATTTTCCCCTGCCTCTAACTGCCCAAGCTCCCAGGTAGAGAGGCACGGAAAATAACTGGGACTCGGTGGGTGTCAAGAGAAAAAAGGAGTATTGATGTGATTAGATTATCTTGCAGGTCATGTGAAAAGAGGAAGCAAAGAAAGGAACCTGGCAGCTTTAGAGCAGGGGCGTGGATTTTTTTTCAGCCCAAGGAAAATCAGTGTTCTTGCTCACATGAAGAGCCTCCACAGACAGAAGAGGCTCTCATCTTCAGACTGTCACCTCCCATGAGTTGAGGGCAACAAATGCAGCGAGGGGCAGGTGTGGTTGGAGCTCTTCTCATGCATTGATTTTAACCACTTTTGAACCTCTAAATACAGCTCCTCTTAATTCTCTCGCTTTTTTCCGCTGTAGTGATTCTTGAATTATACCAAACAAGTAAATTGTTCCTTCTCCAGTCCCCAGATCTCTCTCAGGCACGTGGGGGCTGTCTTCCCGAGCGATTTACTGCAAAGTTAGAGCAGTCTGACTCCGTTCACGGCAGATGACGTCACCAGTCCTCTGCCAACCAGCCGCTTCCCTCTTGAAAAGCCGCATTTTCTGAAACTCCTTTTAATCTGACTTTTTAACTGAAAGCAGCTCCCTGGCAGTTTTGCCATGCATTAATCCCATGTGTTAAATCCTGGGCATGCCTTTGTGACCCAGCAGTGATGTGGTCAACAGGGTGGGATGCCCCATTCCTTCTTGTTTCCATAACTGAAGTATTTGTTTCCATATCTCTCCCCCCCTGCTTTTTCTAGGCATGTTTACTCAGGAGTAAGAAATAAATCTTGCTCCCCTGTGGTGAATCTTTAACAGATCTTAGCCACAGTAAATCACTAAAGCATTTAAAGGGGTAAAGGTAACTTTAGTAACTCGCCCTAAAGCCCTCTTTCGCTTCTCCATGAAATCGCTATCTCGATGCTGTGCTTCTTTGAGATTCTATAGTTTCTCTGTTACATAAAGTCACAGTAGCGATCATTTGAGATCAGGGGAGCTTCTCATCTCATTGCAAGCAAGGAAAAGGAGAAAGCAGGGGTAGAAAGTGGGGGGTTGGAAGTGATAATTCCCTGGCAGAGTGCTGGAATGGGGCAAAATTGAGAGGCTGGGGTGCTTTCATGGGAAGCTGCAGTCCAAAATCTCCGATTTTGGTTTCTCAAGGCAAAAGTGCACACACCGGGGGGGGGGGGGGGGGAGAGTGATGGGGAGAGATAAAATAGTAGCAGAAGAGTGTTGGACTGGGAGCCGGGAGATCCGGGTTCTAGTCCCCACTTGGCCATGGAAGCTCACTGGGTGACTTTGGGCCAGTCACACACTCTCAGCCCAACCTACCTCACAGGGTTGTTGTTGTGAGGCTAAAATGGAGAGGAGGAGGATAATGTAAGCCGCCTTGGGTTCCTTGCCAGAGGAAAAAAGGCGGGATATAAATGCAATAAATAAATAAATAGTAGTAGGGGGGAGCCTGGACAGGGGGTAAACAAGCCTCTCTCGTTGGTTAAGCAGACCCTGCCAGTCTGATGACATTCAGTCCTACTCCCCCCCACCCACCCACCCACCCCAACCTGGAAGTATGTTCCTTTCCAGTACTGTGTGACCACTGGAAATCAGATTTTAACGGTACTGTACACTCGGCTTTTCTTGCTGCCTGTGTCTCTGACAGACAAAGCCGATTCCATGAATATCCGGGTAATACTCTAATGTGCTTCTTATTCTGTTCTTGTGAAGATCACCCTTGGACAGAGAGGCAGTAAAAATCACTAGAACTTGGTGTCTGGGCATGGCAGCAGGGAAGTAAACATAGGTGTGATGTCAGCTTTCAACTAGTATGCCCTCCTTTCTTTGTTGCACTTTTCTGCCCCCTCACTTATCCCTGATGAGTGACACAAGCACGCCTGCCTGCCAGACCCCAAACTCCAGTTTAAGGGCTCTCCCGCTAGCTGGTCGTGACAGCTCTGTCCATGTGGAGGAACTTTCAGGATTGCATTAACCTCCACCCCTGTCCTTGAGGTCCTCTTACATTATTCCTGTGTGTCTCTGCTCTTCAGTCCAGCGTAGGAAGCTGTGGCAGGCTGTGATGCCTGTCGGAGATCATGCAAGTTAAACTCTCAAGCCTACCAAAATCGAAGGCTGACACATGCCTGAATAGAATATGTGGAGTGCCCGTCCACCTCGGGAGAACGCCAGAAAGTTCAGGGCCCCCTTTTGTCTCTCCGTAAATACCCTTGCCTCTCCAGCTTGCCCATCCTGATTCTCCTTCCCGGTTTGCACTTTTTAGATCAACAAGATCATAGAGACACTGAGTCAGCAGCTGCAAACAAAAGGCCGGGAGCTGAATGAATTTCGGGAAAAGCACAACATCCGCCTGATGGGCGAGGATGACCAGAAGGCTCCCTCCAAGGAGAGCGCAGAGGGAGCAGGCGCCAAAACCAGCTCCGCGGGGGTCCTAGTTTCCTAGTGGGAGGAGAGACTTCCTCACCAAGGACTTAACACCCCTCACTCTATAGTTGCAGCTCAACTTCAAAGGCTTAACTTTATTATTTTGGTGTCATCTCTCATAATATTTTTGTTAAATAAACATTTTCTGTGTCACGTACTTTGGGCTACCATGAAAGTTGGCAGCCATGCTGGATCAGCTCCCATCCCCAGAGCACAATGGTAGAGCATGCCCCTTTCTTTGCATGCAGGCAGTTGCAGCTTCTGCCCTTGAAAGCATCTACAGATACAGGATCCTGGGCAGCAGAGCTGGGGATGACCCAATCCTGTATGAAGCCTTGAAGAGCTGGGGAGGTCCATAGGTCAGTAGCAGAGCATCCCCTTTGTACGCGGAAGGTCCCAGGTTCAGTATTCAGTATCTCCAGTTAAAGGATCATGGATGGCAGGGCTGGCAAAGAAAGGGTTTTAGTGTATAGGGCTAGGTCGGGTGGGAATTATGTGGCCGTTCAGATATCACTGGACTGCTTCTGTAAAGTATCCACTTTCATTTCAAGCTCTCCACCCTCATTGGGGACAAGCTATAGTTAATGTCTTAGAAAACAGTGTCTAGATAGAAATTCCAGGGCTCAGTAGGTGAGACTTCAGTGCCCTTTTTTTTTTTTTAAGCACCTAGCCCTTTTCCAAGAGTAGCAAAGCAAGTTATGTGAAATAGTTAAAAGTTATAGAATGAAATTATCCAAAACAAGGATGACTACAGCACTTACAATGCAATCATGTGCAGGTTTAGACAAAAAAGTCCTACAACTTTTTGGCTTGGGAGATGCTGGCAGCTGTAGAACTTTTTTTTCTGTCTAAACCTGCATAGTATTGCACCCTTATTCTATTAATTGATTAGTAACTGGAAAAGGTGCTCCTGATAATTGACCAGCATATTAAAAAAAACCCACACCCTTAACTACCATTAATGCAGGCAGCAGACATCACTTTAGAAGAGGCATTCCCCCTTCTCTTACAAGAAGGAATGCCTCTTAAAATAGCATGTGCATTGTTGGAAACAATTTTTTTTTAATTCAAAACTTTTATTTATACACGTTTATGTAGAATTAATTGATTAAAACTCCTGATTGAGCTGCTGAAACTTGGGCCACAGCCCTTAAAATGAGAAAAATCTTGCAAATTAACGTAAGTAGGGAGAAGAATTCAGCTTTTATTATTGCAAAATGTGTGTTGACAGGACCTACATAGATAGGTATCTGTATATTTTAAGTATAGGGCAGTTCCTTGTCTTATAGCTGTGTCCCATGTGGATCAAATTTTGATTCTGGAGTGCTCCAGGTATTAGATTTGAATCCAAGCCTTTGAATTGTTGTTATATCCATAAACTTGGAATGTATTCAGCACTTAAGTGAGGTGGTTTCTTCCCAGCGTGCTTCCGTTTGGTTGCTTGCTCCTGCTTTTTATTTACCTGCAAAAAGCTGGAAGCCTTTTTGACATGCTAGAAGGGTGCTTTTATTTCACATAAACAAAGGGCAACCTTTCCCTGCCAAGAAAGGAACGTTTCAGAGCAGTGTCCACGGAAGGAGTCCACTGGCCCTTAGCAGCAAGAGACTGTTCACTTCATGTGGAGATCTCCAAGCTGCAGATCTCTGGGCAGGGGGTCTTGCCATCAGCCCCAAACCCCCCAACACAGTACAGCTTGTCATCCCAAAGGCACGTCCGCTGGCCAACTCTCTTCTGGGCCTGGCTGGAACAAGGAAAATGGAACCAGTTTGCTGGCGAAGACCCTGGAAGAACAGAAAATAGGCTCCTTGAGGTTCTTGGAGAGACCTCCTTCCTACTCAACCCCCTTCTCTCCAGCTCCCCTGGCTGTTAGCTGAGGAGTCTGTGGATATTGGCCAATGTTTGTGCAAGAAACAAATACCGATCAAATTCTATCTGTGGAGCTGTCACCCACATTCTCCCACTTGCCTTCTATCGAAAAGGTAAGGGTTTTCCATTAGATACAAATAATGCCAAATGAAAAAACCCTTTTGAAATGGGGGAGAATAGCAAAAGCAGTCCATGAGGGGCAACAGAAAAGCTGCTTGTTGACTGGGGCCAGAGTGAAATTCCACTAGGCCTCAAGACAGTGCTCCTGATACTGGCCCCCCAATTTAATGCCTATGCTGGAGCCTTTCAAGCGGCTGAGCTGTAGTGCTAGAGAGGAAGCCCCAGGACATGGGACAGAATTAAGCAGGAGCATGCATTCTTGTAGGGAATTCTGCATTGGGCAAACCATGACGACACCTGCCCCAACCTGGCACCCGCCACAGTTTGAGCTTTCATCTCCTGTCGGCTCCAGCCAGCATGCCCAGTGGACGAGCAGACCGGGAGATCTAGTCCAAATTGTTGGGACGGCAGCCCTACAGCCATCTTGCCTTGAGATGTGTGTGTCTGCTGCGTGGCCTGAGAAATACATGCGCTGTCAGAATGAGCACAGACACCCCTGTTGCAACCCCTGGGAGTGAGTGAGGACGAGCTGTACTTGTATCGTAGATATAGAGGTCATTGCAAATGGCATCCCTGCCAGTTGCTAGGGTCTCTCCTCCAAAGATGACAGCAAAAGGCCCCACGACAGTGCAGGATTGGTGCCTCAGGCCTTTGGGAGCTTGCCGGGATCCCTTTTCAGTGCTGACTAAGCGAGAGAGATGCTCTGTCAGCCCAGGAGCATGGACAGAATCGACCTGAGGAGGAAAGGGGTGTGCGTGATAAGCTTTGAGAATGGAACTGCAGAGCTGGGCGGACTGTATACACTTTAGTGCCCTGCAGTTCTTAAAATCACTTGGATTAAGAGATTAACTTTAGCTAGACAAGCGTGTTCTTCTGATAGCTGCAGGTGGAGAAGCTAAGGACTAGATCCCCATGGGGCAGGGTGGTTGGAAGGAGGAAACGGAGTGGTTTCATTAAAATAGGGACAAAAAAGAAGAGGCTGGAGGAAAACATGGGGAGAAGTGGGTCTGCTGCAAAGGGAGAGTGGGGAAGAGAGACCAAAAGGGTGGTGCTCCAAAGGTCTGGGCTTCACATACTGATGTGAAACTCCTGCCAGACGTTTAATTACCGGCGTCCTCTTTCAAAGGCCCCCGCTTGCAAAGTAAGCTGCACAGGACTGCTAATGCGGTGGCTATGACCGACTTCAAAATCCCACCTGTAGGTAGGATTTTGGAGGGGCAGGCGGGCACCTCTGGAGGCTGCACAAGCCACTGGGCAGTTGCCGATCCCTGCTGGATTTTCTCCGGAGTGCTACGCTGAGCTGCAGCACCAGCGGCTGGCATCAGAGGGCACTTGCCACAGCGCCCGCCACAGCGGGGGCCGAAGCACTGACCTCCCTGGCCTGGCTGCTGCTCCTCTTGCAGCTGTTGCCCGCTTGCCCAACCTCTCGGAGCAGCAGCGGGTGCCAGGAGCAGATTTGGCTCATGGGGAGGGGGACCGGCTGGGTGGCAACGGAGAGGAGGGGCCACTGATGACAACATTGCACCTAGGGCTGCTCCAAAGCCTGGCCCCAGCATTGGTTGCGGGGGGGGGGGCAACTCGGGGAGTTTCTATGGGGCATCTCGGCTTTCTCACGCCTACTAGCCACAAATGGGTTCAAGCCAAGTGCTAGCATAGGCTGTGTTGAGGGGACCCTCGCCCATCACACTCACGTGGATTTTCCCTTTCTCCCACCGTCCGGCCAGGTCAAGGTCAGCAGAGTCGCGCCCTCCAAACACCAGAAGCTTGTAGCCACTGCTTTTCCCACCAGTGCTGGTCTCCCGCACCAGCATGGCGGAGTGGCCAGCCCGTGAGGCTGTACGGGACTCCTCTTCCTTGTACCTAGCAAACAGAGGAGATGGGTGAAGGGTCCTTGTTTCAAACCAGCCCACTTCCCCTGCCTTCTTTTAAAAGTTCCCTTTCAATGCTAGGCAGCAGGTAATTTAATACACTGTGCGCACACATTCTTTGTAGATGTTGGCCTCACATTCTGCACTCCCCTCCCATTAGAAAGAGGCATTCTCTTCTGCGCGGCTAAGCGGGATGCCTCTTCCAAGATGGCACCTGTCCCCACCTCTAATTTTTGTAACCCCATTATTAAAACATAGCTAACAATCATTTTGAATCAAGCTCATTAATGTTTCAGCCCCAATGTACTTAAAATTTAAAAGCCAACAAATAGTGGCCATGTTTGTCCCTCCACGGAAGAGGCATTGGCTATCCTACTGCAAGGTGCAGTTTGTTGCTGTTTGCCTTCCCCAAACTGCTGCCCTCCAGATGGTTTGGACTGCAGGCCCTAGAAACCCTCTCCATTGGCCATGCTGGCTGGGCCTCATGGGACTTGCAGTCCAACACACCTGGAGGGGTTCTGGTTGGGGAAGACTGCTTTATTACTTTATCAGCAGCTGCCTTTCCCAACCTAGTGCTCCCAACTGTGCTGGACAACGTTTTCTATCATCCTCAACCATTATGCCACTGGTTCTGCTGAGGATGAAGGGAACTGTAGTTCAGTTGGGGGGCACCAGGTTGGGGAAAGCTTTTGGATGCAGGCAATCATTGACCAAGTGGTCACTTAAACCGTTCCCTAAACTAATAGCCCCCAAGAGCTCTGAGAACCCTGGTCACTTTTTGTTTTAAGCATGGCAGTTTATTTGTTGCTCCTCATTCCCTCTGTGTTCTGCTTCTACATAGTGGTAGGTCTTCTGTCTATCCCACCACGCCTTGCTGCTGTTTTCAGCTGCCATTTCCTGCTGGACTTTTTACAGTCAAATTGAGAATATCCTTATTGTTTAAAAATGTGGAATATACCGCTGCCTCTCTCTATTTTTTTTTAGTTGTGGAATTTATCTTTTTCTGTTGCTGTAAATCGTTAGGAAAGGTAACAGATTCCCCTGCTCCCGGTGTGTGTACAAGAGACATGCATCTTTCTGCTAAACGTATAAGAGCTTTAAACCACTAAGTGCACACAGACATATGGTACACGGAGTGTCTATATACACCACTTTTATACTACATATTTAGTAGGGATGTGCCTCTCATACGGCTGAAGCCCAAGCTGCACTGGCCCACTTTGGACACTTCTGCTGCTTCCCAAGGCAAAGTGGGCTTCCCTCTGAAGTGACCAGAACTCAAGCTGGACCCTGCATGAGGCTTCGTTCACAATTCAGCGTTGGGAAAGCAGACAGCATGTCTCCAAAATAGTGCACTGTACTTTGATTTCTCTAAACATTGATGGGGTGGGGGGAGTGGGACTGAGCGACTGACAGGTTCACCTTCTGATCTAAGAAACTAACCTAGTTGGAGAGGGGAGGCAACAGGCTATTTTTAAGATACAAAAGCCTGAAGCAGGAGGGCAGAGATTCAGAGCAGCATCAGAAAGAGCTGAGGGAAAACCAGAGAAAGAAACACAGGGAAGAAAGTTCGCAGGCCCAGCAGCCTCTGGCCCTCCCCCTGAGATTTTACTCCTTCCCCTGGGAATCATGAGAAGGAGAAAGCTCAGGCCCTGTGTCAACTCTGTGCTAAACTGGCCACAAAATTGTGAGTGGAGGGGGGGGGACGGGACACACCCTGCCACACATTATAAAGGACTAACAATATGGATTGTACGTCATATTGGGAGAACCAGAGCCCTTTCAGGACTCAAAAGGAAAACCACTTTATATAGCGCCCAGGTCCTGTGTCTGGGCTGTACTGGCAAGATTGCAGGTGGGGGCTTGCATCATTGGACGCTATTCCTTACAAAACAATTCCTTGCACATAGAAAACTAGCGTGTTGGAGAGGAGGCTAGGTTAGGAGCCTAGTTTTCTGCGTGCTGCGATTATTACTGCTGCGTGGGAGCAGCGCTCAGTCGTGTGAGCCAGTGGTGCTGCCAAGGCAAACAGTGACCCACAAAAGAGGCAGGGCTGTGGGTGCGGAGACAGGGCTCCTCAGAAACAGCTGCTTTTTCAGGAGAACCGGCCAGAACATACCAGTAGGTCTTGCTGGTGGGGTTGATGCGCAACGTGAAGATGCTGGCGTAGCGCCGCTGTGTACGCAGCCCGCCCTCACGGCCCACCACCCGCACCTCGTGGTCCGTTAGCTTGGTGCAGGTGTGGCTGCTCAGCCCCACGGGGGCCTCGCTGGAAGGCCCCGCACTCCAGCGTTCCCACTGGCCCTGCTCAGCGTCAAAGCAGCACACGTCCGAGACCCTGCGGGAGCCATCCCAGCCCCCCACCACGCACAGGAAGCGGTTGGCCAGGACCACGGCCTCGTGGTGGCTTCGGTGGAACCCACATTCGGGAGCGATCGTTCTGACCGTCTGGAGCTGCGGGTCAAAGGCCACCACATCCCCGAGGGGCAGCTCGCGGTTCTCCTGCGACTTCAGGCCTCCAAAGATCAGGAGCTTCCCTTGCACCACGTTACACGAGTGGAAACCACGGGCCAGGAGGTCGCTGCGCACGACAGGCTTCCACTCCCAGCGGATGCTGCTAGTGGCTGTCATACCAAGCTTGACCTGCAAGAGGAAGAGCAACACAGCTCAAGTAATACGTCAGTTGCCAGCTTGGGGTTGTGGTGGTGGTTGTTAAGGTTTCTTAGATGCCTTTCTTAAAACGAAACAAAAAGACTCAAGGCAACTTACACCAGAATTAAAACATACGAAATGCCAAGCAGACAAAATTGTTGCCCACTAAAATACAACCACTCTGTTAAACAACTAAACATCTGTGGCAACCATAAACTCTTTGACTGATGCATTAAACACCCCATCGTATCCCGTCAAACGCCTGGGAATAATGGAAAGTCTTAACCTGGCACTGAAAAGATGTCGGCACCAGGCCGATCTCTTTGGGGAAGGCATTCCACAAGCAGGAGGCCACCACTGAAAAGCCTCTCCCTTGTTGCCATGCTCTGAACGTCCCTCAGAGGAGGCTCTCAGAGGAGGGTCTCGGATGTTGATCACAGTGTCCGGGTAGGGTCATACTGGGAAAGTCCATGAGTGGTGCAGGGAAATCAAGAATAATACCTTTATTAGATCCAACTCAAAAGTTTCAGAGAAGTAAGAGAGCTTTCGAGTTCATTAAAACTTTTCCTCGAGGTGGACATTAAGCTAAGAAAAAGGAGGGGCGAGAAAGAAGGATGTTGCTCAGCACAGCGGAAAAGGCCCAGTCTAAGACAGAAAGCTTCAGCTGTTGGGTGGTATAAAATGTAATAAACAGATAAGATGGAATACGGGGGCATTACACAGCCATGGTTAAGTTACCCAGGTTTCCCCAACCAGGTGCCCTCCAGATATTTTGTACTTCAACTCCCATCAGCCCCAACCAGCTAATGGTCAGGAATTCTGGGAGTTTATTTATTTAATTATTACATTTCTGTCCTGCCTTTTTTCCTCCTTAAGGAACCCAAGGCGGCGTACATAATCCTCCTCCTCCATTTTAGCTTCACAACAACAACCCTGCCAGGTGGGCTGGGCATCTATGACTGGCCCAAAGTGAGCTTCCATGGCCAAGTGGGGACTAGAACCCGGATCTCCCAGCACCCAGTCCAACACTCTAGCCGCTACACCACACTGGGAGTTGTAGTCCAAAACATCAGTAGGGGGCCAGGTTGGGAAAGGCTGCTGTAGTCTGTTTTCAAAGATAAAAATAGAGACCTGCTTGTTATAAAAATAGAGACCACACACACAACGGCACAAACACTGCACACTGGATGTGCACTCAGGATAAGACACATCTGCCCACCCGCTCAGAGGTTTAACTTCAAGAAACTGGGCTGGTTTGCACCATCACCGCAGCTTAAACAAGCCACAGCGCATGCCGGGTGCATGCCGGACGTGATTTGAATAGTAACCCCCCTGCCCCCAGCTCAGCCTGTCACATCTTCCAAAGCCACATGGGATGGGTTATTTGAGGGTTGTTCAACCCTCCAACAAGCCATGTTGCCCAGGTTCGGGTGACACAACAAGCCACACCCGGGCAGTGACGGTGATCGTGTGAACCAGGTGACTGACTCTGGGGAGCGGGCTGAACTCTCAAGAATAGCAACCCTTTGGAAATACTCTAGTTTCTGGGCCTGTTCTACCAGACAGACAGCAGCCTGTTCTACCAGACAGACAGCAGCCTGTTCTCTGGCACAACAGAGCCATGACTGCAGCGGGAAACTTTCGCCTAACAAGCTGAATTTCCCTCCAGTCAGTCATGTTCCAGGCGCCTAATTCCCTGAACAGGGAGAAGTAGTCTGCAGACGTGAACAGAGCGACCAGTGTCCTTAGGAAGGGCTAAGGGCTGTACTCCGTCTGTTGTGTTCCTTTATCCTGCAATAGCCCTGTCCTGTGCTCCACTGCTTTAAAAGCCTGTTGTTTACATGAAAACATACGCTAGGAAAAGATAACTGTCCTACAATCGGTTCAAAGCACACCTCACCACAGCATGAAATGGCAGGTGATGTACTGCATGGCGCATGAATGTTTATGCACAGGTGTTTACACATGCATATGTACTAGAGGCGAGATGCATCCATCCCCTCCCACCGCCCCCAAATTAAACTTCTAGCAATCCTCCAGAGGGAGCAGAACCCTAAAGAACAGCAACGTTCAGTCCCAGAATTTGCAAGGCATCCCCCAAAAGGCAAAAATAGGGTCAAAGTAGTGGCATACTAGGAGCAGGTACCAAAAAACAGGGGCTGTCCCTGCCTGTGCGCCCTGCCTGAAACACCCTGATTCCAAAGCTCGAACTGGGGGACAGTTGGAACATTTGTGGAAGGAGTCTGGAAAACCGCTGGAGGGTGGGGTGGAGAGGGACCAGCTGCCGCTGATTCTCCTTTTAAAAACCAGATTGCTCCTATTGTGTAAAAGAAAGCTGTCACATCACAAATGTAAAAGAGTTTGAGCTTCGGGATGGGTGTCCTTTGGCCCTGCCTGGCCGACCTGCAGACTGGTGTTCATGTTGTGCCAACGCTCGCGGACACGCCTACCCACGCCGAGACCCAGCGGTGTGTTTTTCAGCTGCATTGTGGAAACAGGACCCCAAACCCAAACCAGCACCTCGGTGGGGGGGCGGGGGCGGCACGGTTATACATGTCCTAAACAGTCGATTGAGGCCTACCTTGAAAGGGGGAGCCTGGGCCGAGCAGAATCTGGTTGCTCAGCAACGGGGAGCCCCTAGCAACCTCATCGGTGTGTCTTGACAACCTGCCGGGAAGCATTTGCTGCGTGTGGTACAGTTAAGAGGAACAGACATAAAGCAGAGGCAGAAGGCCGGGTTGGGACATGCGCAGAGGAGCGGCGGGGAATCTGGACAGGATTTAGAGCGGGCAGAGGAATAGTAACCAGCCATGGTGGGAAGTGAAGGGGTGCTGGCAGCAGCGAGAGAAAAGAGGCAGCGGTCTCGGGGGCTGCCTGTGCCTGTTTTCGGCAATGCTGGTGCCACAGGCTGGGTGCCTCTGAGCATGTGCAGAGCGCAAACAGACCATTGGTCCATCCAGCCTAGCACTGTGCCTGCTCTGACCGGCAGTGGCTCTCCGAGGTTTCTTTTTAACTGGATCGAACCTGCCATGTTTTCTTGTGTATGCAAAGCAGGTGGTCTGCCACTGAGTTATGAAGCACTTTTCCCCTCGGAGAAGATTTTGTTAAAAGGAAATTGATAAGAGGAGCATGTGCAGAGTGCCCTTTCCCAAAGGATTCCATTGCTTTTGTTTTTGGAACGTGTCTTGCCAATAGACAGGTTGCTGCTTAATTTTATTTATATTTTATGTTCTTCAGTGAGCTTTATGGGGAAGTGGTTTTAAAATGCTTTAATACATAAATAATAAGTAGGGAGATGACGAGACACTGAACACATATTTCCTTAAAACTCAAGGGCCCTGTGTTTTAAATGGCTCCATGACAGGAGGAGACTCTGCCAAAACGTTTTCCTCATCTGCAGGCCAAGAAAAGGATCCCCTGATAGATTTGGTTGCTGAAAGGCAGATCAGAAAGCATGCCAGAAAATGCTTGCAATGCTACCTGTGCCTTTCAGAATCACACCAAAGGGGAAAAATTCTGCTTTTGCCTTTGTCCTGTCACTGCATCGCTGTGGTAGGACAAACTGCATTTGACATTCTCCCTTTGGGGCAACATTCCCCCCCCCCCACGTCTCAGTCTCCCTCTTTCTTTCTCTCTGTAACTCTATGGCAGACAGAAATTCAACAGGTACATATTTTCCCTGGCATGGAGATGTGGTTATGGGAAAAGCTGCTGAATTCCTGCTTCTCATATAATCTGTTAAAGGCAGAGAGACCCGGTGCCCTGAAGCACAAGGAAGAAGGCAGAACCGTTGACAGTACACAGAGAGGCTGTTTGCTGTTGCTTCTGAAGGCTTCGCTCCGTCTCTCTCCTTCCAGTGACCTCCAGCCTATCCCCAGCTCCCCATGGCTTGCTCAGGACAGAACTGGTTTTAGGGCAGAAGGCAGCAGTTTTCCCTCCACCGTTACTGGAGAAAAATAACATTCCCCCCCCCGCGCACCACCCTGCCAAGCCTGCCTGCAGAAGGAGAGAACAGGCTGAGTGGAGGAAGGACTTTCCTATTCCTCTCCAAATAATATCTCCCTTCCAAAGGGTAAGGCCAGGGGATGGCATCTAGGAAGGCAGGATGTGGGGCAGGTGATAGTCATGGCTTTGGATCAAGGTTGCCAATGGTGGATCGTGCGTTTTTGGGTCAGACCTGAGCCACCGTTTGAAGAGGAGTGGCTGGGGATGGAGCTGGGGCTTCTCCCAGTTGCACAGGGAGCTGTGTTGGTGCAGCTGCTGCCATATTTTGTTTTATCCCCCCCACCCCCTTGATGCAGATATTGTTTCCGTTGTGAATAGTACCTGGCTGCCTCAATTCACCTGCCAGAATTATGGAGTTTACCAAGCTTCCCAAGATTGGGGATGCGGAGAAGGAGAGTGAGCTGGGATTTGTCCATGGGGTCTCCGGACCAGGTAGGTTCTCTGTGCTTGGAGAAGCTGAAGTGTGCCATACCTGCAATGGTCCACAGAGAAAAAGAGGGACATATGAATTTATGTTGTATTATTTTGCTCTGCACTGGCCTCTAAAACTGCAGCAGGTCATGTTAGTAAACTGACCAGAACACCTTCCTCTTTTTAAAACTTTTTCCCTCTTTTACCGTTTTATTCTGGTTGTACATTTGTACTGTAGTTTTAAGCTTTCATATTTTATATTGTTTATGTTGGTCTTTGTAGTTTTAACTTTGTGAACCGCCCAGAGAGCTTCAGCTGTTGTGGGGGTATAGAAATGAACTAACTAACTAAATAAGAATCCAGCGGCAAGGAGGTGGATGGAATAAATCTGTGGGTCGTTCAGGCACCCCCAGAGGCTCCGTGTTTTTTTATCCCTCTCCTAGAGAAGTTTCTCTGTGCTTCCAGACGGGGCTTCTGTTGCACATTTGCCCTGCCTTGAATTTTATGGGGGGGCCAGAAGACACCAAACGGAGCATGAATAATATCAGGGCGAATGACAAGAACAACAGCAAAATTAGTTTGGCCCTAACTGACTGACTATGGCAGAAGCTTTCATGGACTAGAGTCCACTTCATCAGATGCATAGAAGCATTCTTCTCAGACGTATGAGTGTAGAGATACAGCTGTACCCAAACGGTCACAAAATACACAAGGTGCCGTCTCTGTCATTTCCATGCAAACCTCAAATGTATACAAGTTAAGCATAGTGACCGTTCACAACAGCAGTGATTGGCAAGAAAAAAGTTGTTTTGCTGGAGAATGGTGACTTTCAGGTCTCTGGGGAGATTGAAATGTATTCCCACTGGTTTCTGCACATTGCCTGCCATGTTGGAGAATAAGCAAGTGTATGACAAAAGCTTCTGCCACAAAAAAATCTGTTAATCTTCAAAGTGTTGCAGGAGTTTTTTTGTCGTGTTTGTTGTAATAGATGAATATGGCTGCGCTGTTACCCCTGTGGCATTTGTTGAATTTAGGAAATTAAATTAACGGAAATGTGGAATGCTGAGATGTGTTTGTTATGTCACAAACTGCAAGACAACATTTAATTTTGGATGCGTTTGTTATTTCCAGAATTGCAAACCTCTATTGAACTTCAGTGTTAATTTGGCTGAGTCCTGTTTATGCAGAAAAGCGCGCCTGTGAATTAAGATTGCTTTTTCTCCAACTCCATACTGATGGCTGGGTGCAGCCAGGGGACCAAGCGGCAAGCAAGCAACTTGAGATCTCTCTCATTTCTTCTTCTTATTATTACCCTCTCGACAGTGGTGATTGCCTGCAAGATGTCTGGGGCTGCCATGTATGAGCTGGTGCGTGTTGGCCATTTCGAGCTGGTGGGCGAAATAATCCGCCTGGAAGGAGACTTGGCCACCATCCAAGTCTATGAGGAGACCTGTATCCTTTTGAGAAAGCCTAATATTTCCTTCAGCCTTGCCAGCTCTTCCTTGCCCATTGCCCATTCTCTTACCTTGCATAGGAACCTGTCTCCCGGCCCCTTTCAAGATTACTCCTCCCATCTCGCAACCCTATTTGGTCCTCCTCACCCTCTTAAGACAGGCCTCGTAACACCTGAGTTGACCCCTAGCTATTTAAAGGTGTTCCTCATTCCCCTTTGTAAAGACCTCTTTCTCACCCATGCACTTACATCTACATCATCATGCGAGGTCCTCTTCAGGCACCTTCCTCAGGTGAGGCAGGTGGTGATGGGGGAGAGGGCCTCCTCAGCTGTGGGGCTCCCCTTGTGGAATTCCCTCCTCGGGGATGCCCACCTGGCACTTCTTTTGCTGTCTTTCCCAAGCCAGGTGAAGACCATGTAGGGTGGCCAGATGTTCTACTTTACAGGGGACAGCCCTGTATTTGAAAGACGGTCAGAGGACACTCGGCTATTGGAAGGTGTCCTCTATTTGAAAGGATGGCCTGTCCAAGTCCAGTTTAAAGATAAAGACCTCGAAGAAGGGAGAGCAGAGCAGAGCAGTGGCCCATTAGCAGTGAGCAGCACTTTGAACACAGACTGAGCTGGGCACACAGGCCACCTGGCCACAGTCTTCTCCGCTAGGGTGAGATGTATTGTACTTAAATGTAAATTATGGTCATTATTTCAAAATTTGCATGTATACATATAAATTAGCATACACAAATTGTATGCAGATTTGTGTCCTCCTTTTAAGTGATGCACTTCCTCTTTCTTGGAGCATCTCTACCCCAGTCTAAAATCCTGCATTTAAAACAGGGCTTTCTGCTTCCGTTTCAAATGCAGGATCACAACAGGCTCCCTTTACATGTGCTTCTTCCCCCCCTTCCTCCCCTTCTCTGAGTCTTCCATTCTCTTTCATTGATCTCGTTCCTCTTCTTGCCGCTTTTCCTCTTTTCATGGAGGGAACTCATGCAGAACACAAGCAGGGTAATTTGATACTTCATTGTCTCTGATCTATTTAAAAACGGAATAAAGGTCATTTAGTGCAGGAGATGCCCTGGAGGTTCATGATGTCATCTAAAGGGCCTGCAAACTTCCATGAGTGAGCAATCTTAATAGCAGGATAAAAGCTCCATGTGAAGAAGCCCATGATGATGTATAGTTGGACACCTACCTTTTGATCCTCCCAGGCTTTTTATCCCTGAACGGTTTTTAACTTCCACTGGCATTGATTTTAGCACTACCCTTTAAACTGCAGTTTTATTAGTTACTGTTATATTGTGTTTTTGTTTTTGTTGTAAATCACCTTGAAAACATATGGTATTTTTTATAATTGGTATAAACATTTTAAAGAGTACATATAAATAGATAAATATTGCACAGAAAATATCCAGCCATTGCTTACAGCTGTTGTGAAGGTTCTGATTATTTTTCCAAAAAGGTAATGCTTCAGTTGCGGGGCCTTCATGAGGCTAGTGAAGATGGTATGTGGGAGCATTCATGCGTATACATGCACAAGGTAGACATAAACGCCGGAGCAGCCATTTCAGGTTTCTCTTCTTGTTCACCCAGGCCCCCTCTCCACCCAGGACACAATTTTCCCCCAACGCCTCCCATCTCCCAACTGGGAACCCCATTCTCTTCTCCTTCTGCCCTCTCCTTGCTCCCAAGGCCCCCTATTTTCTCAGTCAAGGGTTTTTCCTGAGCCATTGCCACAGCGGGGGTTTGTGTGGGGGACCCTGTGCTGCGCACTGGCAAGCCACTCTCGGTGGAGCTTGGCCCAGGCATCATGGGTTCCATCTTTGACGGGATCCAGCGCCCCCTGAAGGACATCACGGAGTTGACCAAGAGCATCTACATCCCCCGGGGCATCAACATCTCCGCCTTGTCCAGGGAGCTCAAATGGGACTTCAGCCCGAGCTCCAACATCCGGGTAAAAGCCAGACAAACAATCCAGCTGATGGTAGTTTGGGATGCACAAGCCATTTGGGCTCAGCTTCTGTTGTACAGAACTGTGCCACAACATCCACCACAGGGAAAGCCACCTTTTGAATCCAGTTTTCAAAGCGTTTATTATATCGCGTGCTTCCTCCACGTAGCTCAGGGTTCTTCGCCCCTCCCATTTTACCCTCACAACAACCCTGTGAGGTAGGGCTGAGTGTTGGTGGGCTTTATGGCTTAGTGGGGTTTTGAACCCAGGGCTCCACAATCCTATTCCAACATCTTAACCAACCCAGTGGCCTACAGTGGGTGTTTATGCCATTGTTTGAATTACATGTAGACTTATGTTAATTTGTCTACATTAAAAATTACACCCTGGTGCTTATCAGTTATCCAAATGCCTTTATACTCGTTGGCCAGAACCCTGGAAAGTTAGTTCCTTGTTGAGCAACTGGGCACCAAAATAGTGCTGTGTCTTCTACCTTGTATCTCCAAAAATAAAGGGCTAAAAATTGACTTGAAAAAAGGAATGCTGAAAATTAAGGGAAAGGACTTTGAATCCGCATTGTGGAGTGCGGGGCTGGCCCCTACAGCACTACTAATTTCAGTGGGTATTCCCCACGGAGTCAGCCTCTTGCTCCATCTCGCCCTTGGAAGGCCTTCTGTCTGTCCCATCAGCCAGCACAGCTAGGCTGGTGAAGACTAGGGAGAGGGCCTTTTCTGTGGTGGCCCCACGCTCTGTGGAATTCCCTCCCTAGTGACCTCCGCCATGCCCCCTCTTTCATGAGCTTCCGTCGGGCTTTGAAAACCTGGGTGTTCAGGCAGGCATTTGGGTTGGGTTAGGGTTTTTGTTGTTGTTGGGTGTGTGTTTTTTAGAGTAATGTTGTTTGTTCAGTTGATTATGAAAATTTGTTGTATTTCGTGTTGTTATGTGTATTGTACGCTGCCTAGAGTGGCCAGGTAGCCAGCCAGATGGGCAGCTAATAAATCTAATTTCTTTTTTTTCTTTTTTTAAACCCAGTATTATTGACACTGACTGGCAACAGCGGCTCTCCAGGGTTTCAGGCAGGAAATTTTCCTGCCCTACCTGGAGATGCCTGGAATCAAACCTGGGACCTTCTGCCTGCAGTGCAGGTGCTCTACCACTGAGCTATGGCCTGTCCCTCTAACTAGGGCCCCTCCCTCTGTAATTGTGTGGGCACACCCAGCCTCCATCTTGGGTCTGTTTTCATGTCGAGATCCTCTTATACTTCTTACTGTTCCTGTTCCTCTCTTCCCCTTGTCTTTAGCTTGGAAGCCATTTAACCGGTGGGGATATTTATGGCGTGGTTCGTGAAAACTCCCTCATCAAGCATATGATCATGGTGCCACCCCGGTGCCGGGGCACGGTCACCCACATCGCTCCAGCTGGGAACTACGATGTGTCAGTAGGTGTTGTGTCTGCAGAGGGGAGGATCAGCAGGAGGGAGGTCCAGGTCACTAGCAAATAATGGTCCACACAGGGCCTCCCGTTTCCATGACTCAGAGCTATGATCAGGCATGGAACCCATTCCCTAGGGAGGCGGCGGGCTCTCCCACACCAGAGGCATTCAAGACGAGGCTGGACAGCCACCCGTCGGGGATGCTCTGACTTGGATTCCTGCATTGAACAGGGGGTTGGACTCGAGGGTCTTACAGGCCCCTTCCAACCCTCTGATTCTATGGTTCCATGATTTTATGTATGAGAATTTAGTTGCAGTTCATAAATCATTCAAACTTGCCCCACTCAGTATTCTGAACACAAATGCAAGTGCATTTTTTTAAGTTCGCAAATTCCCAAACTTGTGACCACATGAGAAAAATGCGTATTTGAAAATTTCGCATTTTAAAATGCGGATGTTTAAAAAAAATTCCTGTTTTAGTCAATGGGAGCAGGGGAGAAAGTGCACACTTTTGAAAAATGTGCACAAAGTGTGCCCTATTCCCATTCAAACGGAAAGAGAAGCCGGTCACAAACAAGAACGTGAGCAACATGAACCGAGCTGAGAAGTGGAGTTCAGAGAATCTTGGCCATCTCAAGCATCCCTGGTTCTCCCGTCCCTAGCCCAGAACATGGAGCCAGGTGCGCTGGAAAGAGAGATGCCTCGCTTCCTCCTACCCACTCAGGAGGAACATCCTCTTGGACACCTTTTATGTAGGTCTGCAATATTTCGTTGATTAAAATCTTCTTATCGCCTAAATAGTCCCCCCCCACACATTAATCAGGCAACCCATTTAGATGATGATGAGGATGTTGTAATATTACGTATACGACAGACAGGTGGAATCTTAGGAGCATCATCCGCACCCCAACTACCTGCGCGTCTCTTCTACAGTGCCTGCCACCGTCACACCCAAAAAACCAGAAAGCTGCTTTTTCCCTTTCAAAACTATCCTATTGCTCATATCCAGATTTAACTGATGAATGAATTGGCTAAAACTCAGGTAATTAATTGACTAAGAGTTCTGTAAACAGAAAACAAACCTAGTTTTGAGCCAGACAATGGAGATCCTGAATTTTTTCTAGCCTATTTTCATGCTGGTTGCCCTCTACCCTCCCTTTTCTAATATTATTATTATTTATTGGTGTAGCAAAAGTGTCTTTTATATAGTGTTTTAGAGCATTTAGTGCACTTCACATACGTTACTTCAGTAATCCTTACAACACCCCTGTAAGGCAGGATGTTACTATTATCCCCACATGGCGAAAGGAAGAGAGCCTGCCTAAGATCGTCTAGTGGATTATTTGGGCTGAGATGAGATTTGAACTGACAACGCCCCAGAAATCACCTCCTCCACACAGCCACTAGGCTACAGCCACTCTCCCCTGCCTCTTTCTCCCCAAAGGATGTGGTCCTGGAGCTGGATTTTGAGGGGGCGAAGGAGAAGCTCACGATGGTGCAGGTGTGGCCTGTCCGGCAGATCCGTCCCGTCTCTGAGAAGCTCCCGGCTAACCACCCGCTGCTCACTGGCCAGAGGGTCCTGGATGCCCTCTTCCCGTAAGCCCTGCTTTCCCGAATCGGCTGTGAGGAGGTGGAGGACAGCAGGGCGGATGCCACGAGGACTGCCACTTTGGGTTTCCCTGCAGCCAGGGCTGGCCAGCCACCAAGGCCAACTAGGCAACCTCCTACAGTGCCAGGGGCTCCTGGCTCAGCTATTTCCATGCCTTGGACAAGGCGCCACTTTCAATGCTTTCAATATATCCACTTTTTCAGTGTGGCTGTTCAGACAACACGCTAACCCACACTCAGTGGTTGAGTGTGGGCTGTTATTGAACCATGGGTTGTTTGTTGAACCGTGGGTTAGTGTTTTGTCTGAATGTCCGCAGGGTGGCTTGTTAACCATGCAGTACGGCTTATTTTCTCAAGCAAGCCACCTTGAGAGCCCATGGCTTGTTGTTGGGTTGTTCAAGGTGGTTAACAAGCCACCCTGCATGGTTAACAAGCCACCCTGCAGAAAATGTCCTGGGTTCAGACAACACACTAACCCATGGTTCAACAAACAACCCACACTCAACCACTGAGTGTGTTGCCTGAACAGCCCCAGTGTGTGCATAAGGTAAAATGGGGAATCTGATACTTTAAGATATAAAAACAATGTAAGAACAATATAAAATAATGATTAACTGATTAATTAAAACATTACAACAGAAACAATGATAAAACAGAGCAGTGTCCCAGTCCATTACAAGTCAGGGAAAGCCTGTGTAAATAAATATGTCTTCAAGCAGTGTTTAAAGTTCACCACTGTTTCTGCCTCTCGAACCACATGTGGGAGAGCATTCCAGGGGGTGGCGCCACTACCGAGAAGGCCTGTTTACATGCTGTTCCCTGGCGACACTGTTGGTTGCAGAATGACCGAAAAGGCTGCTCGGAAGATCTCGGGGGACGACTGGGTGTCTGTAGCGGAAGGCCAGGTCGTATTGTAGAGCCCCGGACAACATTCATGGTTCTTTTGTTCCAGCAACACTGGCCTTCTAGACGTTGTGGTGGGTGTACAACAACTGAGCCACTCTCTCAAAGGGTCCAGATTCTCCTTGTGTTGATATATTCCATCCTCACTAGGCCCCAGACCACCTTGATGTAGCGTTGGGAGGCTGGGCTGCTAGTCTCTCTCCCCATCCTCATCTCCTGCCCTCTTCTCCCAGGTGCGTTCAAGGTGGGACCACAGCCATCCCCGGAGCCTTTGGCTGTGGTAAGACTGTCATTTCCCAGTCACTCTCCAAGTATTCCAACAGTGATGTCATTATCTACGTGGGCTGCGGCGAGCGGGGCAACGAGATGTCAGAGGTGCTGAGGGACTTCCCTGAGGTGAGAGGTGCAGGGGTGTGGGAGGGCAGCTCTCTGTGATGGGGGAGCTCGGGTGGTCCTGCATCCATGGCCCAAGCATACTCAGAGTTCTGTATTCCTTTATGGCTGTGGCGGGGAACGTCTTCCAGCCCAAGGGCCAAATCCAGTTTCAGAGAAGCACTCAGGTGCCGCATTCCAGTGGGGGTGGGGGGCAAAGGGGGTGGGTCCAAAAATACCAGCCCATTGTAGCTTAAAGCTCTTAGGAGGGGCATTTCAAGCTTTTAAAACAGGGGGAAAATGTGCAAAAGCACAGGAAACGACCAAGCAATTGGTGGTTGGAGGGAAGGGGCAGACGTGGACCCCAGAAGGACCGGATCAAAAAGACATTTCTCCAGCCTCTGTGTTACTATGATTAAGGGAACAGTAGGAGAGAACTTTAAAGTTCTTACTGAATTTGTATCTTGAGAGTCGTAAAACATTTGTATCTTTTCCTTGACAATTTTGCACAGTTTGGCCAAGCCCCCAGACCTCACCACGGCGAGATTATTCTCAATTCTTTCCATATTAAAATAACCATGACTCCGCTCCGTTAAACATCGTTTTGGAAGTTTCCCTTTCTCCCTTTTATCTGGTTTTAACAAGTCAAGAAAAATTGCCTTGGAAATGAATTAATTCTATCTTGCCCAACAGCCAAAGCTCTCCGGGTGGTTCACAACAATTTTGTGCACTGGGCGGTTCACAAAATGCAGCACGTAACATATGAAGTTGCTGTGCAATAAGATGGATCTCTGGTTGAGCCCACTGTTGCCCGTTCTGACTGTCAGCGATTCTCCAGGGTGTCGCTCAAGAGTCTTTCCCAGCCCCACCGCTGCCTGAAATCCTTTGCACTGGAGATGCTGCTGGGGATTGAACCCGGGGCCTTCTGTGTGCAACGCCTGTGCCCTGCCGCTGAGCTGGGGCCCCACTGCATAGCTTGTCTAAGGGCATCTCTACACCAGCCTAAAATCCTGCGTTTAAAACGGGGCTTTCTGCTTCTGCTTTAAGTGCAGGATCACAACGACTCCCTTTACATGTGCTTCCTTCTCCCCCAGCCCTTCCCCCTCCTTCTCCCCGTATCTGAGTCTCCCGTTATCTTTCATTGATCCCAGTCCTCTTCTTGCCACTTTTCCTCTTTTCACGGAGGAAACTGAAGTGGAACACAATGGGGTAATTTGATAGCTCATGACCTGCGATCTGTTTAAAAACGGGACAGAGGGCATTTAGTGCAGGAGGCGCCCTGGAGGCTCACGGCGTCACGTCAAGAGCCCGCAAACGTCCGCGAAGGAGCCCTCTCAATCGCAGGATAAAAGCTCGGTGGGAAGGAGCCCTCAATCTCTAGCTCCCATGCCTATGCGGCAGGAGTGCAGAGCCAGAGCAACTTGGGAGAAGCTTTCAGGGGCCACATTCCAGTCAGGAAGCCACCAAACCACTGGGGGTTGGGGGAAAGGGGGCGTGGCTGTCTGGGGAATCCAGGGGGCAGGATTGAGACCCTAGGAGAGCTGGATTTGGCCCCTGGGCCTGAGCATCAGCACCCCTTATCCACCCTTCCTCCATCTCGTCTGCAGCCATGTTGCTTGCTCCCATCTCTCTTAGCTCACTATGGAAGTGGACGGCAAGACAGAGAGCATCATGAAGCGCACCTCGCTCGTCGCCAATACGTCCAACATGCCCGTGGCAGCTCGGGAGGCCTCCATTTACACAGGTGAAGCAACCTTTTTCTTGTCCAGCTCTAGGCAGATCCAGCTCCCTGGGATCCAAAGAACCACAGCATTAGTTCCATACACCCAGAGGGAGGCCTCAAACTTGCATTTCTCTAGCAGCAGCCGCCTTGCCTGGTTCTGTTCCCCACCAATGGGAACTTTCACAAGCAGTCTGTAATCTGGAACAGTTGCTTAGTTGCTTTACATTCAGTAGTTCTTTGGCCCAGAGAGCCCGTTCCCCCACAGGTGCCCCACCCAGGTTGAGCTCATTCACGGTAAGCTCATTCAAGGCACAGCTCATTCACCCAGCTCATTCACGGTAAGCCAGGATTTACTGTGTAAGACCAGGGATCCTGGCTTACTGTTCTGTGCGAATGCGGCCATTGTCTGTGGGAAACAGGATGCTGGGCTAGACGATTCTTTGGTCTGATGCAACAGAGCTCACCTTACGATCCTGCATTTAGGGTAGAGAAGAGGTTTTCTTCTCAGTTAGATTGGCTAATGTTATAATTGTGGAAGATATCTCATTTCCTCTGCTATTGGCACACAGCCTGCTCTTCTGCTTCTGCCATTTGCTCTTCAGAGGGATGCAATGCCTCTTTCTTCTTTTCCCTCTTCTGTCTACCCCACAACCAGGAATCACCCTCTCAGAGTACTTCCGTGACATGGGATACCACGTCAGCATGATGGCCGACTCCACCTCCCGCTGGGCTGAGGCACTCCGTGAGATCTCTGGGCGTTTGGCTGAAATGCCTGCAGGTAATCCTCTTTGCTTTTCAAGGTTTCCTGGTGATCATGGGAGAAGGGATACTTTCCCCCAATTCTTAGCCCTTGCTTTATGGCAGGGCGATCTCTGACCCCTCTGCCATCTCTTCTGTCCTGTCCTGTACGTGCGTGCGTATTTAAACATTAAACTTTTTTTAAAAATTCAACCTCCTCACTCCAAAGCTTAAGGCAACTGAGGCTATGCACTTGCTAGGGAGCAAGACCCATTGACCACAGTGGGAGTAACATCTGAGTAAACCTGTACAGGATTGTGTGCTGTGACCACGTATTTAAAATTCACAATAATTCTTTTAAATGAAGAAAGCCACCAAAACATGAAATCTATAAATAGATTTACTGACAGTGAATACACCTTCCAGCATTTCACAGATGGAAAGCCCCTTGGACACTCCGGTCCTGCTCCATTCTTACACCCGGGCTCATGCCTGAGGTGTGCATGCATGCATATAAACATGCCCTCCGCCTGCTGCACGGCAAGCTGACCCTAGCGATTTGCTTTTTACGAAATGGAAGGAAGATCTCCTGTCGGATATGGTCTGCCCTCTCCTTATAGAATAGCTTCAGCTTTAACACATTCAGTGACACCATTGACTGCCTGCTGAGACCGTCCTGGGAGCAGGGGGTCGGGGGAAGAGCAGGAGGGAAGCAGCCATGCCTGGGCATTTTGTGTCTGTCAGGAGAGGGGCCTGAAACCTGAAGACTTCCCAGGCGCACGTGGGAACAGTGGCAACATTTCCAGAAGGCAGCTCTAACTTCTCCCCAGAAGGCCAGAGTGGGGTAGTGATGGAGCAGGGACTGGGTGTGGGAAACAGGGATATTCCTAGGCCGACAGCTACAGCCACAGGGTACGCAGGCAAGACCCCAAGCCAAAGGAATGGAGGAGTCAGCCTTTTTGAAGAAACCTCATCCAGGACAAAGGCTGAGGTCAGCAAGGAAGGAAGACGAGGCCAGCTCTAGAGCAGGGGTGCACAGCCTGCCACCTGGGGGCTGCATGCAGCCCTCCAAAGCCTTTACTGCAGTCCCCCAAGGGTGCCCTGACCCCCCCTACCACCACAGCCAAATTCCGTCCCTGGCCAATTTCCCCACTACTTGTACTCTCCTCTCCCTCCCCCAGAGATCCCCACACAGATCTCTTTTCCCGGCCAAGCAGGAGGTGGCATCGGCCATCATGCTGACATGATATCCAGTAAGGGAAGAGTCACCTGTGTCAGGATCGCTGGTGTACACGCAGCCCTGACCCTGCATCACATGCAGCACTCGGGGCGGCTGAAAAGATCATGCAGCCCAGCCAAGGGGGTGCTCTGATGTAGGTGAGAGAGGTCTTCCTTTGCTGGCCCTATTGGGAATCGCTGACCTTGTCCTTTCAAATTGCAGACAGCGGGTATCCGGCGTACTTGGGGGCCCGCCTGGCCTCCTTCTATGAACGGGCCGGACGTGTCAAGTGCCTGGGCAGTCCGGAGCGGGAGGGCAGCGTGAGCATCGTCGGAGCGTAAGTCTGGTGGCCTCCTTTTCCCACCACTGTGTCTACCTGCGAGGGTGTGACTGGGGAGAGGAGCCAGGGAAGGTGCCAGCAGGGCTGCTGAACCCATTGAAGATCTTCGAGCAGATTAAACTGTCTCGCTTTCAAGCAATTAGTTGATTGCATTTACATATTTCAACACCTTGCTGAAGGCTGATGACAGACAAGTTTTTATTGAGTGAAAGAACTTCACTCAATAAAAAACAGTTTTTTTAGGCTTTTATAAGCAGATAAGGGGCAGCTCCTGATAACGGCCTAGAGATCTATTTCGTAGACACCTATTTGCTTCACGTGCGGTGCGAAGGTGGCCACGGCTAGCTGGCAACCAGCAGCAGGATTAGAGCGTCGGCTGTGCCCCGGCAGAGATTCAGCTTTTCTTTCTGTGTGACTCCTAGGGTGTCCCCTCCTGGTGGCGACTTCTCTGACCCGGTGACCTCAGCAACCCTGGGGATCGTCCAGGTGAGTCTCCCGCAGTGCTGCCAACTCCTCAGCACTGCCCAGCACGGTCCAGCCGGCCCCTCACTCCCCTTCTGGTCGCAATTCCAGGTCTTCTGGGGCCTGGACAAGAAGCTGGCTCAGCGGAAGCACTTCCCATCCGTGAACTGGCTGATCAGCTACAGCAAGTACATGCGGGCCCTGGACGAACACTACGAGCGGCACTACCCGGAGTTTGTCTCCCTGCGCACCAAGGCCAAGGAGATCCTGCAGGAGGAGGAAGACCTGGCCGAGATCGTCCAGCTGGTGGGGAAGGTGAGGAGCAAGGGCCCTGGTGCCTCCTGTTAGCAAGCCAGTTCGCAGAGGAACGCAAAAAGGCAGAACAGAATGAGTGTTTACCAGCCCCACGTATGCGCAAAAGGCCAAAGAGAGAGAGAGAGAGAGAGAGAGAGAGAGATTGAAATCACACCAGTTGTTTCCTGGGCCAAATTCAAGGTGTTGGTTTTGACCTTTAAAACCCTATATGGTTCCAGCCCAGCCTCTCTCAAGGAGCGCCTCCAGCAGCACCAGACAGGCCGCTCAACAAGATCAGCCTCGGATGGCCTTCTCTCCATCCCATCAGCCAGGACAGCTAGGCTGGTGAGGACGAGGGAGAGGGCCATCTCTGTGGTGGCCCCCGCTCTGTGGAACTCCCTCCCTAGGGAACTCTGTCATGCCCCCTCTTTAATGAGCTTCCGCCACGCATTAAAAACGTGGTTGTTCAGGCAGGCATTTGGGGTCGGTTAGGGTATTTTAGAAAATGTTTTTACTGTAGAATTTTATTGTTTTAGACTGTTTTATTATATACTTTGTACATCGCCCAGAGTGGCTGGGTGACCAGCCAGATGGGCGATTAATAAATTTAATTTAAAAAAATACATTTATTTAGTGAAGAAATAAAAACAGCTTTAGTCACAGGTATTCTTACATATACAAATGCCGGCACAGCGTAGGGTTTGAAGAGAGTTCGTTCAGTCCGATTTGTGTCCCTTTACACAGGCAGGAGCAAGAGGGAGCAAGTCATGTGCTCCCAGCAATGGAGGAAGGTCAGAGAGAGAGGCGGGGGGTGTGGGGGAAGGGGAGGAGCAGGAAGCCAAGCCAAAGGCCTGTCCAGCCCAGCATTCTGTCAGTAGTGGCCTGGGGGCCAAATTCTAGGGTGCCACTGCCCAGGAGCCCCCCAAATGACCATCCCTGAGCATGGCAGGTGATGAAGACATCAGAGCAGCTGAAGAAAACTCCATTTTATGCCTGTCATCATGGTGCTATGTTTTAAGAGTGTTTAAAATGTGAAATTAGAGGTGTTTTTTATATCAGAATTGGCAAACACATATAAAGAAAACAGAAGCAGTTGTAAATCATGGTGGTGTGCGGGTGGGGAACGTTAGCTGTGTATTTCACAAACAAAGCAATACCCATGGCCATCTAAACAGGATGCCCATGTGGTCATTAAGTCCAGGGCCTAAAATTACACCGCTGTGCCACTGCATTCTGTCAGCACGG
Organism: Heloderma suspectum; assembly: GCF_057233095.1. Classification (NCBI taxonomy): domain Eukaryota; kingdom Metazoa; phylum Chordata; class Lepidosauria; order Squamata; family Helodermatidae; genus Heloderma; species Heloderma suspectum. The sequence continues at coordinate 2,127,878 of NC_139474.1, forward strand.
TGGTCAACCTCTGGGAAGCCCACAAACAGAACAGGGGTGCGACGGCACCCTCCCACTCATTTGTTTCTTTACTGAGTAGCAGAAGATCATTGATTTCATTCATGAATTTTTTGGATTTTCATCATTCCTATTTGTTGAGGCCTTGGGCCTTGCGTTGCTGTAACTTTGGTGTTTCTCACCCAAATGGACATGACGTGCTGTGCCTTGAAGGGAACGTCCCTGTTCCAGGGATCAGACCCTATTTCAGTGAGACAGGGACAAGGGTGCCTGTTTTATAGGTAATTTTAAAAGTTTAAAAGGTCACAAAGATACAAATGAACATAGTATTTAAAAATCCTAGGTGCTTGCAAATCCTCAAGGGGATTTTGAATGCTCTAGTCAAGGGCTTAGCAGGAAGCCCCAGTGATGTTCCCAAGCCTTCAGAGAAAGACGCTTTTACAATCCCAGAATTCTTAGAAAACTTCTCAACCCAACCTGAGTTTAAAAAGACAAAGGCTATTACAAATCTGTCTAGCTGAGCTCTACCGCTACTCTGCTCTTTCCCTCCTCTTTAGTGTCATGGTGACAAGTTCTGATGCAGTTAAGCAGCCTTCCCCAGCCAGATGCCTGCCAGATGAACTGGACTACAGCTTCCAGCATCCCCAGCCAGGCATCTAGTCCAACACATCTGGAGGGCACCAGGTTGGGGATGTCTGCAATAAATACCTGTTGTAATTTGCACCGAACACCAGAAGCAACTGGGAAGAAGTAAGAGAAATCCTTCTTCCTAGGTGTCCCACATTGGGGTGGAAGGCATGAGGCAAGAGCAGTTGGCTCGGGGCCTAGACTTACTCGCATTCACACAGCCCTCAGTTCTGCAATCCAAAATAACCATGAATATTGATGTAACATCAACTGACCATCCTGGCCTGTTAACCAGTTGTCTGCCTAACACTCCACTCTGGTCAGTCAGCACCGCTCTGCCTCAGCAGTGAAGTGTCTTGGGCTGGCCCTGCTAAGGCGGGAGTCTGGGGCGTCTGTGAGCAAGGTGCTGGTGCCCGTGGTGGGCAGAAATGGATAGATTTAGGAGGAAAGGGGAAGAAACTGAGCATATGTGGTCAGAATTGCCTGCCTTCAGAATGAGGGGAACCCAAAAGACTTCACTTCCCAGTTGGCTGCAAATAGAAAAATGCTGTGAGCACAGGCTACCCCCAGGCTTCTCAGCTTTCCTTCTGGGTTTTTTAAATGGGGCGTAAGCTTAGGCCCTCTTGGCTGCCATGTTGTGCAGAAAGAGCCAAAGGATGATATATCCACAGGTCCTGGCACAACTCATTGGGATGACGGGGAGACTGAGCAGAGGCCCTGGTGTCACCACAGTGTGGAGAAAACTAGAATTTAGATGGAGAGCCTTCGAACTGGGGTCTCCCAGCCTTCGAACTGGGAATTCCCCATGAAATTCAGAAATGGTTCTGTTCAGCTGAAGGCTTCTTGGTAGCTGCTTCCCAGTACCCATTTGGCCTGTGTGACCAATGCCACCTTTGGACCCAGAACTGACAACTCACCCACAGGTCACAGTCCCCTACCAGGCACCAGAATGGTTGGATGGAGCTGGCAGATTGTGCCGCGTCATCCATGGACCCAGTGAGGTGCTTTACCAGGGGGTAAAGCTTCTCTCTCTCTGGGTATGCAAGGCAGGACAGCAGGGGACTCTGGCCCTGGAAATGTGGGATGGGTGCCGGTGTGGAGCGCGGAACTGTGCTAGGAAAGAGCCTTGAAGAATGACATTCAAGCCACTCAGGCCCTGCCTTATTCTCAGGGCTGAGACCCACAAGTGTGCTGGACGCCCAAGCAGAAAGAATGAAGAATTGTTGCCCGAGCTCCCAGGCAAGTGTAGGGTTCAAAACAAAGGGTCCAAAGGACCCAATGGCTCGAAACAAAGGGAATAATAGTTTGGGGAATGGGAAATAAACAGCCCAAGGGGGTTCCTGCTCCTTGACTGACTGACATCTGGCTGTCTAGATCGAGTTGTACAACAAGTATTCAACCCAAAAGGCATCCTTAAGGTCATCCAGGTGGTATCTGGACCTGTTGACTGGTCTAGGAGGTGGGGTGCTTCAGGGGTGGCCAAAGGTCTCAGGACCAGCCAGTCTGAAGGGACCCTCGTGGCCTGGCAATCAGGCAAGCACCTGCATGTTTCTCTAGTTCCAGAGAGCAGCTCCCTTCAGTCACATCAATGGAAGACGCACAGGCACCAGCCTTCCCCAGCCTCGTGCCTTCCGGATGTGCTGGACTACAACCCCCAGCATCTGGCTGGGGATGCTGGGAGTTGTAGTCCAATCCATCTGCAAGGCTGACATCCACACTGTGGGTCCTGCTGCTCTGCAGCTGTCCAGGCCATTAAAGATGCTCCTTGCGGCTTCCCCATGCCGCTCCCTCCGGCACCAAAATGGATTCTTGAGCCAAGGTGTCAGGGCGATGCCCGTTAAACACATAGCACAGAATGCATGTGTCTAGAGAGCCAGCATGACTGAGCTCTTATGTAAAACCACAGAGCCCCCCTCCCCTATTACAGGAAGAAGTGAAATATGTAATCTCTGGGCCTGTTTGAGCCTCTTGGGTGAGAAGTTAAGATGCTTATTTCCCCCCCTGCCCCCGCCCCCCCCCCCGTTCTTCTGGCACTGCCCCCAATGTTTTTGCCCAGGCCTCTCTCGCTGAAACTGACAAGATCACCCTTGAGGTGGCCAAGCTGATCAAAGATGACTTCTTGCAGCAAAATGGCTACTCCTCCTATGACCGGTAAGCCCAAAGTTTGGACCTCTCTGCCCAGGCCCTGCTCAGTTCTATATGGCTTGTGTCAACAAAGTCCTGAAACAGGTGCTGTGGACCTCTGCAGTGGTGCCAGGCCCGCTGTGCCTGCTGTGCCCGGGTGTGAGAGCAGCCCATCGGAGCAAGGGTGAATGCGTAAACCTGGGCAGTAGCAGGAGACGTATTTATTTCTAAAACTCTTTGATCACCCTTCTAGTGCAAATTGCAGGAGAGTAGCCCCTATGGCAGCAGCAAGAACAAAAGTTGCTAGCGTGGCTGAGTTGTTACTTCTCTGTAATTAGTAGAAATGGAATTAGAGTGGAGGTTCCACACAGCATTTTAATATGTGTTAAACAGCAAGTCCTTCCCCATGGCCAAGAGCCTTCTATAAGGTCTGCTCATGAGTAAGTCCTGTTCAGCAAAGCTCCTTCCCAATGTCGCTTACACATTTGGGGGCTGGGGCAGGGGGGAACCTCTCTGTTTTATTTCCTTGGATTGTTTTTCCTTTCCATTTTTAAATGACAAAAGAGCATGAGAGAAAATGTCATTTTTCTCACTTGGCAGCCAGAGCAGTATGCTGCGGTAGGTGAGGGCGTGCTTGCCACACAGAGCACCCCAGCTAAATCCAAGACCTTTCACAGGCTCTGTGGACTCAGGTTTACTTGCTCTTCTGTGACCCGGTTCGCACAGTGAAAACAAGCCACCGTGGCGTATTTAAGCTTCTTTAAGTCCCAATGGCTTGATAAAATTGGCAGCACGTGCCAGGGGCCATTAGCTTTGTCATGTCATCTGAACCTGGGCAACATGGCTTGTTTGAAGGGGAAACAACCCTCAGATATCCCATGGCTTGCTGTTGGGTTATTTCAGGGTTGTTTCACCCTCAAACAAGCCATGCCACCTGGGTTTGGACGACACGATAAGATGCACCCAGGCGAGTAATTAGACTAATGGTGCCCAGCTTGCACCGGCACACGCCGACAATTTAAACAAGCGTAAGCCATGGTAGCTTGTCCGGGCATGCAAACTGGCCCTGAGTGGGTCTTCTGCTGTCCCATGCCTTGCCCCGTTCCAGGTTCTGCCCTTTCTACAAGACAGTGGGAATGCTCCAAAACATGATTGCCTTCTATGAGCTGGCCCGCCATGCGGTGGAGTCTACGGCGCAGTCTGAGCACAAGATCACGTGGGCTACCATACGTGAGAACCTGGGAAACATCATGTACAAGCTAAGCTCCATGAAGTTCCAGGTAAGGGGCCTTGTCTTCATAGTGACCCACAACAAGTGGGTCACGAGGGGCAACAAGGAAGTGGCGGTCAACTGATCTGTTGACGCTTCGGTCTTTAGGCTTTCATTATATTTACACCTCTCCTTCCTTCCTTCCTTCCTTCCTACCTTCCTTCCTTCCTTCCTTCCTTCCTAGGAGCAACAACATCTGTCAAGCTTGTCACTCATACATCCTCCTTTCTTTCTCTACCTAGGATCCAGTAAAGGATGGGGAGGCAAAGATCAAAGCTAACTATACCCAGCTTAATGAGGAAATGCAGAATGCATTCCGCAACTTGGAGGACTGAAAGGAGAATGGGACACCTTGAGTGATTTGGAGAAGATGTTGCCTGTTCAGGGGTTTTGCACGAGCCCTGATGAAACCCTCCTTGCCAAGGGCTCCTTCTTCAAGTTTTATGTTTGGCAAGGGGCTGACAACATCACATACTGTTTACAAACAGCCGCATGTTGGTTTTGTGGAAGTTGTAAGATTGCAAGCCCCCCTCCCCCCCCCGGTTCAGACCTTTGTACCTGGGCTCCCAGTAATTCTAAGTTGCACATCCTGAATAAATTTGAATTCAGTTGTCTATCCTTGTTTACGTTTGCGTAGTCTATAATAATAAAAGAGGATGTCTGTCCGTCACCACCCTAGCTCCAAGACTGTGAAACCTAGGCACCTGAAACTTGGCAGGCATGTTTAGGGGACCCTAGGAGTGTGCACCTCAAGGTTATTTTATGTTTTAATTGCATTAATCAATTTAATTGATTTAAACGTGTCCAGTGTGTCTGTGGTCGAGACCTGCAATAACATCTTCAGCCACTAGGGACAGACTTCCCTGAGCAGCACATCGCTTTGCAGTCCATCCAGTTTGAAGCCAGGGGAGATTGAGAGGCCGAGGGGCCGAGTGGTAGGCCTGCATGCTCCCTCCTGCTCTGGGGCAGCCCCTGCTCAGAGAAATGGAGAGGGCAGACCCCTCCCTTAAGGGGCTACACCCAGGGGTGCCAACAAGCAGGGCTTCACTCAGATGCAGAGGGCACAACATGTCTAATTCTGACAGATGCAGAAGTTTGCTTGCAGCTTTCTCTGGATCCATGTAAGGGCCATTCCCACTTATGCAAAGCCAGGTCCGTTCACTAGTTCATAAGAGAAGAAGAGCCCTGCTAGGTTGGATTAAGAGTCCACCTAGGCCAGCTCCCTGTTTGTAACAGTGGCCAACCAGGTGGTCTGGTGGGAGGCCCACAATCAGGGCACAAAGGCAACAGCAGCAGCACCCCCTCCTGTTTGTCCCGGAGCAACTAGTATAAGAAGGTAGTCTGCTGCTGAACAAGGAAGCTCCATGCTTAGCTGTCATGGCTGATAGCTGCCAATAGCCCTGACAACCATGAATTTATCTACATCCAGGGCCGGCCCCGCTATTAGGCAGAGTGAGGCAGTCGCCTCAGGCAGCAGATGCTGGGAGGGGGCAGCAAGGTGTTGGAGGAGAGATATGAGTGCGAGCGGCCTGCCCTGTGCTCCCTAAGCTAGCCTGACGCCTTCAGGTGCAGTGGAGGGCACGGTTCCGTTGTCAGTGCTGAAGAAACAGTCCAGCTGGCTTGGTGCATGGGGCAGAAGAGGGCACCATCTTGTTCTTTGCCTTAGGCAGCAAAATGTCTTGTGCCGGCCCTGCCTAACTCTTCATAAGAACAGCGGAGACCCCCTGGCGCTGGATCAGAGTGAGGTGGGTCCCCCTAGCCCAGCATCCTGTTTCTAACAGCAGCCACCCAGATGGCTCCAGGAAGCCTCCAGCCAAGGGAAGGAGGCAACGGCCCGTCTCTGGTACTTGTTGCCCAGAGGCACAAAGCTGGCACCTTTGCCTTTCTTCACTCGGGCGCAACAGGGGACGCCACTGTGCACACCAACATTGCACCGGGGCGCTGTTTCCCGCAGCCTGCGCTTTGAGGAAATGAGGGAGGATGTGCATTAGCGTGCCGCAGCATGCACTGATCAGAAGTCGGTGTGCCACGGAGAGCTGGATCCAGGGGCCGAGTGGTCGATGTGGAAGTGCAGGCGGTCTTTGCGACCGTCCCCATCGCCACGCTGCCAAGGACAGTCCAAATGTCCAGGCAGCTGTGTGGGTCCAGATCAGTAAACCAGTCCTAGCAGTGTCCTTCTCCACCAGGAGCAGGTCCCTGGCAAAGCTAATGGGTCTGAGTGGCCCATTCCAGACCAAGCCACCCCCAAATGCTTTGCATTACAACACAGAACAACGGGGAAAATTCATTTCCACCCCGCTGCTGTGAGGATTGCAGCTATGCTCAGACGGAAGAAGGAATGTTGAGGCGGGTGGCGGAGGACGTCAGAGCCCTGCTAATAAAAAGGTGCTGGTGCTGTGTCCCTGCGGGCCCTGGCGCCGCAATACTGCTGCCGGGCCCACTAACACCTAAGGGGGAAATTTGGGAGGTGCTATTTCTGTCATCCACCCTCTTTCCTTTGTCTTTGTTTCCATCCGTCATACCTACTTAGGTGTGTGTATGTCTGCTCCCATTCAATAGGTAGTTCTGGGTTCTACCATGTCCTTACCCAATTCCTGCTTTACTTGTTCCCTGCGAAGCGTATCCTTCTTTGCTGTCCCTCCCCTTTTATTATTGCCCCCACCATCTGACAAAATGCTAAACCAGTAATTCTCAAATCAGTGTGCTGGGGCCATAACAATACCTTTAATGTGCCTTAAATTAATTCACTCATTCACTTCTTGCAGGCTACCTGCAGCAGAATGACACCTCACAGCAGAGGCTGCCTGCTGTGTCTCTGGATGAATCACCGTTCTGTACTTTTCTCTTTCCAATTCAAACAGTGACTCAAGCAGAGACAAAAAGGGAGGATTCTACTGGAGGTGGGGAGTTTTTACACACTGTAAAATTTAGGTTTAAGAGTGAAGCGTGCTTCTCATTTTAACTCAGGGAGCGGGGAAGGGAAACAGTGCGCCTCAGCTATAAGATTTGGGAAATGCTGTTCTTCAAACAATGTGGTAACTGATCCCTGTGAGGTCATGGAGATGGGGAGGTAACGGTCATAGGATATGCCTGTTTCGCTTATTCCCATCACAAGAGAAAGCCCCCACCCCTGTTGTTCAGCCCCCTCCCTGATCCTGCATCAGCAAAACCATGAGAGGGAACGTGCAGTCCGTGGCGACCAGTGGGTGCGAGATGCTTCCATGCTATTGTAAGCTTGTCATCTATCAGACAATGTGGCAGAGGGAGCGACTCTATAAAAATCCATCTTTTCAGCACTTTTGCTCCTCATTTGCTTCCATGGAAGAGAGAATAGAGCAAGTGAAAGAGAAAGAAAATAAAGTTCGCAGGGACAACAACAGCTTCTGGATTGTAAAACTGGGTTTCTTTCCTGGATAATGGTCAACCCAAGGATTGTGCACTGAAGGTAAGCTAGAATCAGGCTTGTTTTGAAGCGGGGATCACTGCATCTGAGCTCCGGGCTCTGTTTTCACTGCCAAAGCCCAGTCATAATAGCAAGAAAACATACAGTTCTCAATGGGCCGAAAATAGTTCTGCGTGTGAGCAGTGAGCAAGTTGCAGTTGCCCAGACCTAACAGTTGTTGAGCTGGCTGTGCGTTCTATGTGCACTGGGCTGTTGCACAGCACGGGGCATATCTAGCAGAAATCGGTGGGTCCTGGACACTCTCCGCCACGTGAGTTCCTTCCGCTTTGTTCACGACATCCCACTGGCAGATGAACTAACAGCCTCTCGTTAAAATAACAAGAATCCTGGTCCACCTTTCTGAGTGCAACATCCTTCCAGAATTCACAGTGTGTGCAAAACTGAACCTGGACCTCTGTTCAGAACAGAGTGAGCCTTGCATTCAGAGCTCTGGGGTGCTTCCAGTCGAAGCTTTTATGGTGCCTGCACCCTGACCCGGCCACAGAATGTTACAGGGGGTCGAGATGGTGCTTTCTTCCACTCATAGCCCTCCCATGTTTTCCCACCCCTTCTTCCTTCCTTTTTCTTACCACAGAAAATCCATCGAGGAGAAAAAGTCAGAACAGCTGCACAAGAGGCCTTCTGGTTGGTAGTGCTAGGAGCTCTGTGTCTGGAAACAGCCCTTTCCTACCTCCATTGCTAGTTTGAAAGAATCCTCTGGCTAATGAGATTTGGCGTTCTGCACTGGCATTTTTTTGCGGTAGTGGAAACTCATTTCTACACCCGCTGGCCAGTTAACCATTCCATGCCTGTGCATGGCCCAGCCCTGTCCAGTTTACGGGCATCTTCCTGTTTGTGCCGGGTTTCCGCACATCTTTCCTCAGGGCTGTGCATCTGCGACTGAGTTATTATCAGGAAATGCAATTCCCAAATTGTGTGTGTGTGATTCTTATCATAGTAATTTCTGTTGTGATTATGGCGTCAGGCTGTGTGAGTATCATGGGCTTCTATGGCTTGCCTGTGGACACCTGCTACCCCTCTCCAAATTCCGCGTGCTGGGAGTTTCATAGGTTACTTTTCGGTTCTTGCAAGGAAGAATCAAGGTTCTGGCACTACTCCCATGACCAGTAGTGACCAGCCCTGTACTCATTCTGTGATTTCAAGCACAGGTGGCTGGGAGATCTGAATGTGGTACCAGCTTCCTGAGAAACTCAACTTTTGCCAAAAATAAATAGCAAGTTTCTAGCTCTTATACCTCTGAAGATATCCTTCAATGCATTGCCTGGTCAACTCTCAGAAGCCAGACGCTGGGATCTTCAGTGTGGCGCCTGTGGAATTCAGTGTGCCTTTGGGGCTCTCTGACCAGCCTCATTTTTATTTTATTTCCTAAGATTCTTTTCAAATTAAAACATTGTTTTTAATTGGAAGGCTGGCATGCTGCAAAGTGCAGTTCTGCCCTCCAGCGCCATCTTTGTCTGGGTTCCAAAGAGTCGTTTTGTGTTTCAGAGCTCAGCCCCTACCTCTGCCTTCTACTCAGGTTCTTGGGCCAGTTACTTTTATGTTAGTCTCCCATGTTTGCCTTCTGAGGAATGAGTGTTCTGGGACTGGACATGGCTACCATGGTGGTAGCCATTTTGTGAGAGTGCCCATGACATTCTATCAAAATTTCAAAGGTGCCCACTGACCCAAAAAGGTTGGTTACCCCTGAGTCAGAGACACATGATTCTTTGAATACAAATCAGAAATTGGGGACAGATAGACAGATAGATATTAAAACCGGGAAATGTGTTTGGTATGTTTTAACTTACACAGCACTCAGAATTCAGGCTTTTTGCTCTTGCAGATTTAAATCCTGGTGATAACTCTTCTCTTCCCCCCTCCACGCTGGTGCGGGCCTGTCCCAGGCATATCCTTCCCCTCTGGTCCTTCCGCAGGAGGAGGGACGCCCTCCTGAGCCCCAGATCAGCGAGTGGTCAGTGATGTTTGGCTTGATGGGAGGGGGACTGCTATGTGCAGTCTCCGGCCTGGTCCTCCTCATCGTTGCCACAGCGACGGACTTCTGGATGCAGTACCGCTACTCGGGCAGCCTGAACAACCAAGGTCTCTGGAGGTTCTGTGTGGGAAGCAAATGCCACCCCCATACCATCACCCTAGGTGAGGGGGCGCTTTGGGGCTGAAGAATTCAATTATTTTTGAATGCCAGTCAGCTTTAAAAGGTTCGTGTATTTATTTATTGCATTTAGAACCCCAACTCTCTCAAACCCCAGAAGTTCTCAAGGCATCTCAGCATATATAAAATAAACAACGAATGTATCATAAACTATGAAAAATACAATGCAAAGAACAAGCAATGCCCAAAATCAGATAAAATGGCAATATCAAATTGAAGTAAAAGCACCGGGGGGGGGGGGAAATCAGTGTTTTTAGGTCCTTTCTAAAAGAGATGGGAGAAGGATCCGGCCTGACAGAGCCACAGAGAGAGAGGGCGTTCCGCAGGCGAGACGCCACGACTGAGAAGACACCGTTCCCCACAGTGGTGCGGCGAGGTAACTTCAGCTCTCTGGGTGTTCCTTCGGGATGTGGGGCCCTGGCCGTTGGCCCTCGGCTGCACCACCGATTCCTCGTGACCACCCACCTCACTTCCACGGGTGGGGGAGATTTCTTAAGGAAGAGCTGCAGTTCAAACACATCCAGCCACATTTACTATTCGAACAGGCAGGCAGTTATGGGGTGGAAGGCAGCAGCCCTGGTGTGAATTTTGTGCTCTGCCCATAAATGTGCAGTCACATGCAGGAATCAAGATGCCACCCACCCACCTGATCTACTAGAGATTCAGCTGAAATCTGAGAGTCTGATGCATGCTAAGAACATCAGAGGAGCCCTGCTGGGTCAGACCGAGGGTCCATCCACTCCAGCATTCTGTTCGCACAGTGGCCAACCTGCTGTCGCAGTGTCCACAAGCAGGACACGACTGCAACAGCACCCTCCTGCCCATGTTCCCCAGCAACTGGTGTACATAGGCTCACTGCCTCTGGTACGGTGTTCATGCGCACAAGCAAAGTTTTACAGGGCACCTCAACATCTCCCCCAAAGGAGAAACTAGGGCAGTGAGTTACAAGGGACCCAGTCCATTCGGACGATTGGAACATGTGAACTTTCCCACTCCTGAACAAGAACACATGATATTAGAAGTAATCTCCTTCCTCCTGCGATTTTACGTTTGTTGGTTTCTTTGTTTTACAAACTCTGCATGCTAAGAACATCAGAGGAGCCCTGCTGGGTCAGACCAAGGCTCCATCCACTCATTTAAAAAGAAACCAGCATAAAATATATACAATTCCTCTGTGAGCTAATAAAATATCAAGAGCAAGTCATTTCATTTATTTAAACATTATAATCTGCCAGTTCAGAAGATCCGAGATGGCTTACCGTTAAGAAAACAATTTGATTATCAGTAACAAGCCATCTAATAAATGCAACAATTTGGAAAACAGGGTTTCATATAAATACATTGTCATCATCTTCTCAGAATAGGGGACTTCCTGAATCCGGTTGGGCGGGTTGCCCAGTGTCCTGACACTGGGGAGCTGTGGGGCAGTACTTGGCAAGCTGGTGAGTGGAGCCTGAGATGGCAGGGGCGGAGCCTAGTAGGAGCAGAGGATGGCGCCTGGTGGGTGAGGGGAGGAGTTTGGCTAAGGGGTGGTGCCAAGGGTGGGATTCAGGGGGGGCCCAGCCAACCTAATTACGTGAAACGGCAGATCCAGCCTACCAATTATTATCATCCTGGGAGCTAAATATTTAATCTTTCACTTCTGTTAATTTAATAGAAAACAATAGAAATACTTAGAAAATAACATTGAATTAGTCGTACTCCATCTGTAAAATAATGGGTAACTTTTTCTAGCCTGCCTTCTCACGATTCCTCTGCAGCCACTTGACTTCCACTAATTTAAACATCATGATAATGTTTATTCCTTAAACAAACCGAAACAGATACTATATTGCTCAAGTATATTTTGAAATGCTGGAACATTCTCTGAGTTTATATACAAATACTTATACTGAGTTTATAAACAAATACTTGATAATATGCTTGGTACATGATATTAATGAATGTAGCATTAGGAGGTGTACCAACCCAGTGCCCTCTGGATGTGTTAGACTACAACTTTCAGCATCCTCCAGCTGGGAGTTGTAATCGAACACATCTGGAGGGCACCAGGTCAGGGGAGGCAGTGTCCAATTAGGAGGGGTCAGTCCCGCAGTGAGAAGTGGGATGTTCCAAGCTACTCCCTCATTTCATCCGAGAAATGTTGGAGGGTCTGCTAAGATCACCCCCGAAGCCCACACATCGGATTTTTTTGGCTGTATGTTAAACTAACCCTTCTAAAGAAGGGTTCCTTCTTTGAAAAGGCAGAGTCTGCTATGTTTTGTAGCGGAGGGATGGCATTTAATGCACAGGCACGGGTGGGTGGGCAAAAGCTCTCAAGCCAAGCATAAAATGAGCTGGTTCTGGTCCTTTACTCTGAGATTTTATTCCTCCCCTGGAGAGCTTGGGAAGGAGGAAACTCAAATCCTGAACCTCCAGTCCAAATCTGGAGAGCAAGCATCCATCCCGCCCCCCCTTGAGCCAGCCCAGTTCTCCAGGGCACTCCTTCTCACGGTGCCTTGCTCCCTGCACAGCCTTCTGGGACGCCACCCGGGCCTTCATGCTCCTGTCCATCCTCTCCTCCTTGGCTGGGGTCATCTGGGGGCTCACCGCCTACTCCAACAGCAGCACCCGCTCCACCCGCACTCGCTCTGCAGGGATCACACTCTTGATCGCAGGTATGTGCAGCAGGTCAGATGGACAAATCTGTCAATTTTGGTTTCTCTCAAGTTCTCATTTTCTCCTTCTTAAATTCCGTTCGTCTTGGACTTTGAGAATTTATCAAAGTTTGGTTCATCCCAAACATTGAGATTTTTTAAAAAAGTTTGCCTGAAAATACATAAGGATTTTTGCACATTTTCCCTAATACATGCATCTTTGCCTAATATGCACATTTTTTGCTAGCAATATAATGCATTTTCCCATTATAAGCATTTCTGTAGGCATTTTTTGATTGGAGAACTCAATTGCAAAATTTGGACAAGGGCAAATTTCAGAGGTTAATTGAGTTTCAGTATGTATAGTGGTTCGAAAGTACGAAATTAGGTTTTTCTTCCCCTTTCCCAGCAGCAGGTTGGAAGGAGGGCTCCAAGCTGGGTGAGTTGCTAGCCTGTGCTTCTCATGATACCTTGAGGACTAGCAGCTGAAACCTTAACTAGGGCTGCAGTCTTAAAACACCCTTTCTAGGGAGAAGCCCCACTGAACATAGTGGGACTTACTTCTGAGTGAACATGCCTAGGATTGCACTGTTAACTTTTCCTGTGTCATAACAAAAATATACATCAATGTATAAATACCATGTATGGTAAAATATTAGACACCATGAGAAAAATCTACCACACATCTAGCTAAAACTGTTGGCGTTCATCGACCATCAACCAAGGCATGCGATCTTCCTGCCACATTTCTTTCTGATGGCTAGCAACCATCCCGTTCATGTCACTTTAATTATTTAACCTGCAAGGTTATCATCATAATTCTCAGGTAAGACAAAAAATGCAGGTTAATGTAAAAGTTCTACTCACAGTCCAGAACAGAAACGTCATCCCACTGCATAGGAGTACCTGGACAATCCACTAACTGGGCTTCCATGGAGTTGTGTCTAGTTCCTGGCCAGCCAGCACAAATCTTGCAAGTGACGAACTTACCGCTGAGCGGTGGTACCTCTACGGTGAGGAGAACCTGGAGGCAGACCATGGACAGTTCTTAAAAATTCGCCCTGTGGTGTCTCTGCCTCCAGTAACCCCCCAGATCTGTTCTTTCAAGAATTCCACTTTCTGTTCAGTAGGCTGAAGAAGCAAATAATCCAGGGACCGTTTCTGATAAATTGGAGCTGCTGGAGTGTATGGAATCCCATACTCTGCTCCTCCCAATCTCACCCCAGGTCTCTTTGCCTTGCTGGGAGTTGCGGTGTACACAGGAGTGACGGTGAACTTCTATGGAAAGCGCTATGCTGAGTGGCGTTTCTCCTGGTCCTACATTCTGGGCTGGATTGCGGTCATCCTTACCATCTCGGCAGGTACCTGGGCCCTCCATCCCTGCCTGGATCAAAGCCACCCTTGTGCGCCGGGCCCTCCATTTCCCAGGTTGAGAGCGCTCAGGCAGGGTCTCTCTGGCCCTATGGCCTCCCAAGCCAAACCATCTCTCTTGGATCCTAAGTTATGACCTTTCCTACTTCACCAAAGGGAACACCCAACGTTCCTGGGGCCTTTTCAGCCCCCAGGTCTGGGGTCATTGTCCCTCCACCCTGCCATCTCGTCTCCATTTCCCTACTGTCTTGGTTCATGGGTTCTCCCATTCTCTCCTCAGGTGTGTTCCACATCTGTGCTGCCCCCAGGAATTCATCCCCTGATGGATCTAATGTGGCAAGCGGTTGACTCCTCACCACCCAGCACGCTGGCCCAGCGCCATCCTGTTCAGATGCCTGACACTCCCGCTCACACATCTGGGGCCTCCCGGTCATCGCAACGCCCCTCCCCAGCTCCTTTCAGGATTCACTAAACAAACAGCCCATCAGGAACGCTTCTGATGAGACACCAGCAGGGAAAGGAATGGACGAGTCCAGCTCTTTTTTGTGATAGTGGTCAAAGTCAGATTGAATCATGCAGCTCTTTTGTAACGAGGAACCAGATTTTTCCATGGCCCTAGCAAGACACCCAAAGAGAGTTTCTTGTTGAGCCTCCTACGATCCCCCTGCTTTTCCCCATAAACTCTCCCCGCTGCTGTCCCCGCTCCCAGGTGACGTTCTAATACAGCCTCCCTGCTCTTTCCTCCCCGGTCCTACAGGAAGGAGGCTGGGCAAAAAAATATGCCGCTGGATGGGGAGTAAATAAATGTGATGCAACCATGCTGCATTCTCATCACTGGCCCGAGATGCTGCTGGTTCTGTCCCCAGACCTTTCCCCTCCCTCTGCTTGCTTGTAGGGTGGCCAGATGCAAGCGAGGACAGTGGGGCTCCTGCAGCTTTAACAGCGGTGCAGAAAGGGGGATTTCAGCAGCTGTCCCTTGTGATGCAGACGACACCAGCTGAAAGTCCCCCTTCAACACAACTGTGGAACCTGCGGGGCCCTGCTGCCTTTTTGCATCTGGCCACCCTAGCATGAGTTACGTTTTTGTGACACCACAAATCCACTAGAGGGCAGCAGCTACCAAGCTGGGGGGAGAGAGAGAGAGACCGAGACCCAGCGTCTCCACAAACCTCTGTCTAACTAACACGTAAATAGTCTGTTTGCACCTTAAAGCTTAACACATTTGTTAGGGTGTGAGCTTTCGTGGACTGGACTCTATTGTATGAAAGCTTACGCCACAGCAAATGTGTTAGGCTTTAGGGTGCCACAAGATTCTGGGTTTTTAGCAGCTACGGACTGACGCGGCCACCCCTCGGGCCACTTACGCGTTACGGTGATAATGGTTTTCCTCTGGGCTGCTTTGGCCACCTCATATTATCATCAGTGTGGTGCAGTGGCTGGAGTGTTGGACTGGGAGCCGGGAGATCCGGGTTCCAGTCCCCGCTCGGCCACGGAAGCTCCCTGGGTGACTTTGGGCCAGTCACAGACTCTCAGCCCAGCCCACCTCACAGGGTTGTTGTTGTGAGGATAAAATGGGGGAGGAGGAGGAGGGCTATGTATACCGCCTTGTGTTCCTTAGAGGAAAAAGGGCGGGATATAAATGCAATAAAAAAATAAAATCATAACATGTCCTCTGATCCTTGCAAGTTTTGTCCCCATCCAAGGACCACAGCCCTCCCACTGCGTACCTTTGTTACAGAACTTTCCAGATTAGGGAACACCTCTTGGTGAGAGATGGTCCCTTTGTGCAGAGGGGTCCTCAGTGTGGTTTTCACTGTAGCGAAAGGGACAGAGGGAAACTTACAGTCCATGCAACACTTAGAGTCGCTGCCAGCATAATGCTGCTGGAGGCTGGTGGTGCTGATGTCGGCGGGGCGGTGAATCCGCTCCAGGGTTCAGTCAGAACTCCACAGGAGCTATACAAGCACCTTGGAGAGCGCCTGTAGAGTTCTGACTGGTTCTGACGGAAATCCAGAGTGGATTCGCCGCCCCACTGATATCAGAGACACCAGCTTCCACTGCATAATGCATAGATCATATTGAGTTCTGGCTCAGCCAGCCAATAAGGCCTGCTGGGCATATGGCCTTTTCAGCCCTAATGCCTCTCCCCATTTGGTGGTATTCCGAAGCTAATGCTCCCTTCCGGTCAGCAGTTAACATTAGGAGGACCCTGCTGGCGAAGATCAAGCAAGCCTCCATCTCGTCCAGCACTCTGCTTCCTAGAGCAGCCAGACAGATGTTTCAGGGATGTCTGCTAGCAAGGCATGGAGGCTGCAGCCCTTCCCTTCTCCCCGCCCACAGCAACTGGAACAGAACCCAGGGGTTCACTGGCTCCAGTGGTGCCCCGGGACCAAGCCCCACCCCCCGACCACCCAGAGAGTGGCAAGTGGAGAAGCAAATTCCATTTTCTTCCTGTAGTGCTACGACTGAGCTGAAAATGCAAAATGGCACAAGCTCAGAGTATTTTCTTAAAAACCAGTTTGGCAAACAGTTCGTTGCTGCTGTTCTAACATACCAGGGACGCAGAAGCTGTTTTAAAGGAATGGCGGTTGGCGTGGGGGAAGAGAAATGTCACTTGTGAGCTTCACAACTGAAGTAAGGCACATGGCCATCTGAAGGGCTCCCCCATAAAACCATTGCGCCCAGGATCTAAAACTACCTAGCTGCACCGCTGACTGGCTCTGAACATGGAGGTTCCATTTAGCTTTATTGACTAAGAGTCATCGATAGACCCGTGAATGTGTCTGATCTCCTGTTAAAGACACCTTGTTTAGAGATGTCTTGCGGCAGTGAATTCCATCAGCTGCATATGTGACGGAGTGTGTGTGTGTGTGTGTGTGTGTGAGATGATTCCCTCAACCTCCTAGGGAGGCCAGATGCCAAAGAGGACAGCGGTCCGGGATAGCTGTGCAGAAGGGGGCATTTCAGGGAAGTGCTGAAATCTCCTCTTTGATGCGACTGCTATTGTTGCAGGAGCCCTGCTGTCCTCTTTTGCATCTGGCCACCCTACCACCACCAATTTCTTACCAGAGGGGGTAACAATTTGTTACCTGGGGATATGGGAATTATTGCGTGAAAACACATCCCACGGTCAGTTTCCGGCTTGGAGGAGGTAGGTGATAATTTGATTGGGGTGGCCCTGTACGACCCCAGCTTCCATCTGTTACCAAGGCTCAGCCTTAGGAGAATGATTTCGTTAGCAAGCTCAGCTTCCCTACAGAGCTGGACCAGGGACCGCAAAGAGCAGAGCCCTCCTTATCTGGCAATGACCCCCAGCTGAGCAAGGGAGGTAGGCTGGCCCTGATCCAAGTCTCATATACATAAGATAAAATAAATGTAAACAAGGTGTTAGAAGACTACAACTCATTGTGCAAGAATATGGAAGTCCAGTCGTACATCTGGGCAGTGCATGTGATTTGGGCCCATGCTTCCGGTCTCAGCCAGCCCTGTATACATGTAAACCTGCACTGTTTAAAAAGAAACGCCGACTTTGTCAGGTCTCCGGCTTTGGCCTTGAGGTTCAGGTTTTGGGGTCCACTCTCCAGGTAGACACTTCAAGAGTGCTTCCAGACGCAGGGCTCCCTACCCCTAACACTCCAAAGGCCTTGTGCGGCTATTCTGCCTTCTCCTCCTTAACAAATTTTTTCTGTTAAGAAAAAGGATGGGGAAAGTGGTGGGAAATCCTGGGAGGGTTACAACTGGAAGATGATAATGCCTGAACCTCCCCACCCCACGCCGTAAAATTCTGTGAAAGAGACAGGGCAATAGCAGGATTACAGCCTCATCTGGAAACACCCTTAACCTCCAGGCCATCCGCTAGCTTAACGTTTCTACCTTGGGTCTTTGCAGCAGTATTATTTTAAAACACACCTTTTTAAAAGAAATTCACTCATTCTGACAGAGAGAAAAATATTGCATAAAGGGTTTTATTTTTTTCTTGGTGTTCCTTCCGATGTCCATTGGAAGACCCCTTTCTGCCCAAATGAAAATGACTATTTCCCCGCCCCGCTCAACTTTCCTGGCCTTAACATCTCTGGTTCCAGCCCTGAATGCCTGTCTTTACCCCATCCCTGGGCACCGCCTAGGGAACATGTTTGCCTTTTGAGAGTGGGCAGCCCCGTGACATCACAAGCCCCTGCCCATAACATCATGCCCCCCCCATGGCTCTCAGGCTTTGGGATGCCAGAGACCCAGTCTGTTGTCCCTCCTCGCCAATGTCACTCTGCTGCTAACTCACAGACAAAGGCTGGACTGGACAGACTGGGGCTGGATGCTGCAGTCTCTCCAAGCACTTTCAGGAAGGCCATGTTGTTTTCCGCAGTCTTTGCGCTTACAGGAAAACAAACACCCAGTTTGTGTACTGCCTTTGTTTCTGCTGTGATTCAAAGGGCCCATTCATGAGGCACGCCTTCTTAGTCACTGCTGGGGAGCTCTTGTGGGCCATTCATGCTTTGCCTGCGTCTTCCACCATGGATGGGGCAGGTGATGGGGGACTCCTCCCATGACTGATCATGTGTGGCATGTGGAGAGCCCCAGCAGGACTTTTCTCGGGTCGAAATCACTGACCCAGGAGTCAAGAATGGCAGCTTCCATCCCTTCATGTGCCACTGATTCACTCTCGGGCAAGCCTCTGAGTTACATGCCTGCTCGAGGATCAAGAGAGTGGCCAACCAAGCCGGCCAGCTCCTGTGCCTCGAACAGCAACCGGACGTGCAAGAAACAGCAGGCGGAAGCATTTCACATCAGAGGAATGAGCACGATTGCCGGCACAGTTCTGGTCACCGCACCTCAAAAAGGATATAGTAGAGCTGGAAAAAGTGCAGGCAAGGGCAATGAAAATGCTCAAGGGTCTGGAGCAACTCCCCTGTGAGGAACGGTTACAACAGCTGGGCTTGTTTAGCTTGGAGAAAAGGCGAGGGAGGGGAGACAGGATAGAGGTGTACAGAACTATGCATGGTGTGAAGAAAATGGAGAGGGAGACATTTGCCCCCCTCTCTCATAATACTAGAACCCAATGGGGGTGGGAGATTCGGGACGGATAAAAGGAAGGACACAGCACATAGTTAAACGATGGAATTTGCTGCCACAAGATGTAGTGATGGCCACCAGTTTGGATGGCCTTAAAAGCGGACTGGACAATGGCTACTGGTCCTGATGGTTTCATGCTACCCTCAGGATCAGAGGCAGTTGCTGGGGAACACAAGCGGGGGCTACTGTTGGACTCCTGCCCTGAGAGCCATGGGAAGAGGGCATGATGTCAGGGGGCGGGGCTTGTGATACCACGGGGCTGCCTGCTCTGAAAAGGCAAACATCTGTTCCCTAGGCAGGGCTTCCCAAAGGCATCCCGTTGGCCACGGTGGGAAGAGAATGCCGGACTAGGCAGGCCTTTGGTCCGATTCAGCACAGCTGTTCTGATGCTCACCAGGCCCACCTCTCGCAGCCCCCAACAAGCCCCCTGGCCCTGCTTCTCCTGCCCTCTCCCTCCTTGCCTTGCTGCCTGTTCCCCCGCCCTCTCCGAGCCGGCAAGGAATGACGAGAGGGGAGAAACGGAGCGGCCAACTCCACTTGCTCTCCCCCCGGGCAGTTGCAAGGATTGGGCAGCAGTGCTGTGGCGAGGAGCAGGTGGGTCCTCTCTCCTCACGAGGGCATTTTGCCCGGTGGCCCCCCAAAACCTGGCTCCAGCACTGTGTTGGCGGGGGCCATGAAATTGCTGCAGGTCAGACTGGTGGCCACAGAGCAGCTGCAGGCTCCAAACCCGACGAAGGAAGTTTGAATCCCCCCCCCCGGCCCCCCGTAGCTTCTGCTACCATGAGCAGCAATGGGCATTTGATGCAGTGGCATTAGTGCACCTGGGGTAGGCAGACGGCTCTGCGTGCTTGTTGCACTTCAAGACAACACATGGGTAACGCTTCCTGGGCTGGAGTCCAACAACGGACGGACTCTGCTGATGTCCTTTTGCCACCAGAGGGGACTCAGCACCCTCTGGATCTCATAAGCGCTTTCCACATCAGTGCTTCGGAATGCAAAGGAAGGAACAGCCCCATTGTTTACCCCGTAGTTCAAACATCCCCTGCAATTAACACATTGTACTCCTATATGGGACACCACCACCTTGTCAGGGAACGTGGGGTCAGGATCTGCAGAGTGGAATGAAACATCCCCCACCCCAAAATCAAGGACAGGAACTTATGGGTTCGTCAGGGGGTCCAGGTCCCTTATGACCTGGACCCCCGGAGCAACTCCTTAAGGATCTCTTGCCTCCTTAAGAGTCCACCTTCCTTCTATTACCTTCCGCTTTCCAATAAGATGGGGTTTAGGCTGTAGACATGGGGCAACTGACACTCTAGACAGGGGGTTTAACCACAACAGTTGACTGGTAAATGAAAGCAAGAAAATCACAACTTGGGGTATTTACACAATAGAGCTGAGTGATACAAAAGGCATCAAGAGAAAATCAAAGTTGCAAAACGCAACTTCCGTTCCCCTAGCTGTCCTTAGACTTCTCCAGGCTTGCTTCTTCGTGCTCCCTCTTCAGGCTCTGGTCTCCCCGACTCTGGCCTTACTGGCTCTCTCAGTCTCTTTTTATACCCTCCTCCCTCAAAACTGAAAGTGCTGTTTCAAACCTGAAGAAACGAAACTTAACTGGGGGAATGAAACTGAAACTTAACCAGGGAAATGATGCTCCTCCTCTCAGGATACCCCCTCCCAACAACAACAAATTCCAGGCCCCTAAGCCTGACCTTTTTACCATGCCTCTGTAGGCCTCAAACCTTCACAGGTTCCTTCTAAGGGAAATACTGAGGCAGGGAACGAAGGGAATAGGGTGGCCACATGTCATACTTTAGAGAGGACAGTCCTCTATTTGAAGGACTGTCCAGTCTTAGGCTAGTTTCGCGATCAAAAACCCTCAGAAAGGTTGTGGCCTAGAAGTTGTCCAACCACGATCAGCAGCCCCTGGACGGCAGACGGAGGGTGCTTCCAGAGGAGCCTTTTATCCTGCCATCACCCTGCCTCATGCACAGAATTTTCCCCTTACACCCTGCCACGTCTTCCATCTTCTTTCTTACTGCAAAAAAATCCATTAAGGAAAAAAGATGGCATTGCCACATGAGGCCGTCTGATCGTTAGCGGTAGAGCCCTCGCTCTAGGAGAGGCCTTGGCCGCAGCCACACGGGTCACCTGGTCACAATCTTCTCCACGAGGCTGAGGAGCACAGGAGGACAGGGAGCGGCCTTAGACTGAAATCAGACCCTGCGTCCAACTAGCCCAGGATGCTTGACACGGACCGGCAGCAGCGGCTCTCCAGGGTTTCAGGCAGGCGTTTTTCCAGCCCTACCTGGAGATGCTGGGGATCAAACTCGGGAACTTCTGCATGCAAAGCAGGGGCTCTACCACGGAGCTACGGCCCTGAGGACCATGAGATGTATTGCGTTTCTTTCTATTTAAACTGCAAGAATGTTTTCTAAATAAGCATCTAGCCGTATAAATTAGCATATGACGATGTTATGCAAGTCTGTGCCTTCTTCTTCTTCTTCTTCTTCTTCTTGTCCTCTTTTTTGGCAATCTGTGAGCGGCCAGCGTAGGACAGAATGGAGGTGGGAGGGGAGGGTGCGCGGGCAGGAGCGGGACCCTGAGTGCTCCTTTTTTAATTAACACATTTTCTTACTGGCTGTTGGGGCTGCTGTGAAATAGGTTTTTGTTGGTGCTGGAAACTGTGGGCTCAAAGGAGTTGCTTTGTGTGTCTCCGCCTCTGCCTTGGACTTTGGGGCAGGTAACCTGTCCTTTGCCACACCTCTCGAGGCAGCCATTTTGTGGTGGTGCCCAGGGCAGTGTCTAGAATTGCCTGATGTGCCCTCGGCCCCAAAAGATCGCCTACCCGTGCTGTATGTCGTCAAAGGGGAAGCTTGAGCTTGTATTTAAGCCCTCCACTGTGGATGAAATATTAGTCCAGGAAAGCACGGAAACTGCTTTCCTCCGACTTATGTAGTAAAAGGGTTTTGATCGTTGTTGCACATAGTGTTGCACATGTCTTTGACGGTGCGCGCATGCACAAATGTGATTTGTGAGTTCAGTATTGGGGTCAGAGTAGGGCCCCCCGCTACAGACGGCTCGCCCAGGGCCCATCGTGGCCTTGATCCGGCCCTGGCCATGACAAAAGGCTAACGCATCTGTCGGCAGGGGCTTGAAGGCAGAGAACAAACTCCCCACCTCCGCCCCAGACGAACCCAGGAGCAGAGCAGATAACAACTTCCGGTCAGGGGCCGGAGCAGCTGAAATCCCTCGTCGGCAGTTACAGGCTGGGATGCTGTGGGTTCGACCCCTCAGTGGAAGAAGGTCAGGGCAGCATGTAATGATGTACCTATGGCGTGCATTTCTATGCTGCCTTCCTGCTGAGGCAGGCAAGGCAGTTTAGAATCGTAAAAGAAGAAAACAAACAGAAGTTGCAAAATATAGCACTGCCTTCCCCAGCCTCGTGTGCTGGGCTATAATTCCCATCATCCCCAGCATTGTAGTCCGACACGTCTGGAGGGCACCAGGTCGGGGAAGGGTGGTCTAACCTGTTGCTATTCATTCCCGGACATCACATACCTGGGATCGAGGGTTGCCGCGCACACAAAACCCAGGAGGAATTCCTCGCCAGGCCCTTGAGGGTTTTCTCGCTTGCCCTTCCCCAGACTCTGTTCTTCCATGCCTCAGTCTCTTCCTTCCCAGCGCCCAAACAGAACAGCTCAGAAATGATGACCTCGTGTGAGATACGTCCCCACCATCTCTTTCTTGCTTTTAGACTACTTCCTCCCACCTGCCCCCCGGAGTAAATTCATATGGGGAATTTTCTTGGGATTGTGCACCCGCAGTCCACACCAGCTGGGCAACAACATCTGTGCCCGTCCCTGCTAAATGGCACGTCTGGCAGAGGGAAGCCCAAAGCCAGTGCAGCTGGCACAGTCCACACAGAAAGCTGAAGGGGGTGACTTGGACCCGGTGGAGGCTCCCATGCCAGTGGGGCAGAGAATCCGCTCCAGGTTTCAGTCAGAAGCAGCCAGAACTCTAAGGGGGCTGTCCGAGGTGCAACTGGATGGCTCCTTTAGAATTCTGACTGAAACCCAGAGCGGATTCGCCACCCCACTGGCATGGGAGCCCCCAGCCTCCTCTGCTTGGAACCTTTTTTTGAGGGGGCATTTCTACTTAGAGACGCTTCAGCTATCCTCTGAATGTGGATATCCACTTGAAATCTGGGTTTGGGCCACACCCCCAAAGCTGCTGGCCACCAGGAACTAGCCATCTCCAAGACATGGTTATTCAGGCAGGCATTTGGGGTGGCTTAGGGTATTTTTAAATAATGTTTAATGTGTAATTTTACTGTTTTACATTGTACTGCTGTACATCGCCCAGAGTGGCCAGGTGACCTGCCAGATGGGCGATTAAGAAATTTAATAAATAAATAAATAAATAAATAAATAAATAAAAAGACGGCCAGGTCTTCAGGTGTGGGCTAATGACATCATCGACTTGCCCAGTACACAGGGCGGGGGTGATGAGCAGGACTGGCCTTGAGGGCCGGATGCCGCCCTGGGACATCTCTCAGGCTGGATGATGCCATGAAGCCCCTCCCTTCTCCAAGAGCCCCACCCATTGGCATCTTCCACCACTCCCCCACCTTTCGCTTTCTCCGCGCAGAGAGGCACCACGGCGGTTCAGAATTGCTCCGTGCCCCTCTGCCCCGGCACGGAGAACGGGACTTGGGGGCTGCCTGGAGGCTTCCTGGCAGGGTCTGGAGGGAGTCTGCAGTGCTGTTGCAGCCACGCTACTCACACCCCACCAAGCCCTGTCAGGCTGCTCCCTCATGTGCGCAGTGGGTATTGTAGTCCCTGAAAAGCAGCTCCTGGTACGTCTGGAGCCCCATCCATTCTGGTGGGTGAAGAGGTTCTGCACTTGATTTCTGCAACTGGAACCGAAGTTAAATTGAGGAGGGAACTGTGGCTTTTTAAAGGTTTTCTTTAAAACAAAGCAAAAGAAAACAAAATGGCAAAGACCCTTGAAAAAGCAGCGTGGTTATCCTCACTCAGGAGAATGTAACCCTCACGGCTAGCCTCTTTTGCATCTGCCCAACCTAACAGCAAGGCTGACCACCCCAATTCATAGAATCGCAGAATCACAGAATAGTAGGGCTGGAAGGGGCCTATAAGACCATCGAGTCCAACCTCCTGCTCAATGCAGGAACCCAAGTCAGAAGAATAAAGACAAAATGTTGTGGTCCGTGGGGGTGGGGGTGGGGGGGCATTGTGTCAGAGTTCTATTGCTGATGCCTCTGAATACCTGGGCAGCTTGCTCCACACATCACAAGCACTTCCCAGAAGATCATTGATCTTTACTGATTTGGTTTCCAGACCGGCTTTTAACCATACTAGTCCTGAAGGGGGCTCATGTTTTTTTTCCAGAACAGATCAAACTGAAAGCATTAGTAAAACAGCAAATAAAACCTTGGTGCAAAGAAAAGAAAAGAAAATATTCTACAGAATGCTTGCAATTGTCACGGATGCAATTTTTACGGGAATGAGTATCGCAGTTTGAATGCTGGAGAAATAGTGTGCCCTTATTGCTTCAACAAAAGCGCTTCTTTGGAGGAAGGTGTCTGGATCCTGAGGTGCAAACAATGTTTAAAAACGGCATGCATGAAAAAAATCAATGATCTGGAAGGATTCTTGGGTGGAGCCAGCCGGATTCAGGTGGGCTGAGTGACACATGTCCACTCTTGGTGTCTCAAGGCCTCTTGGTGTCTTTCCTTTGGCCCTGACCACATTCTCTGAGGGGTCCCGAGCTGTAGTCTTTGGGGTCGGTCTCCGAAGGCGATGCCTTGACCCTGCTGGCGAGCAATCTGGCACCCTCTGTGAACTCCCTTTCCTTTTATAAACGAAACCCGCCCCCCCCTCTGAGAAACACCTGTTTAAACTTGCCAAACAGGTTAATATTTCTCTCTCTGTCTCTCCATTCCCCTCCCTGTGGCAATGTGTGGAGAACAGGTTGTGGAGTTTCAAAACAGAGCGACGCCTCGGCACCGTGAAGTGAGCCACGGCACAGACGCCGAAAAAAGGAGACACCTGGACACCTGCGGAAAGGGCCCCGTGGCCAGCAGCCACAGAGACGTCCACCCTTAAGCCAAAGGATGGAGGCTTCCTTCTCCCCGCTTCGTCTGGCATGATTTCTCCCCCCACACCTTTAGAAAAAGCTGACTATACAGAGCATTTCATTTTGCAAACTCCTCGGCCGTGCTGCCGTTGAGAAGCCTGGGTGGATCCAATTCCTGAAGTCCTTCTCCACGACCCAGCCGGTCGCTTTGATTATAAAGTCTGCGGAAAGAACTTTGACAGCGGCGGCGGTGGCTGAACCAGCTGGTTTCACCTTGCACCATGATTCAGAAGGTTCTCCTGCTTTGGCTGACAATCTCCGGTAAGTCCTCGGCCTCTGGTCCATTTGGTTCTCCTCTTTCCCCACTCCTTGACTTTCTGCACAACACACACCGCCCCCCTCCCACCACACATACGCAACATACACAATGTTCAGCAGCCCCAGTTGTGTTATCCAAAAGGGAGATCATGTTGTAACTTCTTTTTCCCAGAGACTGACTTACTGAGTAATTGGGTAATGATAGCTCTGGCTAATCTCTCCTGTGCTTTGGTGAGATGCTTTTGGGATGGAGAAAGTCCTACTTGGGTTTAATTCCAGGCCCACCCACCCATCTTCCTAATCTGCGCTTTGTGTCCCTGATGGGAAAAGTGTGTGTCTTAGGAATTCTCTGTGTTGCTCCCTGTTGTTGACCCAGCATGGATGAAAGAGTCATTGCCAAATAAAACAACAAAGAATTTTGCGGGACCGTGAAGACTAACGAATTTATTGTGGCATTGGCTTTGCTCGCTGTGGCTTGTTTTTTTTTGTTTTTAAGAAAGGCAGATTCTTACGTACAGATGAGCTGAAAATGAAGATGGAGGGGTGTGTGTGTGTATGTAGCAGGATTTGTTTTTCTTTTGTGTGTGAGGGTATCAATATTTTTTGTGGAATGATGGATCTCCAGAAATGTCCAAACATCTCCCTGGGAAATGAGGAACCCCACCTTCCCAGCTGAAGGCAAGATGTGAGTGAAGCTGGACCCCTCTCCTGCCTATGCTGGAGGGGGAAATGAAGAGGGGTTGCAATTTGGGCTCAGGGTGCCAACTTTGTGCCCCTGCTCCCATGCTTGTAACAGCAGCCAAACCCACAGAAAATCTGCAAGTGAGGTTTATTCCTGGGATGGAAATAAACTGACGGGGAAAGCTTCTCCTGTGGAATTTGTGAATGTTGTCCGGCTGCTGTGAAAAGCACAGGAGCAGGGTCAGCAAAAAAAGTTGGCCACAGTCTGTTGGGTGGAGTGTCAGGGGGAAGGATGGAGTGCAATATCCTTTATTCAAGCTGTCAACACACACACACTTTCTGTGAAATGACAGCAATAATGGCAAGGCCAAAACATGTTTTCTGCTTTTACGCCAATATTTATTTACTTATTTCTCACAAAGATGTTTACTTATTTCTCACAAACAGAAATAATGCTGGAAAAACAGAATCCTTTGCAAACTGCCCATGAAGGTGGGAATGGGGGAAGCTAACTTTTTGTTGCATGGAAAAAAGGATTTACTGGTAGGGAAACGCAGGCACCTTCTAGGCTGTTTTTCCCAATAATCAGACTTCGCTAGCCCCCCGCACCGAGGGCAGCCTTGGTGCAAATGCTGCATTTGTGTCACTGGACCTTTCGTGATCTGTTGCTCTGTCCTGTGTGAGTTGTGTACTGCTTTCTCTCTTCGGGCAGTTCCTCATACCACAGAGGCTCTGCAAATGTTTGGAATATGCGCTTTTCTGCTCCCATGTTACGTCGTTGCCGTGGCTGGAAGTAGCAGCAGCAGACTCAAAAGAGGGAGTGAAGTATCGTGAAGTTACTGCGTGCTTACGCAAGGCACCCATCAGCATCTTTCCATGTGTAGCTCTCCCAGGGATCTTTTATTTATGGCACTTGGCATATGTGGGACACAGGAACACACAGTTTGGCCACACAGTCTCCGTTTGTTCGAGATCCAGAGCGAATGCCAGTCGGAGCATTGTGGAGTGTGCAGTACTGACAAAGAGCATTCCTGATCATGTGCAGAGTCGGGTTGTCCCTTTGCTCTTGTGCCTGTCATGGCAGCCTGAAGGGCAGAAATCCTGCAGGTGGTTTTCTCCATCAAACGTCATTGCTAGGCCAAGTAAAGCTTAACCGGTTGAGTTTCTGCATGTTGCGCTGATGTTCAGAGCGCAGGAGCCAGGCCGTTTCAAAGTAAGCAGGAAGGCCGGTGTTTTCCTCCCCACTAGGGAACCGCAAGCAACTGCTCTAATTTGGGCTTAGGTCAAAATTCAGTGCCAAGCGGAGCCCGCTTGGCACTGAGTGGGTTCACCAGCTGGGCAGGGAGCTAAGATCTGGCGACATGCCCCCGGAGCAAGCGGCAGAGAGGGCCGGCGGGGGTGTCTGCTTTGGCTTCCCCCCTTGTCTGCACCCCCACCTCCCTGCAGAGTGACTTGGCAGGTTCTGCTCTGCTCCCTTGGGCGAAAGCTCCAGCCCTGCCAAAGATGCTGACTCGGGGTTTATGCCTGATACGATCACTGGAGGGCCCCAAGCCCAGCCGTGAGTCACCCGGACCAGTTTGGGGAAGGCTGCAGGGTTGCGTGAGTCCGCGGAGGAGCCTGGAGCTGCCAGGGCTCTCGAGCCCGGGGAGGGGGGCAAGGAAAGGAGTGGAGTCTGGCGGAGCTGGGGGGGAGTCTAGTCGGCGGGAGTGGTGCACAGGGGCACCTGGCTGAGGAAGGGGGCGGCCCGAGGCGGCTCAGGGGCTGGGCCTGAGGGACAGGGGGTGGAGCTAGCAGCAAAAGCTCTCAGGCCAAGCTGAAGATTGCCTGCTCTCCCCAGTGCCGGCTCCAGGGTGGGGGGGCCCTTGGGTTGGGCCCCCTCCCTCAGTGAGTCCACCTTATAGTCCCACTTGCTTGCCTGGCAGGCAGAGGGCCAGGGCGCACGGAGGCGGGGGCATCTCCAGCTCCTCCTTCCTCCTCACCCCCACCGTTGCCTGGGCCAGGGGAGGGCAAAGAGGCCTGTGGAAAGAAGATCCTCCGGAGAGCAATTTGGGCAGCCTTCCAGGGCGGCGCTCTTCTTCTTGGCTAGTTCCAGCTAGAAGCTGTGATGCTGTGCCCATCTCTCCATTCTCACAGGCCACCGCTGTTTCTCTCTTTCTCTCGCTTTTGGTGCTTCCAGACGAGGCTTTCATAGCACGGGGCGGGGGGGCACTCTCAGATGCTGCCATCTCCCACCCATGACCCTCCCATGTTTTCTTACTGTTTCTTCCACCTTTTTCCTTAACGCAGAAAATCTGCTAAGGAGAAAATGATAGAATAGTGGCACAAGGTCGTGTAATTCCTAGCACCAGCAGCCCTCCATCTGGAAGCACACCCTCTCATGTACACATGCTTGACCCCTTCCCTCAGTTGGATGGGCGTCACCATCTCCAAGGCCTGATGGATGCCTCATTCGGAAACATGGAGAGATTCCCATCTATCAGGAGACCTTTTCCTAATCATCCGCTCCTATTGATGAAGCATCATCCGACCTTCCAGGACTATTAACCAGCAGTGGCGCAGAGTGGTGGGCGGCAGTATTGCAACCGAAGCTCTCCCCACGACCTGAGTTCGATCCCAGCGGAAGCTGAGTCTTGGGTAGTCGGCTCAGGACGACTCAGTCTTCCATCCTTCCGTGGTCGGTAAAATGAGCACCCAGCTTGCTGGGGGAAAGGTAGTCACGCCTGGGGAAGGCAATGGCAAACCACCCCGCTACAGTCTGCCATGAAAACGCCACCAAAAGCGGCATCCCTCTAGGAGTCAGCAATGATCCGGTGCCTGCACAGGAGGAACCTTTCCTTTCCTTTCCACCCAACAAAAGAGAGGCTGTATGATGACTTGAAACTCATCCTGTTTACTGTGAACAAGCATTCCATTGCATTCACATGACAAAGAACTTGAAGCAAGCACCACTTTCAGCCCCACAAGGGAAAGCCCCCTCAGGCTTGGAGGGTCTGCAATTCAATTGCTGTTTGCCCCTGGACTTGCTGAGGGCAACAAACCCAGCTTTGCTACCAGGGGACAGGTGCTCCACAGGAAACCAAAGCCAACTCAGATTCCTGACAAGCGTCTCTGTGCGGGACACATTTTTGCAAACATGTATTTGTTGCATTTGTGCTTTCCTCTTGAAGCGTACATCGAAACATCTCAGCAGCCCTGAGTCTCTCCCTCTCTCTGCTTCATTTCCTCCTTCTGCAAAAGGGGAATAACTAACAGATCGTTCCCTGGGGACTGTAAGGCATTTTGCAGAACAAAAGGTATGTGTATATATATATATATATATATATGTACAAAGGTCCCGCCAATTGTGCAACACCAGCCTTGGCAGCAACCTAATGGGCAACCAGATTCTTCTTGGAAGAGCCGGTCTGACTTAGAGATGGGTGGGGCTGGCAAACTCTCTGCATAGAGGCTCAAACTCTCTCTCCTTACCTGGAACAGTCCCTCATTTCTGGCAAATCTCCGTCCCATTTGTGCCTCCTAGGGAATGCATTTTGAACATGTTGCTGGCAAATGCTCCTGTGTTCTAGAGTTCCTTGGGCGCCTTCCGCGGGGGTTTAAGAGGGCCTGGTTGGATGACCTTGATGCCAGTGCAAATGCATGTGCATAGATCCACAGTGCTGGGTGTGGTTTCTTCCCTAACATTGTTTTAATTTATGTTGTGTCACTCTGGAGGGGTGCATGAGGGGCCAAAATGCACAAATAAATAATCCCCCATCTGCAACCACCATAGTCTAGAGCAGTGGTGGGCAAGCTCTTTGGAGTCGAGGGCCCTTGGGGGGCCCTTGGGGGAAAGTGGTTAGGGGCTGCATTCCAGTGGAGACACCCCTTTTCTCTCCCCTTCATCCATCCATCATCCAATCGTTTTCTCTTCTATTCATATTCTCTCTGTCATTCACACACACACACACACACACACCTACCCCTCCTCCGCGCAGAGAGGTACAGCAGCACAGCCTCAGTGGGGAAAGCTCCATCGAATAGTGTCAGAGTTACTTCTCAGTAAACATGCACAGGGTTGCACTGTAAACGTGCTCAGGCTCAAAAGCCCGGGACGCGTTACCTTGCGTTTACGAAGGAATCTTGCTGCAGGAGGTGAGCAAGCCAATGCACAGCACACCAGGCGGAGAAGGGCTCCAGCCCTGAGACTCTGAGAAAGCAATCTCATGCATGTCTTCTCAGGACAGAAGCCGCCTTATTGAGTCCCATTGAACTCAGCGGGGCTTACTTCTGAGAAGACATGCGCTCCGCAAGCCTCACGCCCTTCCATGTTCCCAGCCAGCGTGGGCTTATGGCTCTAGTTTACCTGCCCTTTGCTGGATTCACTTACTCCGCCACGGCCCCATGTCTTCCACTGAACTAACCAAGAAAGGTTGTTTGTTCTTTGGGTTAAAGATCTACTAGAAATACATCATGATCTTATGGTACTTTATCAACAGTTCACTATCCACTTGTCTAGCCGTAGTAGCTGTAGTAGTGAACTCCTCCTTGAGGCCCTGGTCTGCTGTGCGTGAGCAGCTGTGTCTGCCCCTGAGACAAGGTGCTTCTGCCGTCCTCTCCCAGCCTGCTACAGACCAGAGGTTCCAAAGCCTGAAGGAAGAGAATTCTCCAACCAAATATTTAACAAGGCATCCCCAGACGGCGCAAAAGGGGGACCGGGATGTTGTTGTTGTTGTTGACATTTCTATACTGCCCCATAGCCAAACCTCTCTGGCTGGTTTACAGAAGTTTAAAATATTAAAATACAATATACAAAGTTTAAAAGCTATTTACATAAAAGCACCCAGACAATATATACAAACATACAACTAAAAACAACTTTGAACTGTTGGTCATAACTAAAGACACATCCAGGACCAATTAAAATGCATCATGTGCTGCCAACTGGCTGGGAAAAGAGATGGGAAAAGAGATAGAAAAAAAGAGATAAAACAGAGCTAAAATAATAGAGAGAAAAAAATATAATAAGAGAGAAAAAATAAGAGAGAGAAAAAGAGAGAGAAAAAAAGAGATAGGAAAAGAGACAGGAAAAGACAGAGGTCTTAACCTGGTACAAAAAAGATAATCATGTTAGTGCCAGGCAGACCTCATTGGGGAGGGACCTTATTTACCAGGGATAAGGCCTTCAGCCCAGCCTCTCCCAACCTGGTGCTCCTCCAGATGGGCTGGACTACAACCCTCACCATCCCCCGCCATGATGGGAGTTGTAGTCCAACACATCTGACAGGGCACTAGGTGGGGGAAGGCCGCCCTAGAAAACAGGCCCTGCCCTGGATAAAGAGGAGCTGCTGGAGGCTGTGTTTGCATCAGGCC
This sequence comes from Heloderma suspectum, assembly GCF_057233095.1. Lineage (NCBI taxonomy): Eukaryota > Metazoa > Chordata > Lepidosauria > Squamata > Helodermatidae > Heloderma > Heloderma suspectum. The sequence continues at coordinate 2,159,029 of NC_139474.1, forward strand.
TGGCAATGTGGCTCAGCGCCACGTCCCGTGTGCAGGGTGGGGGCCGTGTTTCCTGCTGCTCCACCACGGAGGTGAAAGTTGTTTTGCAACTTCGCAGGGTGCCATTTCCGCTGGCTTCCCATCCCATCCCAGCCCTGCTTGCTGGTGACTCTCTCCGGCCCAGCCGGTTTGCGAAGCTCGCTCCTCAGGGACCAGCTTCTCATTAAACAGGGTGGCGACTCTGCGAGTCTTCAGCAGTGGGCACAGTGCCCAGGAACAGTGCCACACCCCAGGTCCCCCACAGCACCTGCCCCAGAAATGCACCTCGGGGCCAGAAATGGGCATCCTTTGGCAGCGGGGGATTCTGAGCTCCAGGCCCTGCCTGTTCCTCTCAGGGCACGTAACTGCCACAACCGGGTTTTAATTGCTGCTTCCCTGTGAGACCTTGGAATCAATACTTACCTGCTGCTCTAATGGCAAATCCCTTGGGCATGATGGAGAGCATAAAGAAGGATGTTGATGGTAGTAAATAAATTAATTAGGGATGTAAAAGGCTTACTGTTTCAATTTGAACATCCCCCCCCCGCCCCCAAGAGCCCTCTGGAGCCAGCTGGCACAAAAGCGGTGAGCCAAAGCACACATTTTACTTGTCTTTGCGGGTTCTGCACCTTCACTGCCTTTGGGACATTGTGAAAAATGTCCACATCCATTCAGTTTTCCTGCCCACCCCCAGCACTAAACACAGAGGCTTCCCGCACCAGGGAAAAGTGAGCCGTGTCCAAGTCCTCCTGAACTCAAAGGGGCAAGTGAGCCATGAGGAATCGTGGAGCAGAAAGCGATTCAGAGCGGTTTGCCATAAAAGAAAGCTCTGCGTTCAGAGAGGATCTCTGAATAACAGATGTCAGCAGAGCGGCCTTCGCCTTCCCATTGCATTTTGTGGGCTTCCTAGAAGCATCTCCTTCAGTCTTCCCTGACCTCCAGATATGTTGCACTGCAATGTCATCATTCCCAGGCACATCTGGGGGGCACCAGGCCAGGGAACGCCGATCCAGTTGGTTGGTTCACCATTGTTGGAGACGGGTTGCCAAACTCAGTGGGGTGGCCTTTGGTGAGATCCAGCGGGGTCAATTCTTGCATCTGAAGCCCCATTGCTTTCAAAGAGACATACATTTCTCTGGACTGCAGGGGGCGGGCGGAGGGGAAGACAAAGATGCTTTGGATGCCTTGGCTCCCTGAGAAGAGATTCCTTGGACTGTTCATGGGAGAAAAGCCGCACGTCAACAGCACCATCTGGGAGCTCAAGCAAACCTTGCGAAGGTTGTGAGGCTGCCCAGTGATAAAAATCGTGGATGTGGCAACGCTCCTCAGACCGGAAGGTCAGGTGTTAAACGGCACTCCCTGAGTGAGTGCCATTGACGCAGAATCCTATGTCGTCCTCTCTGCAGTCGTGAGCTGGCTTCCAGGCATGCGGTGGTGGTGTTGGAGAAGAGGCTAAGCCTCTGTCAGTCAGGCCTGGGCACTGCGTTGCTGCACAAGTCCTGCCAGCCATTTGAGGAGACATGAAGGGATGAGGTTCTTTTTTGGTCTTTTGTATTTAGGAAGGTTCCCAGTCCTCATGAGCCACCCCAGATCAGAAAGAGTGAGACTGTGGATGCCTCCAGACAAGGCTTTTATGGTGCCATCACCCTGCCTAATTCACAGAATTGGGGGAGAGGCGGCAGATGTCGTCATCTCCCATTCATGAGCCTCCTGTGTTTTCCCACTACCTTTTCCATCTTTTTTCTTACCATGGAACCTTAGCACAGTAAAAAGAACATTAGAAACCATACAGCATTAAAACAACTACATCATTTAAAAGGCTAGATTGAAAGGATGTGTCCTCACACCCCTTCTCAAAGCCAGGAGAATTTGCGCCAACCAGAGCTCTTGAGGGAGCTCATTCCATAGTTTGGGGGCAACTACAGGAGAAAGCCTTTTTGTTTGTGCTAGACAATTTATTTTTTATTTATTCATTTCATATCTCTACCGCCCAATAGCCGAAGCTCTCTGAGCTGTTCACAAAAAACAAACGGGACTCTGTGCGCAATGGCACCCTCAAAAGGTTCTCTCCTGCGGATCATAATACCCAGGCAGGTTCATAGTGAGACAGGCCACATCTGGAGTTGCGTAAGGGTTTGAAGGTTGCAACCAAGACCTTGAATTGAGCTAGGGAAGTGACTGGCGACCAGTGCGGATCTTCCAAGACAGGTGTAATGTGGTCCCGAGACCGTGCGGCGTTTAGTGACCCAGCTGCCACAGTTTACACCAATTGAAGCTTCTGGAGACTCTCCAGGGGTAGCCCCACGGAGCGTGCATTGCAGTAGTCTAGACATGGATCACCGCTGCCAAGTCAGACAGGCTCGGGAAGGGTTGCACCTGGTGCACCAAGCACAGTCGTGCACACACACCGCTTGCAGAAGGCCCAGGGGCAGGGTAGGATCCAGACGCACCCCCAGCCTGCTGACCTGATCTTTCGGGGAGCGCAACCCCTTCCAGAACAGCTCGGAGCCCAGTCCCCTAGTCAAGCTTTCTACAGACCAACAGCGCCTCCATCTTGTCTGAGATTAACATCAGCTTGTTCACCCAGCCCATTATCGAACCCCGGCAAAGTTCAAGGGGTTAAGCAAGAAAAGACAGAATAGCTGCACAAGGCTTCTGATTGCTAGCACCAGGACCCTAGGACCCATCTTCCTGGAAGCCCTTCTTTGGCTTTTTGGTTGAGAAAAGCTTCCTGATTGCATGAGCCACGCTGGATCTAAATGGTTACATATGTTTGTATTTCTCTGTCTTAAATAATAAGACCCTGAATGGATTAAAACACCCGAAAGACCACCACAAACCAAATATTCTGGGCTTTTGCTGGCTTCCGAATTTCTCCTTCAGACAGGACAGTGGAAATTGGCTCTTTTAACTGCCAGTTCCCACAACTAGTATGGAGGGTGTGGCTAACTGTGGTTTTGCTCGCTCCAGATCAGAGATTGCCTCTGTGGAACAGGTCATGCGAGGCCTGCACTGTGGATCATCCTGAATACTTGCTAGGAAGGGGGATTCCTAATTGCAGAGGCAGATGAGAAATGCCCAGCAGTGCCAGCTCCAGGTTGCGGAGAGCACCAGAACCCTAAAACAGCCCATGGGTTGTTAACCATGGCAACAAGCCACCCTTCCTGGGTTCACACGACGTGGCAAGCCATGCTGGCAAAGGTAATGATGCAGAGTCCCTTGGCGTGTGACCTGCACGTGTAGGAGGGGAAATAAGCCACCATGGCTTATTTCCCCTGGCGTGATCGTGCAAACCAAGCCAGCGAGTCTCCTTTTTCACCACCATTGTCACCAGCTGCTATCGCTCCTCCTCCTCTCTCTCATCACTGCTGCCACTTGCTTACTTGAGAGGAAGAGAGCCAGGGAGCAAGGAGGCCACAATGGGGAAGGGGAGGAGGAGCAAGTCCAAGGGGCTTTTGCCAGTGGGCTGCTGCTGGGGTCTGGGCCCCCACAGGCGCCTGACCATTCCTACCTTTGACGCCAGCCCTGGAAGTGCCTATGGTGGGCTTGAAAGTGTCATAGAATGATAGAATAGCAGGGTTGGATGGGGCCTGCAAGGCCATCGAGTCCAACCCCCTGCTCAGTGCAGGAATCCAAGTCAGAGCATCCCTGACAAGAGGCTGTCCAGCCGCGTCTTGAATGCCTCCAGTGTGGGAGAGCCCACTGCCTCCCTAGGGAACGGGTTGCACTGTCATATTGCTCTGACAGTCGGGAAGTTTCTCCTGATGTTCAGCCAGAATCTGGCTTCCTGTCACTTGAGCCCATTATTTCGTGTCCTGCACTCTGGGATGATGGAGAAGAGATCCTGGCCTTCCTCTCTGTGACGGCCTTTCAAGGACTTGAAGAGCACTATCATATCTCCCCTCAGTCTTGTCTTCTCAAGGCTAAATATGCCCAGTTCTTTCAGTCTCTCCTCGTAGGGCTTTGTTTCCAGTCCCCTGATCACCTTTGTTGCCCTCCTCTGAACCCCCTCCAGCTTGTCTGCATCCTTCTTCAACTGTGGTGCCCAGAACTGGACACAGTACTCCAGATGAGGCCTAACCAGTGCTGAGTAGGGGGGAACTAGTACTTCCTGGGATTTGGAAGCGATGCTTCTATCAAGGCAGATGGTTCTGGGAAAGCTCGCCTCTAGCAGCTGATATTCATAGGTATACTGCCTTTGCCCTTGGAGGTTCCAAACAGGTGTAGCCCAGTGACTGAGCTATGAATCAGAAAGCTTCTGGCTTCCGCTGTGGGAACACACAGTGGCCTTGGGCAAGCTGTTCCCCTTCAGCCCTCCCAGTTGCAAGAGGGGAATAATGAGAGGTGACGTCCCTTGCAGCAGAACCGGTTTCAGCCCAAGGGCCAAATTCCATGTAGTATAAGCCCTTGAAGGCGGCATTCCAGAGGCAGGGCAGGACAAAAGGGGAGGTGCCAAAGGAAAGCGGGGCGGGGTCAAAAACATCAGCAGATGGCAGCTGCAAACTCTTGTGGCTCAGGAGAGGCAGATCAACCGGTTAACATTTGGAAAAACAGCACAAAAGCCAGAAAGCCACCAGGTGACGGTGGTTGGGGGAAGGGGGCAGAGCCACCTGGGGGACCTCGGAGGGCCGGATTTGGCCTCTGAGCCGGAGGTTCCCCGGCCCCGCCTTACAGGGCTGCTATAAGGATTACAAGATAAGGTACTGGAAGCACTTCAAACATTCTAGAGTGGTACAGAAATGCTGAAGAGTTTTATTATTCCATTTAGCTGTCATGACTAGACATTTAGAAAACAGGAGGAGGTGAGCATCCAGAGTAAATCACAAAGGAGAGAAACAGGTTCTCAGGATGCAAAAACAAATTATTGTCGGGAAGCTACCACGTCTCAGCCTTTTTCTTATTTTTAAGCCATCTTCAAGAGGCTGTAACATTAATGGTAATAGAAATTACAAATAGGACAACATACATAATTAAAACATTACTAAAATACAGTTTGCCACAGGGGCTTATGCATGTATAACATTCTTATAAAAACCATACAAAACCTGCATATTCACTAAGAATAACATATAAGTTCATACTTAAGTTCATAGAAAAGCCTGCAGAATTTTTTAGCAGAAGAAGGTTCCTGTGTCAATCTACTGGGCCATGAAAAGATGTTTCTGAAATCTTATCTTATACTCTTTTGTCCATTTTATTCTTGCTCTGTGGATAACAACATAATATACTGGAAGCACTTTGAACATTCTAGAGTGGTATAGAAACGATGAAGTGTTTTATTATTCCATTCAGCCATCATGGCTAGACATTTAGCCATTGACAGAACTCTCCTCCCTCTCCTCCATGAATTTGCCTAACCTTTTTAAAGTTGTGGAAGCCATTAATTAATTAATTATGCTTTTAAAGCCACCTTTAAGGGCAGAACCACAAATTTCCCAGATTGTGCTATGAAATGGTTTTGTGATCTGTCCATACGATGGACTTCCCCCACAATCTGTCCTGGGGAATTTGCAGTCAATGCCATCCCATATTTGGAGAGCTCCTTGTACACTCCTGTGCTGGAGTGATACCGCAAGGGAGCTAACAGAAATAATTAAACTAGCATTGACCCCCAATTTAAACCTTATTTTACACGTTTGAAAAATAGTGTGTTTGGAGGCAGGGGGACCCTGGTTTTAAGAATGCTGAGAAGATGACTCCAGCTGGGGCCTTAAGAGGGTGCACCACAGCAAGCTTTGCCTTCTGGGACTTGACGAAGGACATGCAAGGAGGCAGTAGCAGAGTGACTGGTGAAAATGGAGCCTTTGGAATCAACATCTGCCAGCATGTCTTGCTCAAGCTAATTCTAGCTTTCGTCCAAAATGCCTGCCAGGGGAAGCATGCATTTTATGCACCTGATGCAGATGGAAGGGCTGGTTGATTGTCGGCTTGTTCTCCTCCCCTGAGCCAAACCCAGTTCTCTGCCTCCAGTGTTCTTCCTCTAAGACTCTCCGCTAGGGATAGGGTTGTGGAGAAAAGGTGGCTCTGCACCTCCTTTGTTTCCTTCTCTCTCCGCACCCTTATTCTCTCTCTCTCTCTCTCCCTCTCCCTGGCTGCCTATTGTATGTGTCCAGGCACATCTTTTCTCTAACCACACGCAATATCTGCTAACTGGAGAAGCCGGAACAGGCTCCTCCTGATGCCTTCTTTGTCAGCACTGCTCTTGGAAGGCCGGGCTGGCAGGAAGCCCGTGGGGGGGGGCAGGGGAAGGCCAGGAGTGGGCCCACATTCCCGGGGCTACAGCCCCATGTGGGCAGGGAGGGAAGCGTGGCTCTTTGGTGTCAGAGGCTCTCGCCACCTCCTGCCACCTCTGGCGAGGTTCTGGCACGAGAGCCAGAGGAGGCAATGTGGCTGCCTGCAAGGCTCTGCGGAAACATGCGCCCACGTGCCACAGCAGTGCTCAGCTTTGGCCAAAAGTGCTTTACTGTGGCTCAAATTTTGGTAGGCGGGGAGAGCCATTACGAATGTGGATCCCAAGGATCCGTCTAGTCCGGCAGTGGGTTCCTGCAACGGCCAGCCAGATGTGCTTCTCGGGAAGCCTGGCGCAAGAAGGCCGCGTCCCTCTGAGCATGGCAGTTTGGGTTAGCAATGGTGGCTGGCGGCCATTGCTAAGAATGCAAGGGGAGCCCTGCTGGATCTGCCATCGAGTCCTGGGGTCTCCAGCGTGATGCCTCCGGACCCCTGCCCCCACGCCCCCAGTGTGCATTTTACTTTTTACTTAAAAACATGGATGGAGATGCGGTTGTGCTGCCAAGCAAAGTGCCATCCCCCAGCGCCACCTGGCATCCCACATTGTGCTGCTGGGCCCCATTCCTTGGAAAGGGAAACGGCGGCGCCTGCAGCCCAATGCTTCCTTTCCAAGAATGTCCTGGTGCTCAGAGAAAAAGAGAAAGGTAAGCCGGGGGAGGTGTGTGACAGAGGTGGGTGAGGAGCCAGAGAGGGGTTCTGTCTGTGCCATGTACTTCATTCATTCATTGCATTTATAGCCCACCTTTTTAGCCTCACCGCTGCCCTGTGAGGCAGGCTAGGTTGAAAGTCAGCGACTGGCCCGGAGTCAGCCAGTGAGGTTTTGACAGGGTGGGGACTAGAACCCAGGGCTCCTGAGTCCCAGTCCAGCACTAACCACTGCACCACAGTGTTTTTGTGCATGCGTACGTGAGCTGGTGGGCTGGCTTTGACGTGGCGTGTAGCGTGTGCATGTGCGCGCGTGTACGTTTCCCTGTTTTGCCTCTGGGTGCGTGTTTCTAAAAGCATCACCAGCTTGCCTTCTGGGAGATGACTTTTTTGTTGCACTTTGCGCTTTCGAACTGTGGATTGAAAAGTGTTTTGGAGCTCGGAGCCCAACTCTGCCTTATACTTAGGTTCTTGAGCAAGTTGTGCTTCTGTTACTCTCATCTGTTTTTCTTTTTGGAAATGGGTGATTTGTGATTGGCCGCACCTGCCATGGCAGCCATTTTGTGAAAGTGCAAACCACCCCCACCCCTGGCATGTGTTTCATGAGAGTGCCCACAACACTCTCTGAGCATTCCAAAATGTGCCCATCAACCCCCAAAGGCTGGGGATCTACTATAGCATCCAGTTTCCCACTGTGGCCAGCCCTTGGGAAATCCACTGTTATATGTTATTACATTTATATGCTGCCCTTTCTCCTGTTGCAAGGAACCCAAGGCAGCGTACATGATCCTCCTCCTCTCCATTTTATTTCCACAACAACCCTGCGAGGTAGGTGAGGCTGGGAGTCAGCGACTGGCCCAGAGTCGCCAGTGAGCTTCATGGCCGGGTGGGGACTAGAACCCACGCCTCCCGAGTCCCAGCCCAACACTCTCACCACTCCGCCACACTGGCTCTACGCCGCTGTTGGCTTGTAGGCAGCAGCCCTCTCCTGATCTTTGCTCCCAGTGACTGGTTCTCAGAGGAAGACTGTCTCTGACCCTGGAGGTTCTATATCTCCTTAGAAGAAAGCCTCCAGTTTCGGAGGCTTCTGAGTATCCAGCACCCTGCCAGATTGCTGCCAGCCAGTCTCCACGGTCTCTGTTGTACCGACCCTGGCTGCTCCCTCTCCCTTTTTTAATGTTGTCTCCCTGCCAGCAGTTCGGACAGAACTACAAAGACGTGATCCTAAGACCACAAGGGCCCAAAGCATGTGAGAGCAGGCAGGTGTGTGTGTGGGGGTCTCTTGCAGGGGATGAGAGGCGGGTGTTGAATTCCTCCTGCATCTCTCAGTTCTTCCCTGCAAAAACCATCCCCCACCCCTGGCTGTCTCCTCCCCGCCCCCCCAAAGACTTACTTCTGATTTTGGAGCAAGGTGGTGGGGGTGAGATTAAAAACAGCCAGGCATTTATAAGGAGAAAGCAGGCAGTGAAAGGGTTAAACCCACACACACCACCCTCCCCCCCCCATTCTCCCTGCTCCTGGCCCCACTTTGCCCCAGGCCTACATATGTCATCAGAGAGAAACAAGGCATTCCCCCCTTGCAATGTGCAATTCTGTTCTTGGATTGGAAGCTCCTTGGGGCAGGGATCACTGTCTTTCTCCCCTTTGTGTTGCTTATGTTATTATATAAAATGTAATCTGCATTAATGAGGATTAATGTTGTAAACTGCCCAGAGCACTTTGGCTTTGGGGCGGTACAGAAATGAAAATCGTCATCACCATCATATGCCTTCTGGTCCATGATGAAAGTCATGGACGGGCAGGATAGCTACTGTCACCAAATACTTTTTCCACATAGAGACCCAAAGTCATTCGTATCTCCCTAACACGTGAAACTATATAATATGCAAGCGTGCAAACACATGTCAAACACATCTGCACATTATGCGTTCAAGCGTACATCACCCCACATGTCACTACTGGGAGTGCAAGACCTAAAGCAACGCATAAAATAATGTCATGTGTTGGAGCATCTTAGAACGGACCTGGGCGCATGGCTGACCACTGGGGAAGGGCTGGAGGTCAGTGCCCCCCCCGGGGGGGGAGGGCTTCCAATCTAAAATTTAGCACTGGGGAGGAAACAGAGAGGGAAAGGTGCAATATGAGGGATGAAATTACGTATTTAACTCCCTGGTTTAGTGCAGCCTTTCCCAACCTGGTGCCCTGAAGATGATGGGAGTTGTAGTCAGGGCACCAGCTGATTTAGTCAGTGGAGGCTGGTGGCTCTGGGTTTCAGTGGGGCGGTGAATCCGCTCCAGGTTTCAGTCAGAACTAGTCAGAACTCTAAAGGAGCTCTCCAAGGACCTGGTTCTGACTGAAACCTGGAACAGATTCACCACCCTACTGTCATCGGAGCCACCAGCCTCCACTGGAATCGAGCCCAACTCCCTGCTCAGTACCGAAATCCAGTGTTAGGCATCCCTGACAGACGGCTGTCCAGTCTTTGCTTGAACACATCCAAGGACGGAGAGCCCACATCCTCCCGAGGAAGTTGGTTCCATTGTCTGATTGGTCTGACCGTTGGGAAGTTTTTCCTGAAGCTCAACCAAACTCTGCCATCCTGTAACCGAAGCCCGTAATTTCGTGACCTACAGTCTTGGATGATAGAGAAGAGGTTGCGGCCCTCTTCTGCCTGACAACCCTTTAGGGACTCGGGAAGTGCCATCATATCCCCCTCAGTCTTCTCCCGGTTCCTTCCCCCTTTCCTCGTAGGACTTAATTTCTTGTCCCCCAATCGTCTTTGCTGCCCTTCCCTGAACTCGCTCCACTTTATCTGAAGCCTTCTGGAAGTGTGGCGTCCAGAACCGGACGCAGCATTTGAGGCGAGGTCTGACCTGTGCAGAGTGGGGCGGCGCTATCCCTCCCTGCGATTTAGAAACCGGACCTCTGTTGACGCAGCCCAAAATTGCGTTGGCCTGTTCTGCAGCCACATCACAGTCCTGACTCATATTCCGCTTGTGACTGACTACAGCTCCAAGACCCTCCTCACATATTGTCCCGTCAAGCCAGGTATCCCCCACATTCCTGTGCTGTTGAGTTCTCTTTCTTAAATGAAGAACTCCGCACTTGTCTCTGTTGAATTTCATTGGTTTTTTTCTACCCAGTCTTCTATGTGCTGTGCAATGAAGGAGTCCTTCCTTTCATCCGAGAGATTTTATTATATTCAGCGGTATATATATGCCACAAGTAAAAATAAATAATCTGTCCTGAATCTCCCACCAATCAGCTTCATGGGATGACCTATAGGATTATAGTTTTATGAGACGGGGAGAAAAATGTCTCCCTATCCACTTTTCTATTCTCTTACACCAGCCTTCCTCAACCTGGTGTCCTCTAAATGTATGGGACCAGAACCACATCTCTCATCATCTCTGGCCAATGGGTATCGCCCAACACATCTGGAGGGCAGTGAGTTGGGGGAGGGTTTTTTTTAAACATAGGGATGTTCTGTTTTGTCTATGTAAACAGCAAAAGGGCACCGTTGACAGGTGATGACGCAGCAATGACATTCACGGCCATGCAGGTGAATGAGCTGTTGATGGAGTGACTGGCGTTGATGCTGAAAATGATGTTTTCTCCAGCAATAGCAGCAGTGGCCATGGTGATGAAGGGCAGAATTAGGCTTGCTAATATAATAATAGGGCTATCACCAATTAGAGCTCTTAAGAACATAAGAAGAGCCATGCTGGATCTGACCAAGGGTTCATCTAGACCAGCATTCTGTTCATGCAGTGGCCAGCCAACTGCCTGTTTGAAAGTTGCAAGTAGGACGTAAGTGCAACAGCACCCTCCCTCCCATGTTCCCCAGCAACTGGTGCACATAGGCCTACTGCCTCTGATCCTGGAGGCAGCACATAGCCCTCAGGACCAGTAGCCATTGATAGCCTTCTCCTCCATGAATTTGTCCAACCCCCTTTTAAAGCCATCCAAGTTGGTGGCCATCACTGCATCCTGCGGAAGTGAATTCCATAGTTTAACTATGCACTGTGTATGAAAAAGTCCTTCCTTTCATCTGTCCTGAATCTCCCACCAATCAGCTTCGTGGGAGGACCCCGTTGGGTTCTAGTGTGATGAGAGAGGGAGAAAAGTGTCTCCCTATCGACTTTCTCCACAACAGGCATCATTTAATCTTAATTGAGCATAGGGGTTATAGCTTGCAGTCCTATACACGCTTGCCCGGGAGTAAGCTCCATAGCTTACTTCGGAGCAAACATGCACAGAATTTCCCTGTTAGCTGATTGATTAAGGCTCCAACCTTATACCTTCTTACCTGCGAGTAAGCCCTGTTGAATTCAATGGGACATCCTTCAGAGTAGGCGTGTATAGAATTGCTCTGTATCTTTGCATATGAGAAACAATAGCTGTCATGGAAAACACTTTGTTTTTTTAGGTGATGCAGGCACCATCTTAGAAGAGGCCTTCCCTCTCCTCTCTTCCACAGGCAGGCAGGCAGGCAGGCCTCTTCTGAGATGATGTCCTGCTGTTTTGTTTGGTTTAAAAAGAAGCTTTGTATTAAAAATCAGTAAACGCTTTTTAAAAAATCTGCTTTTTAGTTGGTCAAACTGTTTTAAATCAATTAATCAACTAAGGGGTGCAATCCTATGCATGGCTGGCTGAGGAATGCTGGGAGTTGTAGGACTATTTTCTGTCTAAACATGCATAGGAGTGTGGCCTAAACGTTGCAGCTCTAAGAAAATAATAATAATAATAATAATAATACACAGCAACAGAAATTGATATGTATGTGGGTGCAGTGCATTGCAAAAGGGCCAGCTTTTTGTTCCAAGGAGTTAAAAGCCTAAAGCATCCTTCCCCAACTTGGTGCCCGCCAGATGTGTTCGACTGCAACACTCATGGCTGCGAACGACTGGGGAGATGCAGGTTTAACATTTGCTAGAAGGACAGGAGGGAAGGATAAGAAGCAACAGAGAGGGGGGAAGAGACTGGGGTGTTCTTTGCTTCTGCTGGGGGGGTGGGGGGGCAGCAGGGGAGCCTCGTTGGCTGCTGCTGCTGCTGCTGTATGCAGGTTTCAGCATGCCAGTGTCACTTGTTGCATCCGTGCAAGGCGTGACACGCCAAAGGGGAAACACTGCCCTATCAGCCCCTCGGGCTCTCTGGTGAAGGCACGCAGTCATTTGACACCATGGGCTATGAACACCACGCACTTGAGCATCTACCCTAGGAGGCTCTGGGGCTCGCTCTTCCTGAAAGTCACTCCTACCCTCTTACTGCCTTCACTGAGCGCTGGGGAGTTTCACTCAGTGGCAAGGGGGGAGCGTCCTGCACATGCTGAGAGGCACACCGCAATTACAGCCCATGCTTTGGGGATGCCACCAGCATGGGATGGAGAACCTCTCGACCCCGGAACTGTGCTTTTGCAACTGTGCAGGCCTCAGGACAGAAAAGCATTCCATTCTGCCCCCGGGGTCGTGACTGCACAGAGGCAGAAGCCGCCGTTCTTTGGCAGGCCTGAGCCAGTGCCTGGACGCGCTGACCACCATGACACTGAAATGGTTGATGGAGTGTCTGGTGAGAAGCTGAAGCTGACGTCCCCGCGCTGGGGCTCCGCCTCTGCTTTTCCCCGTCTGCACGTAGCTTGGCTTCCTTTCTTGAGTCCCCTTGGAGCTCCTTGCACTGAGGTTACTTCCTTCTCTGGACAGGGAACTGGGCCAGATATGATTGTAGCACCCCAACCCTCATCTCAAGCATTGCTGGCTGACCCTTCTCCCCTGCCAAAGGAGTACGGAGGTCTCTACTCAACTGCTGCAAGACCGTCTTCCCTAACTTGGTGCCCTCCGGTTGTGTTGGACTTCAGTTCTCATCATGCCCAGCTAGCACGGCCATGGGGGTTTGCCACCCCACACATCTGGAGGGCAGCAGGTTGGGGTAGGCCGATGTGCTTGTTTACTATGCAATATCCCCGTCCTGCCTGGACTTCTTTTGGCTCAAGATAAATGTGGAAACACAATTATCCTACGATAAGTTACCAGCCATTCAAAATGTGCCTCAGCAATGGCAGGACTGCATGGGGCTCAGTGTTCCTGCACATGCATTTAAGCACATGTGCACTCGAGACAACCTCAGTGTGCATTCCCCATAAGTTCTAGAGCAAAGCTAGCAACTCAAGTTTCACAAAATGTTAAGCGTTGACCCTTCCAAATGTTAAATTTTGAACAGGGAGTTTACCCCCCAAATGCCACTGGTATATAGGGACCGTGCGGGATCATTGTAGTAGTAGTATTATTATTATTATTATTATTATTATTATTATTATTATATGGCTATAATATATTGTACACTGATTAAAAATATAAGCACCCCTGTGGGGTTAGATAAATTCAAGGAGGAAAAGGCTATCAGTGGCTACTAATCCTGATGGCTCTGTGCTACCTCCAGTACCAGAGGCAGTGAGCCTAAGTACACCAGTTGCTGGGGAACATGGGTGGGAGGGTGCTGTTGCGCCCATGCCCTGCTTGTGGGTTCCTGGTCGACAGCTGGTTGGCCACTGTGTGAACAGAGTGCTGGACTAGATGCTGGCTGTTCATGAGAAGAAGTTCTCTGCATGCACATCCTTATGCATGGAAAGCACCTGCACTTGAGGAGGAGGTGGAAATTGTAAGGAAGCAGATTTCGGCTAAACATTAGGAGAAACTTCCTAACTGCAAGAGCTGTTCTATAGAGGAACAGACTGCCCCAGGAGGCGGTGGGTTTTTTATAGCTGGAGGTATTTAAGGCAGAGGCTGGAAGGCCACCTGTCAGGGATGCTGTTGCTAGCTCCAAGCTCCATTGAGCAGGGGGCTGGACTAGATGACCTCCAAGACCCCTTCCAAATTCTATGATTCTATGACTTCCCTTCTCTTTTCTGTTTCTCCCCTTGTCTTTCTTCTTACCCTGCTCCCCACCCTGCTCTGCATTACTGGTGCGGCCCACTTTAGACCAGGATGACTACCAGGTCTCGTTCAGCTCCCTTTTTCTGTGATGCTGCTTGGGTGGCCATGGATACATCACTTAGCCTGACCAATCTTGCAGGGATAACACAAGATAAGAAGAGTTTGTAATCCGCCCAGAGCCCTCAGGGTGGGGTGGGACCGAGGGATATTCTCCACCAGAGTTCCAGTTCATCTCCCCTGCAGGGATTATAATTGCAGCTCTTCCGGAGCTGGCAAGAGGCAAGGCCGGATTCCTGTGCACCAGCAGTTCTCCTCCCCGGCCTCCGTGTTTTCCAGCTCTTCTGCTGGGACACGCTCGCTCCCAAGGGAAGCGTCTCCCCTGCTGTGCTGGAATGTTCCCATGAGGCAACCAACCTCAGAGTTGCGTGCCCAGGAGAGATGCTGCCGTGCGCATTTGAGATGTTTTGCAATGTTATCTTCTGGAGTCAGCTGGGCCTGGCTCTGGCGTCAGACTTCCAGCTTCTCTCTTCCCTTATGCCCCTGTTGACGTTCTAGCCGGCTCTCAAAAGGCAGGCAGAGTTGGCCACTGCAGAGAGCCAAAGGATTCCTGCCCTCCGGAGGACCACAGTGGCCACACAAGGGCTGCGGGCCTTTGAGGTCCTACCCGCCACCCGTCCCTTTGTTTCAGTGTAATAACACTTCCGGGGTTGTTCACATCCCTGGACAAAACACCTCTGATCATAACGCCATGGGAATTACCTTCGTGAGGAAGGCCCAGCTGGTTCAACTTCTTGTCCCTGTATCTCAGCCTCCACCAACCTGGTGTCCTCCGGATGTTTTGGGCTTCAGTTCACACCGGCCCAGCCAGCATAGCCAATGGTTAGGAATGCTGGGGACTGTAGTCCAAAACATCTGGAGGGCACTAGGTTGGGGGAGACCTGCTTGAGCCTTTCCCCCCGGGGGAGGGACGCTCTAAGCTCCAGATCATGTTGCTTGCCCTTTTCTAGTCCTTAGGCCAGGCTGTAACTGTAGCCATTGTGGGTCTTATCCAGAATCGTCTCTCAGGACAAAATGCAGGATCTGCCTCGGTGTGGGGAGGGGGACTGGGTAATTTGATGCTGAGGGGGGTGGAGAGTAGAACTGGAATGGGTTCGCTCCCCCAAATTATCCTCTGCTGATTTTGCTTTTGAATAGTCACTAAGCCGTTCTCTGGATACTGCTGAACCTGCGCCGGCTATTTCAAATCTATATTTGGCAATGAATGAGATTCAGTTTGGATATGCAGTGGTATTTCACATGGATGGAATTCTTTTTACAATACCTAGCCGGATTTGCTAGACACCAGCTTGGAAGGTGGGAGAGAATGTATATATTCATTAGATAAACAATACAAGGTATAAAACAGGCGTGCAGAACCTCAGGTGCCAAATCCAGCCCAGGTGCCAAAATCCGGCCCCCTGGGGTTTCCCAGAAGGCCACGCCCCCTTCTCCTGGCCCCACTTTTCCTCTCGCCAGCAATCGTTCATTGGTTTGTACAGTTTTTCCCTCCACTCTGAAAGGCAAAGCTCTCCTAAAGCTTTAAGTGAAAATACGCTGTTTCCTGGGGGTATTTTGGCCCTGCCCCCTTTTGCCTTCGGCCCCGCCTGCCACTGGAATGCGGCCCCCAAGACCTTCCCCGGAATGGAATTTGGCCCTGAGGCTGAAAGAGGTTTGTACCCCTGTTGCAGAATATTGGTATTCCACACTCTTGGAAGAACTCGGGGCCAGTCCCGTTCAGCATGCTGTTTTCCGCAGCGGCCGGTCCAGCGCTTCTGGAAGGTCCACAGACAGGTCAAAGAAGGCAACGGCGCTCCCCTGCTCTTGCCCAAGCCCCACCCCAGGAACTGGCACTCAGCGCACTGAATAGCTAATGAGGGAGGTTCTGTTGTTAGCTGTCATGGCAAATTAGAGTGTAAGTGTGGTGTTAGAGAGTTGGAGTGCTGGACTCGGAGTGGGGAGACTCGGGTTCTAGGGCATCTCTACACCAGCCTAAAATCCTGCATCTAAAATGGGGCTTCCCGCTTCCGTTTTAAGTGCAGGATCACGACGACGCCCTTTTTCACCCGCTTGCTTCCCCCCTTCCCCTTCCCCCCTCCTCCTCCCCGTATCTGAGTCTTCCATTATTGTTCACTGATCTCGTTCCTCTTCTTGCCGCTTTTCCTCTTTTCACCGAGGGAACTCAAGCGGAACACAGTGGGGTAATTTGATAGTTTATTATCTGCGATCTCTTTAAAAACGGCACAAAGGGCATTTAGCGCAGGAGACGCCCTGGAAGGTCACGGTGTCATGTAAAGTGCCCGCAAACTTCCGTGAAGGAGCCCTCTCAGTCGCAGGATAAAAGCTCCGTGTGAAGAAGCCCCTAGTCTCCACTAGGCTATGAAGCTCGCTGGGTGACTTTGGGCCAGTCACTGACTCTCAGCTTGAGACCTACCTCACAGGGCTGTTGAGAGGATGAAATGGAGAGGAGGAGGATCATATATGCTGCCTTGGGCTCCTTGGAGGGAAAAAAAGTCAGGAAATAAATGTAACAAATAAAAAATAAATGTAAATAACTATTTTTAGACCTTTCCTCCTCCATGAATTTGTATAATTCTCTTCTACAGCCCATCCAAACTCGTGGCCATTACCAGATCTTGTGGCAGAGAGTTCCATAAGTTAATCAAGCATTGTGTGAAGTGGTTACTTTTCTTTTATCTTCTCAAGTCTGCAGCTTCTGTAGCAGGTGGATAAACTGGACAAGAAGAACAACAACAATAAAGCAATCCATTACAACAGCCTCCCCCTACCTGGTGGTGCCCAGATGTTTTGAATGACAACTCCCAGGATTCCTGATCATTGGCTATGCTGGCTGGGGCTGATGGGGTTTGAAGTCCAAAACATCTGGAGAGAATCAGGTTGGAGAAGTCTGCATTGCAAAATAGCAAAAAGGAAACAAGTTAAAAACTCTACGAAATGCAGTCTCAGCAGACTCATCCAGTGCTCCAAAGGCTTTTCTAAAACTTCCTAAGAAAGTCAGAAGGCCAAAACTCTAGGCAGGAAGGTCAGAGAGAGATAGAGGGGGTGCCACCACAGAGAAGTTCAGAGAGGGAAGGGTGCCACCACAGAGAAGGCCTGAGATCTGTGCACAGTGCTGGGGTTGGGGAGTGCTGGGGGAGGAACCTTGAGCAAATGAAGACTTCAGCGAGTACCTGAGAAGACAGCTTTGAGTAGGGGAGCCAATTCTGCATCACCAAAAATAGGACAAAAAATGGGTGCAGACTTGAACAGGCTTTATATGTGCTCATTTATATGGATTGATCCAAATTCGGTAGGAATTCCTACAATTTAAACCAGGGGTGTAGAACCTCAGGCCCGGGGGCCTAACCTGGCCCTCCGAGGTTCGCAATTGGGCCCTCTGGGATTCCCCAGAAGGCCCTGGCCCCTTCCCTGGCCCCACCCACTTTTCCCTGGCCACTGACCCTTTGGCGGCTTCCTGGCTTTTGTGCAGTTCCCCCCCATTCTAAAAGGCTGAGATGCCCCTCCTGAGGCTGAGTGACTGGCAGGAAGAGCTTGGAGCTAAAGTAGGCTGGCATTTTGCCCCTGCCCCTTTGCCTTCAGCCCCACCCACCACTGGAATGTGGCTCCCAAGCGCATCTCTGAAGTGGAAGGCGGCCCTCAGGTTGAAGGAGGTTCTGCATGCCTGTTTTAAACAGAAATCCCCACCTGAGTTGGGAAGTCTGTGACCAGGTGACCTGTGGGCCAGTCTGCCAACTGCTATGAGGCAACGTCTAGGCCCTGGTCCGTGCTCGCTTCTCAGGGCTCTTCATCTCTAAGCTGGACTTGAACCGGACAGCTCTTCAAATGACAGAGGATGCCTCAAGGCAGAGGAGCGTCCTCGGATAGCTGTTCAGGCAGCGGGCTGCAAAGCGGGACCGAGGGCCTCCCTAGATTTGATGGTATTCGAGAGCTGCTTCGGTATAAGTTAGGAACATAGGAAGCCACCTTCTGTTGAGTCAGACCCTGGGTCCATCTAGCCCAGTATTGTCAGCACTGACTGGCAGCAGGGCTCTCCAGGGTTTCAGGCAGGATTCCTTCCTAGCCTTACCTGGAGAGGCTGCTGGGGATCGCACCTGCAACCTTCAGCATGCAAAGCAGGGACTGTAGCACCAAGCCACGGCCCCTCCCCGTGAAGAGCACAGGCTTTGCGGCAGAAGGTCCCAGGGTCTTAGGGCAGCTGGCAAAGGCCTCTCCCTCCCCCCCACCTCTGTGTGCTTGAGACGTGAGAGAGCATCGTTGGCAGCGGCCAGCTGGAGGACGTCCCGTGGGGCTGGATGGACCCACAGCCTGACTCAGCGCAAGGCAGCATCGCATGCTTGCCTACGCCTTGGCCTCTTCCTTGCTGGCTGGCAGCCTTAATAGCTCCGCAGTGGCGGTTCTGCTGATTAACTTTATTACATTCCCCTGTGGGCACTCCTCTTACAAACACGCTGAGATAGCAGGGTAAGTGGTTCACATTTTGCTGACATTCAAAGGCTCCTCTGGGAAGACCAGCAGAAACTGTTTGGCTTCTCTGCCTCCCCCCCCCCCCATATCCCTTCTTTATCCCTTTCCGTTTTGTTTCTGGTGGTAACAGCTTCCTTGCAGCGACCTGACCAAACTTACACGCCCATGCCCTGCGAGGAGGCGTTCTGCAGCCTGAGCGCCCCTTGGAGAAGAGCTCGGGTGGGCTTCCTTGCTGTTGGTCCTCACACTGCCCTTGTCACAGGCTGTGTCTCGCACCAGCGGTGGGCAGCACTGGGCATTTGCTGGGGCCCCCAAGACTGCTCAAGGGCCCACTCTTGATCCCTGCCTCCGTTCCCCGGCTAACGCACAGTCGGGCTCTGATCTCCTATTTCGCACTAGCAGCAGGATTCCATGGAATTCATTTTGGGGTAGCTTGGGCCTGGGATATCTGTACGTCCAGCTTCTCCCACATGCATCTGGTCCTGCTCCTTCAGAGGCCAGATAGCTGGTGACTGGAGAACATGGCCTTTTCTGTGATGGTGCCACATATTTGAGGCAACATTTCCTGTAGGCTTGCCGCTGACGTATCGCAAAAAAGAGGAAATGCATCACCCCCAGAAAAGGACGGAAGGGCCCTGCTCCACTCTTCCTTCTCAAAGTTCTTGTTCTTGAAACCGGACGTGGACTGAACAGCTCTTAAAATGGAGCACATCTTCAGACAGAGGATTCCCTCCCCTCGGGTGGCTCTTCAAATAGAGGAGTGTAATTAGGACACACGGCCACCTTATCCTTCCCAGAGATGTCTGTTCGGCATCTGTAGAGGTATTGTTCATGCACCAGGCATGGCCATTCCGGTTTTCTTGTGCCTTTCTTTGGTTTGAACTCTGCCCCCGGTTTTTGCGTGTGTTTGCTGTGACTTTCCTGCCGTTCGAATGCTTTTGGGGTTAACCTTCTTGCTGTTGTTGGATGGATTTGCAGTGTATGAGTCTCCTGCAGCTGGGTTTATTGTATTATTTGTAAGCTGTTCTGAACATCGACAGGCAGTAGCCGCATGCCTTTCATCGATGTATCAGCCAAGAGGGTGTTTGCTCTTGAGATTAAAGCTATATTTGAAATGCATACTCTGAGATTGAACTTGTAGAGCAGCGAGGCTGTCGGCTGTGCTGGCTGAGAATGATGGGAGTTGGGAAGGCAGTCCCTGAAAGATGGCAACACCAGCAGCCGCTCACATGAAAGAAATGTTAAGCAAGGCATCCCCAGATGGCCAAATAGGGCCAGGGAGAAAAAAAATAAGGGGAGGAATCATGTGTATTTCAGGGTCATACTGGATGGTGAGTTAACTGCACCTTTGCATTGAATGTGCAATGTTTTTGTTTTTTTAAGTGCAAATTGCAGCTCCTGGGGTACGTGTGGTAATTAGCAGGATCTCAGCAGGGACGGAGGGGGGAATTTAATGCTCTCACCCCCTGCTGCTGCCCTAAGGAAAATCCCTCCCTGTGAAGCATTAGCGCAAAGGGAGAGGGATGTCTCCCCTGAACAAATACCAGCTTCAGGGAAGGGATTTCCTCAGGGCTACAGCAGGAGAAAAACAGGGTTAAATCCCGCCCCGCTCTCCACGCATATTGGAATCCCAATCCTTGTCATCTCCCCACAAGCAGAAGCTCTTTGCATTCTAAAGAGTAACTTGCAGGCCGAATGCAACAACCTGGCTACAGAGTTCTGTAGGGGGCCCTCCTCGTCCCATTTCATCCCTGGACATCTGAAACCAGAAGACCATTCCCCTTCTCTTGACCGCTGCATGACCACACCGCGGCCAATGGCAACCTTGGGGCAAGTAGTGTCGGGGGGGATTTTCAGCAGGAATAGAACACCGTGCAGAGAAAAGAGTTAACCCCCTTCCCTTACACCATGGTCCTGATCCAGGCTAGAGGCCCCCAGGGCTGCTGTTTTAAACAGGGGAAACCACAAAGCAAATAATGACACATCTCCGTGTCATTTCTCTTTTCGCCAAACACCCGAGATTCAGGTACCTCCAGGGCAAAATGGCTGTTATTCCCAAGCAGCACTGTACACCTGGGCCCCCAGCTAGATATGACATTATATAATAATATTATTATTATCTGGACCTCCTCACATTTTACATTCTGCCCTTCATCTAGGAAACTCAGGGCAGGATGGTCCCATTTTGTCCTCAGAACAACCCTGTGAGGATGGCTAGGCTGAGAAAGCATGGTTGGCCCATGCAGGCTTAGTGGCTGAGAGGAGATTCAAACCCACGCCCAACACTCTAACCACTGAACCATGCTGTGAGTCCCCCAAGGGTGTCCAATGGGTACCTTCTGTGCATTTGAGGTCTTTCATAAATTATGGGTTCTTCTGGATGGGTTAATTTTTTAGGCTTTCATCTTTAAAGCACTGATCTAGTTTTTTCTTTAAATGCTGGCTTCTGTGGTTTTAATATTTTGGTATTTTGGGCCGTCAGATTTCACCCCTTGATCCTCCTTTCAAAGATAACCATGCCTTAGTATGCATAACCCTGATTTGCCCCACTGTTGTCTCTCTCCCTTCCCTCCATGCATTGTTGTCGTCACCGTCTGTTCTAGATTTTAAGCTTCTGGGGGGCAGATACCCATTTATTTTTGCCTAGGAAAATCAGTGTGAACTCTGGCACTCTCTGACTGCGCAGCATAAATAAATCAAAATCATAACAATGACATTCAGTCTGACCAACTTCAGTGGTGTTGTGTGAAGAAGCCATTCCTTTGGCAGGCCTTGGGCCTCTCACCTGCCAGCCGCCTTCGCTGGGATGAAGAAATACGGACATTATGAAAGGGAAAAGCACCTTGTGCTCCACAGTCTCTCTCTTCTGCACTTTAGTTTCCTTTGAAAAGAAATCATTGACCCTTACATATTTACTTGGCACGAAAGTCCTACTGTGTTCAGTGGGGTTTACTCTCAGGTCAATCTGCAGCCCTAGCCATAAACAAACAACATTTGAGGGGGAAATTCAGCGTGCGGAACCAGTCTGGAGTCCCCGTCATGCTTCCCAGCAACTGTCCCCACACGGTGGCTGGGACACACACAAGACAGGCTGTGAACTACTTTGTAAACTAAAAGCGCAACGTCAATGACAAATAGCTGTGGTAGAGTGTGTGTGTGGTGGAAATTACTGCATCAGCGGACTTCATTCCCCTGAAGACGTTATAGTTAGAGAGGACCCCACACCCCGCTCCTATTGTTTTGGCCCATCACTTTTTAAAAAGCCATTAAACGTGCATGTGCGCGTGGTGGGAAGTGTTTAATGGAGCCAAATACATGCCCTCCAACATTTCAGTGATGACAATTGGGGTACGTTTATAACATCCTGTAACAGGTTGTCTCGCCACAATGGCCTGGTGGGGCAGACCACTTGGGCACACTTCTATCTGATCAGCAGGTTGCCCCCAGCCCTCCTTTTCCCTTGAACCCTGGGTAGGGAGACCCCACAATTATGAGCTAGTTATCTTCCTGTGGTGAGGTAGTGACCCACTGAGACCATTTGCCTGCCTGCCTGCCTGCCTGCCTCTTACTTCCTTGTAGGTGCAAACAGGCAAACACAGGCAGGTGAGTGGGAGGGAAGCCTTTGTTGGGATCACCAGAAACTCACACTCCAGCCACATCGGAGTGGAAAGAAGATATTTATTAAAGCAATATAATAAGAGCCCAAAAGGGAAAGCCAAGCAGGTTCTTGAAATTAAACAAGGTAAAAAAGCTTGCTAGCCTAAGCTGAACTCTTGGACGGTGCTGTTGCACTCGTGTCCTGCTTGTGGGTTTCCCACTGGGGCAGCTGGTTGGCCACTGTGTGAACAGAATGCTGGACTAGATGGACCCTTGGCCTGATCCAGCAGCGCTCGTCTGATGTTCTTATGAGTTAGAATCCTCACAATGCAGGGGTCACCTGGAGAGCTGCAACACACACAGCATCTTTGGGCGGTCAACAGAAGAGGAGACTGGAGAAACCAGAATGACAAAGGAACAAAGAACCATGTCCCATTTTTATCATGTTTCGGTGTGGGATTTCACCAATCAGAGGAGCAGCACGTAAACAGGGAGACCTTCCTTGCTCCTTCTGGGTCTAGGGGATGGAGCTTCAAAGTGTTAATTAAAAAGGAGAAGGTTTGGCTGTCCCTGCCAGACGTCCTGTTTTGTGGATCTCAAACCTGGAAAGACAGGTGTTATTCCAAGCGAGCTATGGATGCTTGTGTGGCTTTAAAGGAAGAGTCATAGAATCATAGAATCATAGGATAGTAGGGTTGGAAGGGGCCTACAAGGCCATCGTGTCCAACCCCCTGCTCAATGCAGGAATCCAAGTCAGAGCAGCCCTGACAGATGGCTGTCCAGCCTCGTCTTGAACGCCTCCAGTGTTCAACACTCCAAGCTACCTGAACCCTCCTTTCCCCGATCACACATTGGGGGGCTCAAAGGTTATCAGAGGTTCAAGCTATACCCCAGCAGCTGCAGCCTGTGCAGGGATGCCACGTGCCCTGTGTCACAGAGGGCGCATATTTGAAGGCATCCTCTGAGAAATAGACTGTGTCCGAAGGACTGCTGCCCAGCTCAAGTCCAGTTTAAAGATAAAGATGCAGAAGATCTTCTCAAACTGGGGAGAGGTAACGAGCGGGATACCACAGGGCTCAGTCCTGGGCCCAGTGCTCTTCAACATTTTTATGAATGACTTGGAGGAGGAGGTGCAGGGAATGCTGATCAGATTTGCAGATGACACTAAATTGGGTGGGATAGCTAATACCTTGGAAGACAGAAACAAAATTCAAAGTGATCTTGATAGACTGGAGTGCTGGGCAGAAAACAACAGAACGAAATTTAATAGGGATAAATGCCGAGTTCTGCACCCAGGAAAAAGAAACCAAATGCACAGTTACAAGATGGGGGATACGTGGCTCAACAACACTACAAGTGAGAAGGAACTTGGAATTGTTGTCGATCACAAGCTGAAGATGAGCCAACAATGTGATGTGGCTGCAAAAAAGGCCAATGCTCTTTGGGGCTGCATTAATAGAAGCATAGCTTCCAAATCCCGGGAAGTACTTGTTCCCCTCTACTCAGCACTGGTTAGGCCTCATCTGGATTACTGTGTCCAGTTCTGGACACCACATTTTAAGAAGGATGCAGACAAGCTGGAGAAGGTTCAGAGGAGGGCAACAAAGATGATCGGGGGACTGGAAACAAAGCCCTGTGAGGAGAGACTGAAAGAACTGGGCCTGTTTAGCCGTGGGAAGAGAAGACTGAGGGGAGATAGGATAGCGCTCTTCAAGGACTTGAAAGGTTGTCACAGAGAGGAAGGCCAGGACCTCTTCTCGATCATCCCAGAGTGCAGGACACGGAACAATGGGCTCAAGTGACATCCCTCAGGAGAAGCGGCTGCTGGACCATCCAGGTCAGGGGAGAGGGGCTCTGAGGCAGAGGCTGAGCCACCCCCGGCCCCCGGGAGCGTTGTCGCTGCAAGAGGCAGGCTGGCAGGGCTCCTGTGCAAGGAGTGCTCGCCTGCCGAAGAGGTCTCCTTGGGAGGAAGGGACTCCTCAGGAGTAGGGGCAGGAGCTCTGATTGCTACAGCTGACTCTGGGTGGGGTCTGCCTGGCTTGGAGCCTAAAAGCCTGCACTGGAAACCCAGCCAGTGAGGGAGCAATTTGGTCTTTCCAGCCTCTGCCGTGCACCTGGCCTCCTGCATTGTGCCCCACAGCTGATGCTCTGGTTCCTGACCTTCTGGCCTGCCTAAGGACCCTGCTTCTGGACCGTGTGATGTACCTGACTGGCTTACTGTGTTTGACCTCTTGCCTGTTCCCTTGACTCCCCCCGCTGCTGCCCGCCTGAGTGCCGGTGTCCGGACCTCCGCCTGGATTGTTGACCCCCCACCTTTGCTTAAAATGCCTTGGACTGAACCCTGTGCGCCTGACTGTTTGCTTGCCAACTTGGCTCCTCTATGGCCTTGCTCCCTGTACGGGCTTGTAAACAGCCAAGACTTGCTCTAGAGCAGGACATTGGGTGGCCTTAGAACAGCTGCTCTCTCGGAAACTTTAGTGCCCCCCACCCCAATATGGGAATATGGAGATCTTCCTAACTTGCTGCGGTGGATAGTCGAGACAATGCATGCAAAGAGTGTTTGGGACGTTGAAATGCGCTGTTTCCCTGCTAGGGGCTGCACAATAGATTTAACTGCTGTAATAGTCATTGGCTTTCCTTGGTGAGCTGCCATTCTGTGAGGGTGAGAAGTGGCTAAGGACCCCTAACAGAAATCTCAGTGTCTTCATCAGACTACAATGCCCAGGATTCATTCTGGGGAAGCCATGACAATTGTTGTTGTTGTTGTTCAGTCGTTCAGTCGTGTCCGACTCTTCGTGACCCCATGGACCATAGCACGCCGGGCCTTCCTGTCCTGCGCTCTCTCCCGGAGCGTGCTCAAGTTCATATTCATTGCATCCGTGATGCTATCTAGCCATCTCATCCTCTGCCGTCCCCTTCTCCTTTTGCCTTCAGTCTTTCCCAGCATCAGGGTCTTTTCCAGGGAGTTTTCTCTTCGCATTAGGTGGCCAAAATATTGGAGCTTCAGCTTCAGTATCTGTCCTTCCAATGAGCACTCCGGGTTGATTTCCTTTAGGATGGACTGATTTGACCTCCTTGCAGTCCAGGGGACTCGTAAGAGTCTTCTCCAGCACCACAGTTCGAATATAAAATCTCTTTTAGTTATAGTGTAGACCTGGGATCTCCAATGTGGTGCCCACCTGTCTTGGCACTGCCATGCTCCCTACTCCTCTTTTCTTTTCTTTTCTTTTCTTTTCTTTTCTTTTCTTCTCTTTTCTTTTTTTAACTGGCCTGCTGTAAAGCTGAGTGCCCTCCTTCCAGCGCCATCTCTGTTTGGGTTTCAAAGTGTGGTTTTGTGCTATGGAGCTCACCTCTGCCTTGGTTCTGGGGCAAGTTACTTTTCTTTTAGTCTCACCAGTTTGCCTTCTGGGCCAATGAGTGTTTTGTGGCCAGCCATGCCCCCATGGCAGCCATTTTATGAGTGAGCCAGCCTCCATAGAAGCCATTTTGTGAGGGTGCCTGCAACATTCTCTCAAAAAAGTGTGCCCACAGACCCAAAGAGGTTGGGGACGCCTGGGTAGACAAGGCCTCCTGTGCTGTGATAATCTTGTGTTTCTAGACATATTATTGGGTTGTTTTTCTTTTAAATGTGGGGAACATCACCAGGTCACACAGGAAAGTCCAACAAATGCACCCCTCTCACCTTCCACTATTCTGTGAACTCTTCCAGTAACAGAGCCAATGTTTCTTCACTCTCCCCACCCCACTCACTATCGTGTGTGTTTTTCGGGGGGGGGAGGATGACAGGAGGGGGGGCTCAGTTGAAACAGACCGGTGAGTTCATCCTCTCCTCCAAACCGCCCACCACCCACCGTGCCAACGCTTGCTTTGTGCCCTCTGATGAGTCAATGGAAGGGGGATTTAGGAGACTTAAGCCTCATAATTAATGTAAACTTTGCCTCAAACACTTGGCAGCCACCAGGCCCCCTCTCCCAGCTATTTTATCTTGGCTCTATTGTTCTCCAGGCCTTCCCAAGAGGCCCGGCTCCTTCTCCCCCCTCCTCTTTTTTCCGTTAGGGGCTCAGCGTCGGTGGAACAGAAGTCATAACAGAGGCACCTTCTAAAATGGGAGCTTTTCTGCCTCCCGTTTCCCAGACTTGTGACGTGGCCTTCCACCGAGTCACACTGTCGATCCACCTAGCTAGGGATGTTGGAGAAATCCGCAACGGAGTCAAACGAGCTTGGGTTGCTATGCATCTGACCCAGGGATTCCACAGCGGACCAGCTTTTCCCGAGTCACACAGATTCCATGGGCTTGGGGACTGTTTTTTCCTTTGTTTCTGTTTTACCTTTCTGGAATTTGGCGCAAATTTAGTCATAGAAAAATATGTAAAATAAAACAAGACCGGCCAGAAATGTGCATTTCCCCCATAGCCTAAAGCATGAAAATGCGCATTTGGGGGGGATTTGCGCATTTGGGGGGGATTTGCGCATTTGTACTAATGCGAATTTGTGCAAATTCGGGAAATCGGGAAAAATGCGGTTCTGCCCATGAGCAGACCATGGAATACGAGGCACGTGACAAGCTGCGAAATGCAGACGCAACAGATTTCACCAAATCCATACATCCCAAAATCCGTGCATCCCTACATCCAGCCCAGTGCTGCATCTGCGCCTCCAATGTTTTGCAGATAAGCATCAGGGACCAGGAAGACGGGGACTGCTGGAGTGTCTGGCTCTGCCAACTCTGACTGCCAGCGGGTCTCCAGGCTCTCTGTCTCCTGCTACCTGAGCTCCTTTGAGCTGGAGACCTGTTGCATACAGAGCAGGTACAGCATCAGTGCCCCAAGGGGAGGGCCGCGGGTCAGTGGTGGAGCCCTTGCATGAGCATCCATGGGCAGAGGCCAGGGCGCTAACGCCATGCCCTGAGGGCCCCTTAAAACAAATTCTGACCCGGTGCTCCGAGTGTCTGGGTCTTGCGGCCATTTTAATTTCCCCCCAATCTCACATTACCCTAGAGCATTGTGGGAAATTACGACGGCAGCTCCATGCAACCACCAGGCAAGCCTGCACCAAGAACGGAGGGGGCGTGCCCGAGGGCCCTTGCCCCCGGATCCCCTCAACCCTGGTGCTGGCCAGGAGCACACGCTTTGCTGGATTCAGTCCCCAGCATCTCCAGGTAGGGCTGGGGAAAAGGCATCTGCCTTGAAACCCTGGAGAGCCTGGCCAGCCACCGCAGGCAATACCGAGCTGGATTGACCAACGGCCTGACTCAGTATACGGCAACTTCCCCTGTTCCTATGAGCCCTGGCCGTCTCCCATGAGGCACCGTTTCTCTGCTCCTGAGAGGCTCATGCCCCAAAAGCCCTTACATGTGGCTAGTCCTGCATGTGGAAAAATGATGTTTAATGACCAAAGGTTGCCAACTGACAGATACGTTACTGACCCAGTACATCTATCCGGAAGCCAGTACACAGGGCCGGCCCCACCATTAGGCAGGGTGAGGCGGTTGCCTTAGAGGGCAGATGCTGGGAGGTGGCAGCCAGGTGTTGGAAGAGGGAGCTCTGTGCCGCGCAGTCTGCTCTGCGCCCCCTAAGCTGGCCTGCTGCCTTCAGGTGCAGTGCAGGACACTGTCCCATCCCCAGTACTGAAGTAAGGTTCAACTGCCGGTCCAGGCAGTTTTCATAATGAGAAGGGGCACCATCTTGAAGGGGCACTTCAGGCACCAAGGAACCATGTTATGGGCCCACCCCTGCCCCCCTGCTGTGGGGCAGCCCCCCCTCGGGGGAATGGAGTGGACAGACGCCTCCCTTAAGGGCTCATTTGGCAGGGATGTATCATGCCTAGGGGTTCCTACGGCCATGGCTGCACAGTGAACTCAGACTGGGTGGGACCAGCATGCCCAGATCTGTGACAGCTGCATAGGTTCGCTTGTAGGCTTTGCTGCATTAAACAAAGAGTTATTTAGGAGGCCAAGAGCCAGAGTTATATGCCTCCTCCGTCCCACTTGCTGTGGGGCTTCCTTCAGACAGGGCGGGACAACTGCACACGTTTGCTCAAAAACGTTTGCTCGCCACCTTTGCTGCATCATCATATGGGCTAGTCCCACTCGTGCAAACCTGGGTCCGTTTGCTAGTGCTAAATAAGATACATACGCACTCGTTTTGCAATGCTCTGTCCTACACTGGCTTTTAAATAAACCGACAGTAAGAGTTTCCATTTTAAGAATGTTTCATTTCACAAAAGGCCTGATTCTGTTTGTCCTTATTCTAGAATAGCCGCAGCGCTAACATCTCCAGCAACATTTATTCTTTGGATTATAGTGGTTGTGGGCAGGCATGTATGGATTTCGTTTAATCCGTTCCGTCTGTGTTTCATGAATTGTCAGGCGTCTTATGTTCTTTGTCTGCTCATCGATGGAATTAGATTTTTAAAAACCAGAATTTCATTTTACTTGCGCTAATTTGCATTAGCACTAATGTGTGCTTGTGCAAGTATGCTAACGTTAATTGCCGCAAATGCAAATTAGCACAAATCCCCCCCCTCCCCCAGTGAAAAACTACTTTACAGGTCCGTGGAATCCACCTGATTCGGAAAGAGCCAGTCTGCTGCGGAATCTTCAGGTTGGATTCTTAGAAATCCAAACTCATTTGAATCTGTTGCGGATTTCTCCGACATCCCTACTTGTGGGTGGGGCAATGGAATGGAGGCTGCCCCTCGAAAGGGTGCGTCCATGAGCTGGTTATTGACATGCATCTAAAATAGAGTCAAGGTGCATTTGCTACCCCCACTTGGATGTTTCACTTCTGGACACCTGGGTATGAGGCCTGAAGCCAGAAGAACACTAGCCTAGTGGGCATGCTTCTGTACATTGCCCCCATTTTAAAAAGGCATCCCCCAAAGGCAAAAAGAGGGGCAGCAATTTTTCAAGGGCAGATGCTAAAACCTAAGGACTGGCTCTGTTAACAGGGACCAGACCTTAAGCTTTGCACGTTGGTGTGGCGGCGGGTCATGCATGCTAGGTATTAATAATAGTCAGTAGCATGATTGCTGGATATCCATTTGCAGGCACATCAAGGGAGAGGGGGCAACCTCAGCTGTTTCCTGCAGGGGTCACATTCAGCCAGGTGCTGCGAGCGCCCATGCTCTTGCACTCTGCTCATTGATGGATCCAGAGTGGGCCTTCCAAATGCAGAAGGCTGCAGGCACAGGTAAAGAATAATCGCTGGGTGGAGGGCACAGTGTGGATGAACCTAGACCTGCCAGGCCTCCTTGGGCTCAGGTCCCGGGTGCGAAGCAGCGGCCTGCTCTCCAACACCGAATAAATGAGAACAGGGACCTGTGTGGAACGCCCCCATTCTCATATTAAGGATCGCTCCGTGAGCCTCACCTTCTCCGCTATTGCACATCGCTGAAGGCTTGACCAGTCTGCCTTCTGCCTGCCCGGTCTATTCTTTTTTCAATTAATGTTTTAATTATAAATGTCAACAAAAGAAAATCATTGAAAACAGAGAAGGAAAAAAATGTAACTACATGATTAGAATATATCAGTTTCAGTTGATGCATAAGAAATGTGTATATATATATATGTGTGTGTGTATCTATCTATCTATCTATCTATCTATACGAAAATACAGCTTTCTAGGGGGGAAAACCCCCCATAAAGTTCAACAAAGGCAGAGCACATATCCATATATGGACCCATTCAC
This sequence comes from Heloderma suspectum, assembly GCF_057233095.1. NCBI lineage: Eukaryota > Metazoa > Chordata > Lepidosauria > Squamata > Helodermatidae > Heloderma > Heloderma suspectum. The sequence goes on from NC_139474.1 coordinate 2,188,715, forward strand.
CACCCACTCAAAACATTCCTCAGCAGCCACACCTTGGAGAGCTCCTTTAGAGGTCTGGCTGGTTCTGACTGAAACCTGGAGCGGATTACCGCCCCACTGACATTGGCTCCACCAGCCTCCGTTGCTGTAGGAGGGTATCTGAAGGCTTCTCTTGGCATGGGATGTGAGCGATGCTAGTGCCAAATTTGGAGCTTGGCAGGCACCGGGAGTGAGTGCCTTACAGGGCACAGAAAGGTGCCCCCTCCCGGCTGTTTCCCAAGGACTTTGCTCTCGTGTCAAGGCAATGGCGCCTGCCGTTCTCTCCCCATTGCGGTTGCTGGATCCCAAATGCAGTGTCTGGAACCAGCTAAACCCTTAAAACGTCCAGCTTAGTACCAGCAGGGCTGGAAAGCCTCAGATAAGACTGGGGATTTGGTTGTGCAGGTAAAGGCAGGTGCTGTTTGTAGGTCTCTTCTCTCTCCCTCTCAACAGCTCCCTACCTCTCGGTGGGCATTTTCTGGCACTGTGGCAGAGGGTGCACATAGGGGTGAGGAATTGGGGGGGCAAACAGGAATAGGAGGGGGACAGTGTCTTTGTGAATTAAGCCCCCTAAACAGGCTTGGTGCAAAACGACGGGGGGCTGAATGCTGGGAGGTGTACATGGGACAACAGGCAAAGTCCTAGTTCCCACCAAAGTGGGCAACCTGTGTTTGGGCTGTTCTATTTCAAACTGCAGAGAGGAGCTCACAAAACAGAACACTTCTCCATCAAGAAATAAATATCCCTCCACATGGGTAACTGACACATCAAGGAGAAAGCTAGGTCTGAGTTCATATTCCTGGCATGTGATGCTTATTTTCTGTGTGCATGACTGGCCAGGGTGGGGGAGCGTATGGAGAACCATGAAGGCATGTGAGCCCCCACCTGCAGCCTGGTAGTGGTACAGTCCTGGCACAGGTCAGCCATCTAAGTGAGGCTCAGACATTTTGGATGTCCACATAATGAAAGGCACTGGGGAGGGGGGGATTGGGTTGATAGCTAGAAATGGAGGCTGGCTAAAGCAATGTGTGGGGTAATTGTGGGGGTGGGGTGGAGAGTCTTTGGAGCTGTGGGGCTCAGAAATAAGGGGCATTGGTTTGTTTGAAGTCTGGAAATAAGGAGGCATGCATGATGTTCTAGAGGACAGTTGTTTTGGAAGAAGGGCCTTCTTTACAAATAAGGATTTATTTATTTTGGCATCTGGTACTGGTTTATTTTTATTTGTTTGCTAGAGTTCTTTTTATACTTCCCATCAATCATATTCCCAGGAATATGAATAAAACAAAAGGAAAATACAAACAAAATATGATAAAGTAAGGGTGCTTCCAGAGTCTCAGAGCTCCGAGGGCAAGCAAAGAGGAGCCAACGGACAGCCTTGGTTGCCCAAAGCCCATCCCACAGCTTTCTCCCCCAATGTAAAGTTTAAGGGAGCAATCCTACCAGGATAGGCGACCGCCCCCGAACTCGGAGGCGACCGCCTATCCAATGCAGGGCAGGAGAAGCACAGAGGGGTCATCCCCTCCACGCTTCAGCCGTCCTGCATTTGCGGCTAGACAGCCGATTTTGGCTGTCGAGCTGCAGGACGTCGGAGTGGGGGAAGCGGCAGCTGGATGTGTTGTACCGGCATTTCCGAATTCCCTGCCCCGACACGCCCACAGGAACGCCCCGTTTTTGCCGCTCCGTGCTCCTCTTCCGAGCGCGGAGCATGGGGCCATTCCGAGCTGCCTGCGAGACAGCATGGGAGGGGGTGGAGGCTGGTTCTCAGGGAACCGACCTATCCTATGGCCGTCTAGCCACTGGCTAGCGGCCATAGGATTGCACCCTAAGTTGCTGTCTATTTCCAGCATGCTCCTCCAGTCCGTCCCGACAGAGGGCTTCTAGCGCTAACAATCCAAAGGCCTTGTGCAGTGACGTCGTCTCCCCCCGCCCCCTTTCATGGATTTTCCACGATTAGAAAAAAGACGGAAGAAGCGAGGGCACAAAAAAACCTTCATCTTGAAGCAGTCTAAGGATTGCATTTTTACTCTCTATGGGCTTTCTCGTTTATTTATAAACATAAGAACTGAGCTTATAAATAGCTTTTCCTGTAAAACCCATGAGTGTTCTCTTCCTTTTATAATGTGTCAAGGAGACGGTGATGAAGTGCCTCTAAAAATGTAAAGGAATCTTTCTCATATTGCCTTGCATTTCACCAAGCGTGTTTTGCTCTTTCTCTCCATCATGATCTCTGCTGCAATGGTGCTTGTCTTTGCCCCTGTTGACCTGCTGGCTCCAGGGTTGAGGCGGCATACTATTGGATGCTCTCCTCAGCGGCCGTGGGTTGCAGCCGGCCAATCTTAGTTTTCCCAAAATGCAATGCTCTGGAAGTTACGCCGTACTGTGGCATTGTGGGTAAAAAGCAATATGGTGGCCACCACAAAAACTAAGATGGCAGCTGCAAGCGCCTGGGGCGAAAGCCCTGAACTATTTGTGCTCTCTGCTTTAGCCTTTGCACATTTCATCCGTACCAGGAAGCCTTGCACCACGGCCATCCTACTCCCAAGGGTATAAAATGGTCAGGGCTGCATGCATCCTGCTTGCCTGTGATTTCGCAGGCAAGTAAGCTGACCGGCATGGGAATCATTTTCCTGAGAATTTAGCTTTCATTGAAAGCAAACCCAAGCCCCTCACCTTCACGGTCACCGCGATTAGTTTGGATCTGGAAATATCAAATCTCAGGACTGCGATGTATTTATTTTTTTGATGAAAAACTAACTAAATTTAAAAATAGACATTTGTAAAATCCTTAACTGTTTAGAGCGAGGGTGGGCATCTTCAGGAGGTCCTGGAGCCAGTTTCACTGCCCTCTTCCCAGTGCTGCCCTGTGGGATTGTGCGAGGTGCTGGCGGCAAAAAAAGAGCCAATTTTGGCCATCGTAGCAGTTTGACGCTAATTTTTGACAGTAAATCAGCTTTTTTCCCCTGCTGCTGTAGCTGCACATTTCAACAGGGTGATGGGGGTAGGGAGCTGTGGAGGGCTCTGGGGGCAGTAGGGGCCCACGGACCACACTTAGACAACCCCTGGTGTGGAGAGGGAGAGAACGTTTCTGCCTCCCTTACAATACTAGATCTGGGGGCCAGCCTATGAAACAGAGTGGTTGGCAATAAGTTCAGGGCTAGCAAAAGGAAGTTCCCTGTTCCTGCAGTGTGTAAGTCACTCATGGAACCCACCAGAAGCAAGTATGCAGGCAACTAGCTAGAGGCAGCATGCCTATGTGCACCAGTTGCTGGGGAACATGGGCAGGAGGGTGCTGTTGCACTCATGTCCTGCTTTGGTTTTCCCGTGGGCAGCGGGTTGGCCATTGTGCGAACAGAATGCTGGACTACATGGACCCTTGGTCTGATCCAGCATCAGGGCTCATTTATTTATTTATTTATTTATCACCCACTCTGGGCGATGTACAACGGTACAATTTAAAACAGTAAAATTATGCATTAAAACATTATTTAAAAATACCCTAACCCACCCCAAATGCCTGCCTGAATAACCAAGTTTTCAGTGCGTGGCAGAAGCTCATTAAAGAGGGGTTATGGCGGAGTTCCCTAGGGAGGGAGTTCCACAGAATGGGGGCCACCACAGAGAAGGCCCTCTCCCTCGTCCTCACCAGCCTAGTTGTCCTGGCTGATGGGACAGAGAGAAGGCCATCCGAGGCTGATCTTGTTGAGGGGCCTGTCTGGTGCTGTTGGAGGCGCTCCTTGAGATAGGCTTGGCTGGAACTGCATAGGGTTTTAAAGGTCAAAACCGACACCTTGAATTTGGCCCGGAAAACAACTGGTAACCAGTGCACCTCCTTCAGCACTGGAGTGATGTGGTCACACTGGCGGCTGCCTTTAATCAGGTGAGCCGCTGCGTTCTGTACCAGCTGCAGCTTCCGAACCGTCTTCAAGGGTAACCCCACGTAGACCGCATTACAGTAGTCTGGACGAGAGGAGACCAGGGCATGTACTACCGATGGGAGCAGATGGTTGGGAAGGTAGGGGCACAGCTGCCGTATCAGATGGAGTTGGTACAGCTCTGTCCGGCTCACGGCTGACACCTGAGCCTCTTCTGATGTTCTGATGCTCTTAAAAAGGATTAGACAAATTCGTGGAGGAAGAGAGGCGTGTCAACAACGATGAGCCAGGACAGCTCAATGCAACCTCCACAAACTGAAGCACTCTACCTCTGGATAGTAGAAACTGGGAACAAATGTGGTGGAGAGGGTTATGACATGAACACGAGCGCAGTGCTGCGGGTAGCTCTTGCCCCGCTTTCGTTCCCTTTTCCTGGAACCGGCTTCCATCCTTGCGCACTGCTTTGAACCCCCGGCCCCTCTGCTCCCTGGATTGCTCAGCTGTGTGTCTGTCTCAACTCCACTCGGTTGTCCAAGGGAATGGAGAACTGAGACCACCCTCTGGCGACTTCGGGTGCTTCCAAGCGCAGGGCCCCTAGCACTAGTGACCTGAAGACACCGTGCAGATGCTCCATCTTTTCTTCTCTAATGGATTTTCTGTGTTCAGGAAAAAGTTGGTAGAAGTGGTGGGAAAACACGGGAGGGTTATAAGTAGAAGAAGGTGTTGTCTGGAGGGTGTGATAAAGCCTCATCTGGAAGCCTTTGTTGCTGGGGGCAGGCAGAAGATAGATGTAAGAACATAAGGACATCAGAAGAGCCTTGCCGGATCAGGCCAAGGGTCCATCTAGTCCAGCATTCTGTTCACACAGTGGCCAGCCCACTGTCGACCAGGGACCCACAAGCAGGGCGTGAGCGCAGCAGCACCCTCCCGCCCATGTTCCCCAGCAACTGGTGTATGTAGGCTCACTGCCTCTGGTACTGCAGGTAGCACAGAGCCATCAGGCTTTGGATTTGGATCTACTGGTTGAGCCCTGCAGTTCAGCAAAGTTTTCTGACTCCCAATTGTTTAAAAATAGCCGCTCCGAAAAGACCGCGGCCCTATGCACACTTTGTTGCTCTGATCCGTGGCCGGGTTGAAATGGGACTTTCCCTGACGCAGCTTGGTCCTCCTCAGCTGCGCAAGTCAAAGCGAATGCTGCCAAGGCCGGCCTTGTGCGGAGGGCTCCTCTCTCAGCCTTCGCGCCCCTCGCCTGTATGGCTCCGAAGATCCGTTGGCTGCCGTTGGTGCCTTTGACCAGCAAAAACGCTGGCCGGTCTTCGAGCAGAAGAATCCCCGATCCCCAGGGTCTCAGAGATGGACTTACATGTGCAAGTTAATCAGGTGCACTCATGGGGGCGCAGTAGGCCAGTGGCTGGGGAAGATGGGAGTTGTAGTTCAACACATCTGGAGGGCGCCAGGTTGGGGATGGCTGCTCTAGTAAAAAAGCAAAGTAGATCCTGCAAGCCAGAAGTCTGCCCATCCTCCCGATCCTTGCTTTTTTTTAGAAAATAAGGACCCCAAACCCTCTAAGCCAGCGGCCCCATTGCCACATCTTGTGGCAAGGAGTTCCACAAGTTAAATGCACCTTGTGTGCGACACTGGGTGGGCGGGAAGTCGCCGCCCCCCTCATTTCACTCCTCTGTTGCTCTCCAGCAGGACTGGTACAAGCTGAGCCCCATTATCCCCGGAGAGACGGCACCATCCCAGCTCAGCTGGGCTTCCTGCCCTGCTGCTGCCGCCTCCGTGCATTCTCAAAGCCCTCGCCCCTGCCCTGCGGGGACAGCCAGCCGGTTTGGCTGGTGCCGCCTGTTCTTGGGCAATTTGTTATGAATCTGTCAGAAAGCTCAAAAACTGCCGAGTGGCTGAAACTGGGCGTGTGTGCGAGACGGAGACAGCCGCTGTGTGTATGTCTGCGTGTGTGCACAAGAGGGGCCAGGAAGGCATGTGAGACAGAGGCAGGGGTGCCTGTGTGTGTGTGTGTGTGTGTGTGTGTGTGTGAGAGAGAGAGAGAGGGTGGGGGGCAGTGGGAGAGCAGAGGAAAGTGACAGCTGGGTTGTTGCGTTTGAGTTTATCACACACCACCATATCACGATAGCTTCGTGGAGACAGGGATGAACAGATCTGTCAGTTTCAGTTTCTCATTTCTCCAGTCTTACATCGGGTTCATCCCAAACTTTGAGAACTTTTTTTTAAAGTTTGCATGAAACATTGTATTTTTAAATGCAATTTTGCCTAATCAACACATTTTTGCAAGCAATTTTCCTAATATAATGCATTTTTTTAAATGATTTTCAGGAAGATACACATTTTGTGTGAACTTCCCCTAATATATATGTACTTTTGTATACATTTTTTGCTCAGAGACCTCAGTGGTCAAATTTGGAGAGGTACGAATTTCAAAGGATAACTGAGTTTTGGTTCATGTATCGAAAGCATAAAATTAGGTACGTTTGCATTAAAATGTAAAGCAAACAGATTTCTCCCCCATCCCTAATTCGAGAGTTAATGATATATATTTTATTTATTTGGGATATTGATATATTTCCACTGGGATCACTGGCTTATAAGAAATTATTAAAAACAGTAAAACAGAAGAATAAATGAAAGCCACCAAAATATGCCAGGATTAAAACAAGGTTAAAACAAGAAACTAAAGGCTACAAGATCTAAGGTGGTCCAGGTGAATAAAAAGATCTTCCTGGTGATGAAATGACAACAAATTCAGTGCTAGGCAAGCGGTCCAAAGCCGGGTGCCACAACGGAAAAGGCCCCGCTATCCCTGTTCCCCACCTGCTTCACCTGCAGAAAGGACGAAGGACAATCTTAATCCTTGGGCAGGATTCACGTGTGGGAAAGCCGTCGCTCCTGTTCACCATGTCCTAAGGTGTTCAGGGCTTTAAATGTTGAAACCAACACTTTGAGTTGTGCCTGGAAACAGACATGAGTGAATCTCTTCATAGTATTGGATTAAAGGGTAATGCTAAATTTAGAAATATGGTGACGTTGGAAATAGGAAGACCCCAAAGGGCAGGAGAGAAAACTGTATTCAGGTGTTCCAAAACTGTCGAGACATCAAGGATCAGGATTGCAGTAACACCTCCACCCCGACTTCTATGCCCTGATTGTTCCTTGCACATAGAGCCTACAGGCTGTACAAGTTGTCCACACACAGGCTGTGTCAGCGTAATCTTTACTCTCTGCAAAAATGCAGATTGTGCATAGGCTCTGGGTGCTTCCAGACAGAGGGCTCCTAGCGCTATCAGTCAGAAGGCCTTGTACGGCAAATTCCCTTAATGGATTTTCTGTGGTAAGACAAAACACGGAAGAAGCGATGGGAAAACATGGGAGGGTTATGAGTTGAAGACAATGTCTGAACACTCCCATAACATTCTGTGAATGAGGAAGAGCGATGGCGCCGTAAATGCCTCACCTGGAAGCACGCTCTGTGTGCAAGAAATAATATTGTGCAAAGAGGTGCACCAGATCTCCCCTCCAGGCCCTGATGGTACCTGGCTTTTAGCACATCTAAATATTTCTTTAGGGCTAAAGAAAGGGAGCTAGTTCAGGTTATACCAAAGTTCTGAACCTGAAGGGAAAACAGTTTGTGACCCGAGTGAGTTTAAGTGCGCTTATCCGCGCTGGGTTGCAGCCTTTGTGTGTACAGTCAAGGGAAGGGGAGAGAGCCCTTTAAAGCCCATAACGGCTTGGGGCCAGGTTATCTGAAGGATCGCCTCCTCCCATATGTGCCTGCCCACTCAGCGGCCCTCCTCCATGAGCCCCTGCCAAAGGAAGTGAGGCGGGTGGCTACTAGGAGGAGGGCCTTTTCTGTTGTGGCACCCTGGCTCTGGAACGAGCTCCCTAGTGAGGTTCACCTGGCACCTACATTGTATTCCTTAAGGTGCCAGGTGTAGACTTTTTTATTTTCCCAGCATTTTAGCATTTTAGCTTTCTAGACTTTAACTTTGCTGTTTTAAGTCTGTATTTTAAACTCCTGCACTGCTGCTAGGTTTTTATTGTGGTTTTATTGTTATATTGTGGTTTTAACGTTCTATATATATTTTAAATTGTTTTATTGTGCGCTGTTTGGTTTTAATTTTTGTGAACTGCCCAGAGAGCTTTGGCTATTGGGCGGTATAGAAATGAAATGAATGAATGAATAAATAAATAAATAAAGAGAGAGAGAGAGAGAGAGAGAGAGAGAGAGAGTCAGCAGAGCTGCTGAGGCCTATCTTTTGCGAGTGGCTGAAGTCATGACATTTTATCCATATAATGTTACAAGCATTGCATCCTCAGCTGGACAGTTTATATGGACAGTTTAGTTTGTTAAATTTTTCCTGCGATCTTATGCATGTTTATTCAGAAATCAGTTCTGCTGAATTCAGTAGTAAATACATTAGGATTGTACCTATTGTCATATGACTCATAACTCCCTGAGGGATAGAAGCTTACTTTATCACCCAAAAGCACTTTGCTTGTTTTTTAAGAGGTCAGTTTGGACGCCTGAGAGCCTCGTGTGGCGCAGAGTGGTAGGCGGCAGTATTGCAGCCGAAACTCTCCCCACGACCTGAGTTCGATCCCAGCGGAAGCTGGGTCCCAGGTAGCCGGCTCAGGTCAACTCAGCCCTCCATCCTTCCGCGGTCAGTAAAATGAGTACCCAGCTTGCTGGGGAAAAGGTAGTTAGGACTGGGGAAGGCCATGGCAAACCACCCCGCTACAGTCTGCCATGAAAACACCAGCGCAAGCAGCGTCCCTCTAGGGGTCAGCAATGACCCGGTGCTTGCACAAGAAGAACCTTTCCTTTCCTTTCCTTTCCTTTCCTTTCCTTTCCTTTCCTTTCCTTTCCTTTCCTTTCCTTTCCTTGGATTCTTGAGGTTTGAAAGTTTGTTTCTTTGTTTTTATATCCCTAAACAAATAAGGGGGATGGCATCACCATTCTGACATGTTAAATTGCAAGAAGTCCCATGTGACGCATTCTGAGCAAACGTCTTTGGATAAACACAGTTGTCATTCCGTACCATCATTTGCATCGTTGTTGATCAAAACTTGCATATGTAATTTCTTTTTCATATGACTTAGCGAATTCATAACCTGCCATTAGCGATGCATTAATGTGTTATATCTTAATTGTTCATAAAGAGCTTGGCCCAGCACCTTGAATGTTGGCAGCTTTGGACTTCCATGAACTTCCTCGTTCCTCTTCTGACCCAGGTTAGATCCACACCTGGAGCTCTTGTGCATAAATGCCCCCTTCATTTTGGCAAAGGGAGGTGGTTTCTTACATGCTGTGTGGACCAGTTCCCTCCAGAGAAACTGTCCGGGTTGCCGGAGAAGTCTGGAATTCTCACACCTGTTTGCAAACTGCTGTGTCAGAGTACTTCTGCCAGGCTTCCAATCTATCAGGCCAGTAGATTCAGATCTAAACTGATGACTGGTGCAGAGAGATGAAATGCCCCCAATCTCTCAACCGAAGCCAACACGGATATTTCCAAATACTTGCAATCTGCCAAATCTTTCAGTTCCATGAGACATTTTGACACAAATCCAAACTCGCATTCTGAATACACAATTTTTTAAAAACTCGGAATTTGAATGCTTTAACACTTTTGGCCTCATCTTTATTTATCTAATTTAAAAAATGATTTTGGCATCCTGCAAACATGAGATCTCATAAGCTTTTCAAACACGACCATTCCGTATAAGCTTAGAGGCGATATGCTAGTATGCTACTAGTCCTGATAGCAATATGCTCCCTCCAGTCTCAGAGCCACTATGCCTATGTACACCAGTTGCTGGGGATCATGAGTGGGAGGGTGCTCTTGCACTCATGTCCTGCTTGTGGGTTTCCCATGGGCAGCTGGTTGGCCACCTTGCAGACAGAATGCTGGACTAGATGGACCCTTGGTCTGATCCAGCATCAGGGCTCTTCTTATGTTCTCACATGCCAGGCATCAAATACTGTCAGACATGATTTGCCAGAGGTTTCCAGCCTGGGTGCTTTGGAAGCTAACCAGGGGTTCCTCAATGTGCAGTGCAGCTGAATAGAGAGCTTGTTGATGACCTTCCCTAGGTATGTGCAGCCAGGAATACTGGGTGAATTCCCCACCCAGGGTGCTTCCAGATGGAGGGGTCCTAGTGGTACCCATCAGAAGACATTGTGCATCTAGTCTGTCTCTTCTTAACGGATTTATTATTATTTATTAATTATTTTATTTTATTTACAGTATTTGTACCACACTCTTCAGCCGAAAAATGCTCCGAGAACGGCTTATAAAGATTAATAATGAAACAGTCCCTGCCCTCAGGCTTACAATCTAAAAGGCACAACATGAAAAGAAAAGGGATTGGGAGGGAAGAGGAAAAAATCAAAATCCAGTTCTTCTAGGTGTTCCGTCTGGCAGGGAAGCTCCCCACAGCTGCTTCCTCTCTGGCTAATGTATGGGGGCCCTTGGCGTGGGAGGCAGGGGGTACAGCTCTTCGTTCTCTGGCCAATAGATGAGGGAACAGGATGATCTACAGTAAGAGAAAAGACATTTGAAGCAGTGGGAAAATACAGGTTGGGTCAGAGTTGAAGACAACGTCTGCACCCCTCTAAAATTCTTTGAATGAGGCAAGGTGATGGCGTGATAAAAATCTCATCTGGAAACACCCCCATTTCACAGCAGGTGATGGTGAAACCCTACACCGCACCACGTGAACCAAAGAGATGCAAAAAGAGTAGTGTCACACAGCTTGAATGTTCAGCAAAAACCGGAAACTACTAGTGGGCACGGTTCTTTATGGACACGTACTGGTGTTGCCCTAACCCTTGGTATCTTTCTGATGAAAACCCTTTATACTTTGCAACGGAAGTTACAGTGGAAAACCAGTTCAGTTTTATTCCGGATGTGCCAATAAGGACTGCAATGGTGTATGGCTCATCCTTTTTATATCTTTCCAATGTGAATTGACTGTGTGCCACAGAACATACCCCAGAATCTTTTGCAAAATGCAAGGGTTCCCTGGCAGACACGCGGAGAAATTGTTGTGGAAAGTGTTCCCTGAAGATAAGAAGCTTGAAACCACTGTGATATAGCATTGCATATCCACTCAGTACTATGAAATTCTATATATCATTGCATGTCTCCATCAAAGACATGATGGAGACTCCATCCGGCTGAACATCAGGAAAAACGTCCTGACTGTTAGAGCAATACGACAATGGAATCCATGACCTAGGGAGGCGGTGGGCTCTCCCACACTGGAGGCATTCAAGACGAGGCTGGATGGCCATCTGCCAGGGATGCTCTGACTTGGATTCCTGCATTGAGCAGGGGGTTGGACTCGAGGGTCATATAGGCCCCCTCCAACCCTACTATTCTATGAGTCTATGAGTCAAATACTAAATACCATTGTATGACAAATGTCAAATACAGAAAAAATATCAAATGTCTGCTATCAAATATCATTTGTTTGTTTGTTTGTTTGTTTGTTTATTTCTATACCACCCAATAGCCGAAGCTCTCTGGGCGGTTCACAAAAATTAAAACCAAAAAGCACACAGTAAAACAATATAAAATATGAAAACATTAAAACCACAATATAACAATTGTTGTTCAGTCGTTCAGTCGTGTCCGACTCTTCGTGACCCCGTGGACCATAGCACGCCGGGCCTTCCTGTCCTGCACTCCCTCCTGGAGCGTGCTCAAGTCCATATTCATTGCATCGGTGATGCTATCTAGCCATCTCATCCTCTGCCTCCCCTTCTCCTTTTGCCTTCAGTCTTTCCCAGCATCAGGGTCTTTTCCAGAGAGTTTTCTCTTCGCATTAGGTGGCCAAAATATTTGAGCTTCAGCTTCAGTATCTGTCCTTCCAATGAGCACTCAGGGTTGATTTCCTTTAGGATTGACTGATTTGACCTCCTTGCAGTCCAGGGGACTCGTAACAACCAGAATAAAACCTAACAGCAATGCAGAGATTTAAAATACAGATTTAAAACAGCAAAGCTAAAAGTCATTGGAACCAAAGAGCTAATACACATTTTTGCAGAAAAACTCCAACAAGCAAACTGGAAGCAAATTTGTTTCAGCACAAATTAAGAGATTGGGAGCATTCCATGGGATGGCAAGGTTGCATGAAAAGCACACTTTCCTGCATAAGTGTGTGTGTGTGTTTATTCATTTATTTATTTATTTGATTTATTAGCTGCCCATCTGGCCAGCTACCCGGCCATTTGTTTTATCCTGTGTATTCACAGTGAGCAAGGTAAATGTCTTTTCCATATAGTCTAGGAGCAGCACATTCTACTAAAGCCTCGACAGAAATGTGTGCCTTGTTATGAAAAATCCCCTTCCCCCTGTATGGCTGTTTCTACAGCCTGATGGTAGTCAATTTGTTCCTGATTAATGGCCATTGATCGCGGCTGGCTACTGTGAGCCACTGGACTGTTTATCATGCCCATGGGTAGAAGCTGAAAGAAACAGTTTTTGCGGTCTTGAGCATGGACAGAGAGAACTCTTATTCAGAGCTTGCTTGCTGGCAATGCTGTTGAGAGGTTTTTGCTTGGTGGAAGCTGCTTCTAGGAGGCTGGACTGAGGTGCTCTGGGGGCTACGCTGTCCGGGTTCTGACTTACTTCCCACCAGCTCCACTCATACATTTGTAAACAGGCAGTTTTGTTATATGTCCCCAGGATCTCTCCTCACACGGAAACTGACCCCGATCATGGCTCCGGCTGTGGCTCCCAAACGCTTGGGGAAGTGGAGAATGCGTAACAAGAGGCATCGCAGGCCGAGGATCGCTGCGTGAGCCTCTCCACCCTCCCCTGCTATTACATGTTGTTGAAGGTTTTGCCATTCTGTGCTCCGCATGCCAGCCGTGTTCTTCTGCTCCGCGCTGGCCCCGCCCTCTGCTGAATTAACAGCCAGGGGGGTGCTTGTTCTTTCAGTTAAAGATGCATTTGACGCATACAGTATGCTACCAGCTGTTCAAAACATTCCCCGCCAGCCAGAGGGTGTCAGGGAGTGTGTGCTGCACGGTGCCTGGCGTCCATGCGCCTTGACATACCACATGCACTAGAGAGACCCCCGCGGTGCATTTCCATTCCCACGCGAAGATGTAATGTCGAGAGACCCCGGAGAGGAGGCTGAACCCCGGAGCGCAGCCATGCTAGCAGCTCCCACTAAAAATGGCACAGGGGCATTCTGCAGAAGGAAAACCAGGGGCGACATACAGGCGAGGATTTACTATGGAGAGGGACCAAAAATGGGGGCTAGGCTTGGTGAATAAGGAAAAGTGGTGCACATGGCAGCCTCCTTGTTTAAATAAGTATAGTTGTAAGTATGTGTGTGTGAGAGGGAGGCAGGCAGGCAGAGATGTGCTGTCCTGCCTCGTGGGGTTGCGGCTTGCTCCAGGAATTGGGCAACAGCACCCTGGCTTTCCTGTTTCAAATCCTGCACTGGTGACAGCAGGGCTGTGGACCTGTTGTTCTGTTTACAGCAGTTATCACTGCAGCAACAGCCCTTCAGCCGTCCAGAGATTTTTGAACAAAAGCAGCACCAGCACCTCATCCTGAAGCCGAGTTCCTCGTTGCGGGCCAGGCTCAGCCTTGGCTCTGGGCAGAGCTCCCCATCCAGTAAAAATCTTCCCGTCCTCCCAGTTTGCTTTGTTCCTCCCAGGCTCCACATGGAGGGACAAACGGACCGAGCAAGGGAGCAAAGCGAGGCTCTTGTGGCAAAGAGCTCCTCTGAGTCCCTGTATCCTCTCGCCTGATCTGGAGGGAGGCACACCCCCCTCACTGGATCGCACGCATGCATCTGCGTGTGTGTGGTGGTGGTGGGGCACCGTGCATGGCTGTTCTCCTGCAGGCACAGGGCGCAGGCCTCCCCAATGCCAAACAGGAAGCAACCGGGCTGCCTGCGCGCCCGCACACACATGTTCGATATCCACTGCCCGTCATGCAGCCAGGCCTCTACCTGCTGGGCCGGTCTGCTGTGATTAAGCTGGTGTAGTCATGCATTCTGTCGACACAAAGTTGCTGAGCAAACAGCAAGAGTTTAAGTGTCCCATAAATTTTCCTGCTCCTTGCCAATTTCTGTGCCTTTGAGGGCATGCAACACTTGTGCTTCTAAGGGTAACCTGCACATGGCGAAGGGGTTACCCTGGCATGTCTAAGGGCATTTCGGCTCAGGTCGAGGTGTTTGCTTGTAGCTTTGAAAGTGCCACAGCTATCTGGATATTTGCACAGGGGATCCGTTTCTTGGGGCCATGGGAGCAGCAGCTTCAGACCCAAATCAGGAGTGTCAAAACTGTACAGCAGCCTTCCCCAACCTGGTGCCCTCCAGATTTGTTGGACCACAGCTTCCTTCATTCCCAGCCAACATGGCCACTGGCTGGAGGCAGGCAGTGGAGACTGGTGGCTCCGTTTGTCGGTGGGGCAGTGAATCGGTCCGGATTTCAGTCAGAACCAGTCAGAGCTCTAAAGGAGCTGTCCAAGGTGCTTCCGCCTCCACTGGAGATGGGACACAATCATTGTGCTGATGATGAACTTTTATATTGTGCTTCTGAGTGCTTCAAAGCGCATGACCGGCTTTATATTGTCCACCTTACGACAAGCCTGTGAGGGACGTCAGTGTTATTCCCTCTGCATTGCAGGTGGGGGCGTGAGGCTGAGAGAGCCACCACCAGCTGAGATCATGGCCAAGGTGAGATTCCAACAGGGACCTCCTGACATGGAGCCCAGCCTCTCAGCTGCTCCGTTGTGCCCTGCTCCATACGAATGACAGTGCTGGCCAAGCTCAGCTGTCCAGCACCAGCTTTGTGCGCAGACGGTCCCAGGTTCAGTTTATGGCATTTCCTGTGAAAAAAAGGATTTCAGGTCACAGGGCTGGGGCCTTTCCCTCTCTGCCTGAGGGACCCCAGTGGCCAAGCTGACTGGGGATGATGGGAGCTGTAGTTTGGCACCACTAAAGGGCACCAGGTTGGGGAAGGCTGCTTTAGGGAGCTGTCGCCAATCGGGAGCGACAATCCTGGGCTCGACGGAGCCATGGCCTATCTCAGGATAAAGGAGCTTCTTATGACCGGTCTGCTGTGGTGGTTGGTTTTTTGGAGGGGTGGACATCCAGAGGTGCTGCACTCTCGTGCTGAAGAGTGAGGAGATCATCTCTTTCAAAGAAGAGACATTTTTTAAAGGGGAGGTCTCGAATTGGCAACACATTGCTACAGGAGCAGGTAGCCCAGTGCTTTTTCAAGTTAACAAGATGAATGTTCAGCTGGTCAATGGTCACTCTTTTCAAATGGATAGGTAGACAGACAGACAGACAGATGATAAATGGTGTGTGGGGGGGTTGTACTCCTGTGATTGCATAGCGGTTTGCGTGCAGGTTGCAAACAGGGCACCAGGCAGCATGTGCTTCAAGCAGCCAAGGGCTTGGGGCCTGAAGATTCAGGGTTTTAGTCACTTTCCTTTTCTCCAGGGGAAGGAGTAAAATCTCAGGGTGAGGGACCAGAATCAAGGTGGCGCCAAGAATTTCTCTCTGGATCTAAGAGCTTCTGAAGTTGGCTCTACATCACCCCACAGGATCCATCAGTCCAGCTTCCCACCCAGAGCCCAGCGTGCCTCTTCTCCTGCCAAGGGTCCTCTTCTGCCCCGGCCAGGTACTGTTAACTCCACCCCGGCCAATCAGGCTCCACCTCCTCACCTGGCTGGCCCCTCCCTCCAGCCCCCCTGGCATCTCAGGGCCTGAGCCTCCAGGGGTCTGGCGACCCCTGTTCGGAGGGGTGTTGATGCAAACAAAAATCCCAGCTCAGTGTGCCTGCACCAGCTGCGCCTGGCCTGGTTCTGCAAGCCTTCTTAGTGGGTCAAAGCAGCGCAGCCAGAGTGGGGGTGAAGTCAGCAAGGCTCACGTTCGCTGAGGCTCTCCAAGTTCCACCCCAAAGCTTGGACTTCCTGTTTCTGATTGCAAGAGCTCTTGCTCCCCCCGCATTCGAACTGGACGAGTGCGCACATTTTTTAAAGTGCACACCCAAATGTGTGCTCCCCCCGACCCCATGACTAAAGCATGAAAACATGCATTTCCCCCAAAGGCTCATTTTGCTAACATGCACATTTTGCAAAAGTGCACATTTTGCAAATGAGCGTCGGAAACTCAGGGATGTGCCAGTTTTGCCTGAAAAATGCATTTGCATTCAGGGATGCGAATGGGGCAAGTTTGGGTCTTGAATGATCGAAAATGAAATTCTCATATATCCCTAGCCAAAAGCGACCCAACACATTTATTTGTTTGTTTATTTATTTCATTTCTATACCACCCAACAGCCGAAGCTGTCTGGGCAGTTCACAAAAATGTTTCCAGATTGCTGTTTCCTCAGTGAAAGGAGGCATTCCTCTGCGCCCCCGCAAGCTTTGCACTTTCTGCTGGACGTATCTGGGGTTGGGTGGGTTTGCTTTGCCACCTGATCTTCTGCTCTTTCCCTGTGCGCCTCCCCTCGAGGAAGGGGCCACCCTCCTCCTGCAGTACCTTTTTCTTTACTAAGGTCGCCGTTTTCTCAGGCAACAATGGGAAAGCGGCCAGGAGCAGCCACCAGCTCTGTGCTCTCCATCAATTAAACCTTCTTGAACCATAGCTGAAACACCCTTTTTAAAAGAAAAAACCACTGCAAGAATCGGCCCTGTCCAACTCTCCACAAGGCCCCGGATCACATGAGTCATGCATGGTGTTCCTCATGTGTTTCCCCGCCTTCCTCCTCGCACGCACGCACACACACACTCCAATCTCCTTGGCTGTGTCTCCCTGCGGGAAGCAGGTTTGGCAAGGAGGGAGGGAGGAAGCACAGCTGGCGGGGGGTGGGTGGGATTAATGGTTACAGAAAAGTGACCCTGGAGAAATCTGGTTCTGCTGGTTTGGTGTCTTCCTTTCTCACGTACTCCTACTTGGAGGTGAGTTTCAGGAGTGACTTTTCATTTGATTTCCCCTCTTGGGTTTGGTGGAGACACCTCCAGGCAATGGGATGTTGAGGGGAACCAGCTGGAAAGGTTATTTTAGCACCTGCCTGCACGCACAAGGGAGGGTTCCTCCCACAGAAGACAGACCCATTTAAAAGTGCTGAAATCCAGATGCTTTGGGGGAGAATTCCTTGCTGGGATCTGAGATCGAGCTGATGCAGTCCTTTGTATGCTGACGATAGCCATCAGGGAAGCAACTTCCTGTGGTTGCCTTTTAAGGCTGTCGCAGATTCCTGCCCTTGCTGCTGCTGCTGTTGTACCATCTGTACAATATGGCGTGGCACTTTGCAGAGAGTGTAATAAGGAAAACAGACAGGTCCCTGCCCCATGGAGTTTACAGTTCAAAGTTCTGACCGTGTGGAGAGACAATTGCAGGAGGGAAGGGAGAAACAAGGGACAGATGTGAGCACATGCAGTTACGTGATTGAGAGTTAAGGATTTGAGGGCCAAATTACACATGATGTGAAAGATTTCCAGTCTGTTTCCAGGCCCAATTCAAAGTGCTGGTATTAACTTTCAAAGCCCTAAAGGAGTTGGGGCCAGGTTACCTAAAGGATAATGCCCTTGCGTATGCCTGCCGGGGTCCTAAGATCATCTTCAGTAGCCCTCTTCCAGATGCCCCAACTGAATGAGGTGAGGCGGGGGTACTCAGGAGAGGGTCTTTTCCGTGGTAGCCCCCCATTTATGTTATAGCCTCCCCAGAGAGACTGGCCTGGCACCTGCGTCGTGGTCTTTTCAGCACCAGGCAAAGACCTTTTCATTTTCCCAGGCTTTTTAGGCCTCCCATTTTGTTTTTAAATATGTCTTTGCGTTTTTAGATTTTACGGTGCCCCAGGTTTCTCACTCTGGTTTTTACTTTGGTTTTATTCTCTGGGGCCTCCCCATCCTCAATGCTTTGCTCTGAGGAGGAGGGGCCCGTTGGGGGTGAGTTGGCCCCAGAAATTGTGGGAGCGCCTGCATTGCCACCTAATTAATTGGCTAGTGGGGAGGGGGAGAGGAGGAAGAGAGGCGCCCTCCTGCCCCTAGCACCCGTGTTGACACCCATTCATGCAATGGAGACATTACTATATGGCATTCCCTGCCAAAAGATGATGTGGTTGTGACAGCCCCTAGCTTGGATAGTGTCAAGGGCTCCTTGGAGGCCTCTCTCAGTCTAATCCAGTAGCCAAGTCCAGACACAGACAAATGGATTCTTTTCAAAGCTTTATTCCTCTTTTACAACTTAACAACTCTACTGTTAGCAACTAGATATGAGCAGCAGAGTACCTATGCCCTAAGTGGGAACAGTTGGTCCCCGTTTGAAAGGGAATTACTGGCAGACCCCTGAACTTAAGGACTAGGGAGAGTCCCTCCCCTTTTCCCTTGAATCCTCTGGGCGCAGCCGTTGTTTGCGCGCCACCCAGGCACTACGCCTCCTTTCTGCGCCCTCCATTTGGCGCCGCTCTCTGCGTCGGCGTCGCGCGTCCATCGAGTCTGCTTCCCGCGCTCTCTCACTCCCAGGACCGCTAGGAATGCTAGGAATGCCGGTGGGAGGAATCTCCGTCAGCTGTTGGCCCTGGGAAAGAGGAGCGCACTGCTCTCCCAGGAGTGACTCCTCTTCCTCAGAATCAGAACTACTCTGGGATTCTATGGGCTCAGTGTCCACCCTGACAGATAGCTTTAAACTGGAGTTCATACAGAGGAGAGTGGAATTCATGGCTGTGAGCCTTGATGGAACCGCCATCTTCCGAGGCAGTCTACCTCTGATTGCTAGACGCCCAGGAGCAATCAGTGGGGTGAGGCTATTGAAACTTTCTCCAACCCAGCCAGCTCCAGATGTGTTGGACTGCAACACTCATCATTCCCAGCCATCATTGGCCAGGCGATGATGGGAATTCCAGTCCAACACTTCTGGAAGTCGCTGGGCTGGGGGAAACTGAGCTGTTGATCTCAAGACCTGATTGTCGGCATCTGCTGGAAGCCATCATCTGTCTGGGGCTCCTTGGAGAGCTGGCCTGGATAGATCTTTGGCAATGCTTCGGCCGACCTCTTGCAGGCACCCAGCGGCTGCTGCACAAGGTGGACGCAGCTGACGGGCGGGAGTGGTGGCGAGGCGGGCACACGTACGTGTCCCCCCAAAGTCAGCACGTGGGCACCCTGGAGCTGACCCAGCAGGGCTCTTCTTGTGCTCTTAGGACATCAGGAGAACCCATCACAGATCTCTTGTGTCGTGCGACATCTTTTGCCCCAACATTGGTAGTTAAACAAAACAAGTGTACTTCTTCTCACAATGTACTCCCACTGTGGATATTCTCAGAGCGCTACATTTCTCCCAGAGTAAACTGTGTCTGTGTAACCCCCGATTGTTGTGAGCAGTTTCCTCCTTTTGTGGGAAGGACACCCCTCATTCCTAGGGTCTCTGAGTTCCACCTTGAAGCTCCGTTTTTGTCCCCGTTCACAAATGCAAGCTTTTGTGTGCGTGTGAATGGGAAAAATGTGCATTTGGTTGCACATTTTTTTAAAGTGTGCACCCAAATGCAGACTTTCCTCTATTGACTAAAGTGTGAAAAAGCATCCCCCCCAAATGCACATTTTAAAAGCGCACATTTTCCTAACACATTTTTAATGCGATTGCAAGCTCAGGAATATGAAAGCTTTGCCTGAAAAAAATATAATCATGTTTGCATTGGGGCTGCAAACTGGAAAGGTTCTGATGTTTCACAAAACAAAACTAGATGCTTGTACATCCTTACTTGTTCCACAGCACAGGGCTTCCATAGACGCTGATGCTGCGAGCTTTATCACAGTTCCCCAGAACACATTTCCCTTCCGTCTGCAGTTGTTTTGATCTGGTGTCTACTACCCTCCAGACGAAGGGTGTTGCTCCTGCTGTCGGAAATGCAAGGAAACTGGTGGTTTGCATGTTTGGTTTATTTGTTTGCTTGTTTGTTTATTAGAGTGTTTCTAGCCCGCTTTCTGTCCAAATATGCGTCTGTGCCCTCAAGGCAGCCACCCATCGAAAACGGAGTACAATGAAAACAGCAAAACAACATATCCATAGAATAAACAAATTAAAAGAGGCAGCAGAGAAAACAAAGCAGCTGTAGTCGGCATAAAGCACTAGGAGGAGGAGAGAGGAGCAGCCTCACCACTATTCAGGTGACAAACTTCACAAAATAGCGGCGTTTTTGCGAGCACAGGGCTATGTGAACGTCCCAGGACGGAGAGGCCCATGAGGTGGGCACTGCTGCCCCCCCCCCACGCAGAGCTGGGCCTTTGAGGGCCTGAGCGAGGGGTTCAGATCATACCAGGACAGGACAGATCAAAGAGCGGACTTCGCACGAGGCGCAGTTATGCAATTTGCTGTCGCAAAGCCGGCGATGGCCACAAGCTTAGATGCTTAAAGAGGGGTCAAATCAGCCTTCCCCAGCCTTGCACCCCCCAGCTGTGCTGGGCCAAATCTCTCATCGTCTAACACAGGGGTGCAGAAACGCTTTCAACCAGAGGGCCGGGTTCCATTGCGGAGAAGCTTTTGGGGGCCGCATTCCAGTGGTGGGCAGGGCCAGAAGCGAAGGGCCAAAAATGCCAGCATGTTGTATCTTAAACTCTTCCTGCCTGTAAGGAGGCCTTCAGAGAGGCATTGCAACCTTTTAGAAAAATGGCACAAAAGCTGAGAAAGGACCAAGTGATCGGGGGTCAGGGGAAAGGGGGTGTAGACTTCGGGGGAACCCTGGAGGGCTGGAGTGGGATCCCAGGATGGCGGATTTGCTCTGAGGTTCTGCGCCCCTGGTTTAACACACCTGGAGAGCGCCAGGTGGAGGAGATGGAAGAGGGGAAACCCCTTGATGACTCTAAGTCAAGGCAGCTAAGTGGAACACCCATCTCCAGAGGCAGTCTACCTCTAGATCCCAGTTGCTGGAGGGCAACAGCAAGGTGGCAGCTGTCGCCTGCAGGTGGGCTTCCCGAAGGCATTGGACTGGCCACTGCTGGAAACCGAATGCGGGAGTAAACCTTTGTTTTGATGTTCCTGCCAGGCTCATCTTTGGTTCATCCAGGTGGAGATGGTTCTGAGCCCCAAACCATTTAGGGCTTTAAAGGTCACAAGCAGCACTTTGAACTGGGTGTTGTTTGCACAGAGATTGGCGCCAGGAGGATTCCTGCAAGGGCAGAAGACAAAAGTGATGCCTGAAGTGGCCCTCTCCTGGTTGAGTCCCTGGGCAGCATATCCAGCAGCCGTAATTGGAAGCTGAAATAATGGGTGTTCTGTGCGTTCAATGCTTCAGTCTCCCCCTCAAGCCATTTGCTTAGATGATGCAGCGCCTGACGATGAGAATGAATCGTAGGGAGAATCCGCATATTGAAAACGCTTCAGGTCACCAATGAGATACTTGCTCCAATTCACAGTGGGTTGACCTCATTTCAAATCTCATTTTATGGTGCCTTTTGCATACATTTAATTAAATGTATCATTCATCGGAATGCATTTGAACATCTCGATTTAATGTGTGGAATTTCTGTCCAACCTTTAATGCTTGCCGAAATTTCAAATTCATGAATGTCAAAAGCCAGATTTCATGAGTGGTGTTTTCAGGCTTAGAATAATCCATCCCCACTGGGGCAGGACTCAGGAGTGCATCTTCAGCAGAATGTGAGGATGTGATTTTATTTGCTTCCTTATGCGATCAGAATTGTTTTACCAAAGCACCCTTCCAACATTCCAAGCCTTATGAAAGGCTTCCCTGACCTCCAGATGGGTTGGACTACAACACCCCAAATCCCCAACCAGATGGCAGCTTTATGATAATGCTGGGGTGAATAAGCTTGAGGAATTAAATCTTTGTGAGTCCCGATATGAAAAGTGCTGATCTGCACCTTTCAGACTTAAGTGCATGGAAAATTAGGTATCCCACAGGTTTCACACTTCTCTGAATTTGCAATATGGTTCTCGGCCTTTGAAGCATATGGAGATGGATTTAATATAAACTTTGAGGTGATTCTTTCTTTCATGTCTAGGTTAATGTGGAAACGGAATGGAAGTTTGGGTAAAAACATGCAGAAAGATGGAGGTTGGAAGTAGGCACCACCCTCACCAAAATTAGGCTCAGAAGACCAGACTTTCCCTGAAAATTCACAAAATAACTCGGTTCATTCTGAGCCTAATTTTGACTCCCATCAGGCCCTGTTGCCCTCCCGATGACATCACTGAGAAGCGTGAAGGGCTCTGATCGCCACCGCCTCCTCCTCTTGTTGGGAAACTGAGCGCCCTGCAGCCCCTTTGGCTGAGTTGGTAGGAGATGGTCTTGCCTGCAGGGTGTTCCACAGAATCACAGAACAGCAGGGTCGGAAGGGGCCTAGAAGGCCATCGAGTCCAGCCCCCTGCTCAACCCCCTGGTTTCTTTCCCAGCAACAGCAGAAGGGGGTGGTGGAGGCCGAAAGGAGGCAGGTGAGCGCGCCTCCTCCTGTGCCCTCTCCTCTCCTGACTGCAGAGAATGTGTGCGACGTGCGTGTGTGCTGATAGTCCAGTAATCCTCTTGACTAGTTTCTCTTTCTAAGCCTCCTTATCTCAAGCACTGAGGCTCCAACAGTCCCAGAGAGTCCCTATTTTCTGTCTGTGGTCAATCACTCTCAATGGTATGGATTGTTGAATTCCAGATTGTTGTGACACGTGAACCCGGCTGTGCGAACAAACCATTATTTGTTAACCACGAACAACCCAGAAAGAGAACCCATGGCTTGTTGGGTTGTGGACTCTGGGTGGTTTAAACCATGGGCTCCCGTGACATGTGAGCCCCGAACCGTAGGTTGTTCGTGGGTTGTTTTGCCAAGCTGCAGAGAAGCAGGCAAGAGTGGTAAACCAGCTGCGCTATATGACGGCACTGCAGCACTGCAATGTCCTTTGGGATACTGGGAGAGAGTCGGCAAAGGAGGGGAGAAGCCAAATCCGCATCTCTTTTTGGTTCTGCATGAGAAAAGCAGTTTCCTGGAAGCATAGAGTTGGAAGGATCCTTGGAGGTCATCTAGTCTAACCCAGGGGAGGCTGGTAGCTCCGACGTCAGTGGGGCAGTGAATCCGCTCCAGGTTTCAGTCAGAACCAGTCAGAGCTCGAGAGGAGCTCTCCAAGGTGCTGACATCAGAGCTACCAACCCCCTGCTTAATGCGGAATAGAGTTTTGCCACTTCCACATGAGGCTTTTCTTGGGCAATTGCCGTGCTTCAGACACTGAATTTTCGGAGAGGTCTGTGTTCAAATTATGTCCTTTCGCATTTGTAGCCACCCTGTGCTTTCCTACTGCTTCTTCCATTTTTTCCCCCTAACACAAATAATCTGTTAAGGAGGGAATATTGGAATAGCTGCACAATACCTTTTGATTGGTAGCGCTAAGAGCCCTCTGTCTGGAAGCACCTATTGTAAAGCGAGACTAGATGGACTCCTGACTGCTGTGCAACATTCCTCTGTAATAACAGTCTTCCTGAAAGAGTTGTAAATAAAATGCAGGGGGAAACGTTTAATAAAAAGTGATCCCAGTACGTTCAAGACTTACTAGGGCAGCAGATTAAGAGACTGAGCTCTGAATCAGGACATTCCTAGACAGCATCTCTTCTCTGCCGTGCCTTAAGCAAGTCCCTCTTCTCTCTGCCTATGGAGGAAATAATAGCACTGGCCCACCTATCAAGGTTGTTTGGGGGGTTATTGGGAGAATGTACATAATGGGCTTTGGATACGTTCTATAAATAGGTTTGTCTGTGTTTTAAACATCAAAATCCAACTTTAAAGTCAGGTTCAAGGAGTGGTGTCATGAATGTGGTTTGAGGCAAAGACAAAATATGCTGAGCCATCTATTAAATGGCTACCGAGCCATGGGATTAACACTAACATTGTTTTAGGGCTTTCCCATTGAATCGCTGAGTCAAATGAACTTTATTGAGGGAACTTTACTGGCTTGAAAGGGGAATTTGGGACATGTGTGAAAGATTTCAAGGCAGCCTCCTTGCTTACCATTTTTGTCTCTTTTTGGGGCATCCATTCAAGGTCCTGGTAAGAGTAACCAGAACCAGTCAGTAGTAACTCCCTACTACTGCTCAGTGCCATTCCGCGTCTTTTCTTGTCTTGTTTACATGATGCACCAGTGTGAAGTTAGGAAGCATTGCCTTCAATCTAATTTGGCTTTGGACACCATCATTTAGGCTACATGGTGCTGTCATGAAGCCAAATCAGAGCGAAGGCAATGCTTTCCTGCACGCGCTCTCAGATGGCTTTCAGGCACCATCACATGGCCAAATCGGGTTAGCTACATTATATCACTGTGAAGCCAAATCAGAGTGAGGGCAATGCTTCCTGTCCACATTCTGGAGTCATGTAGAGAAGCAACAGGGGACATGCTTGCCAATCCAAAGCTGAGTGCACACTTCATCGCTGCTCTCAGGGGCCCTGAAAAATAGCCAAATGTAGGCTCTTTACAGCCTGGAAACAGGGTGGCAAAATGGGTAGAATTTGGTCTCTTCCACCAGGGCCGGCCCTATCATTAGGCAGGGTGAGGCGGCAGATGCTGGGAGGCAGAAGGAAGGTGTTCAAAGAGTGCGCCTCCCAGCCTACTCTGCACCCCCAAAGTTAACTTGCTGCCTTCCAGTTCAGTGGACTCCCATCATTAGCGCTGAAGACAGATTCATCTGCCAGTCCAGTCAGTTTTTGTACAGGGAGTGGGATGGGGCGCCATCTTGTCCCTCGCCTCAGGCAGCAAAATGTCTTGGGCCAGTCCTGTCTTCCGCTCTGATCTTTTCCGTGCAATAGTATGGCAGTGAGTGTGCTGGCCCTCCTGGTTGCACTGACAAGCGTGTAGCTTGAACCTACTTTTTCTGTACAATGATCGGGACCAGCGTAGCAATACGACATGGCACAACAGTGTTCTGCTTTGTGCAGGAGGAGACATGGACTTCCCTGAGAACACTGTTTAGTGCCGTGATGAGTTATTATTGTCTCATGGCT
This sequence comes from Heloderma suspectum, assembly GCF_057233095.1. Classification (NCBI taxonomy): domain Eukaryota; kingdom Metazoa; phylum Chordata; class Lepidosauria; order Squamata; family Helodermatidae; genus Heloderma; species Heloderma suspectum. The sequence goes on from NC_139474.1 coordinate 2,213,583, forward strand.
GTGCGGTCTGCACACCTGAGGATGCTTCCGCACTCCTCGTGTGACATCTATGGATCAAACTACCTTTTTCCTGGAGCCGGGGGCCACCTGGGTATGCGTTATAATTACCAACGACTTGCTCTGCTGTGTCACATGAATGCGTGAAATCCGCCCTCTCCGTATTTTGAGGCTTTTGAGGTTTTGCAAGCTGTCTGGAACAGATCGCCAATCAGGCAGGATACGGGTGGCATGAATTATTCTAGTGAGAATACTGCGCGGGCTGAGCTGGCCTTCTGCATTTAGCCACCTCTTGTGCGTGCTGCATTGCTCTCGCTCCGGTTGACTTCACAGTGATGCCACATGATGTCATGGGCATCTGAAGCCAATCAGAGTGAGGCCAGTGCCCAGCCACTTTCAGACAGTGTGCGCGCGCACAGGGAGTGCCTGCCTGCTGTCTCTCTGCATGATCCATTTCTATGGCTTTGCCTCCATCCAGAGAGGCTCATTCAGTTTGTTTATTTCTTTATTGCATGGATATCCCGCCTTTTCCCCTCTTGCAAGGAACCCAAGGCAGCTTACACGGTCCTCTTCTTCCTCTCCACTTTATCCTCACAACAACAAGCCTGTGAGGTAGGTTGAGCTGAGAGTCTGCGACTGGCCCAAAGTGAGCCTCCATGGCCAAGTGGGGACTAGAACCCGGATCTCCCAGCTCCCAGTCCAACTCTCTAGCCACTACACCACACTGGCCCTCATTCCGTCACTCCTGACACAGAGTCAGCGCAGCAAAATTGTCCTCAGAGGAGGCTTTGAGAGTTACTGCTCCAGTCTTGTCTTCTTCCAGTCAGGAGACATGCCCAGATCAGGAACTCACACAGAAACACACCGGTGGCCTCCCTTCTCTGCTGCCCCTTCTCCTTGCTTCTGTTACACTCACTCACTTAGAGGGAAAGGAACAAGGGAACAGGCACTGCCTGCACGGAGGAGGAAGAGCAGCAGCAGGGCCATGAGTTGGCAGTGGACCAGTAGACTCTGGGTAGGATCCAATGGTAGTCCTACGTAGAGTAGATCCATTGGAATGAATGGGACTTAAATTAGTCATGACTACATCCAATGGTAGTCCTACGTAGAGTAGATCCATTGGAATGAATGGGACTTAAATTAGTCATGACTACATCCAATGGTAGTCCTACGTAGAGTAGATCCATTGGAATGAATGGGACTTAAATTAGTCATGACTACATAGGATCACATTGGATACGACTCTTTATGTCAGGGGTGTGGAACATCAGGCCCAGGGGCCAAATTTGTTCCCCGGAGGGCCCCACCCCCTCTCCCGGGCCTACCCCTTTCTCCCAGCTGCCAGTCATTTGGTGTTTTCCTGGCTTTGGTGCAAGTTTCCCCGTTCCAAAAGGTCGAGATGCCTCTCCGAAGGCTCCATTACAGGCAGGAAGTGCTTTCACGAAAACAGTCCGGTGTTGTTGGCTCTGCCCTTCGTGCCTTCAGCCCTGCCCACCACTGGAATGCCAGCCTCCGGAGCTTCTACGAAATGGGATTAATTCTCAGGCTGAAAGAGGTTTTGCAGACAACATTAGTTCATGTGGACAACATTTGCCAGAGTTGGGGGCGTGAGGCGTTGCATGAGGTCAGCCAATCTCCCTTGGCCGACGGCAGCGCGGCGCTTGTCAGGAGAGCGGCTCACGCCCTCCTGGGTCAGTGGCGCAAGGTCACTTACTCATCGGATGCGCAGTCATATCTTTTCCTGACATACTGACGTGTTTGGGCTCGAACAGACAGGCTCAGTCAACACCACATCATTTCCTGGTGCACCCACCGTGAATCCTTCCCTGTTCCCCTTCAGAAAGCCAAATCAAAGCACGGGCAGCTTACATAGCCATATCCTCGTGCGCTGTGTTCTGGACTAACTACAGTGCTTACTCACATGTAACTACTCACAAAGACTATCAGGGATCCCTGCTTCACACAAAACAAGCGTGTGTTGAAAGAGTGGGAAATAACAGTCCTGGTGTGTCTGGTTTCCAGAGAAGTGGCTGTTCTTGAATTTCAAAAATCCACCCAGCTCTGTGGAACTGTTGTAAAGTTCCTTGATTTCTGGGAAATGGTCCCATGCCAGCACCACAAGGCTCCCTCTCCCTCTCTCTCTGAACTTCTGGTTTGATGGAGGGCAGCAGACCCGTAGACGAGGGCACCTAGTGCTGCCACTTACAAGGCATGCTGCACTTATTCCGTCTTTTCCTCCTCTATGGTTTTCTTCCTGGTAAGAAAAAAGACAGAAGAAGTCGTGGAGGTTTACCAATAGTAGACGACAACATCTGGACCCCTGGTAAAATTCCCTGTTTGAGGCAGAACGATTACAGGATAAAAGCCTCATCTGGAAGCAAGGCTTTGACGGCCAGGGGCTATTTCAAGCTACTGGAATTTATAGCACATCCCGCCCGCTTGGGAGGGGGCAGAACGGAGGGAGAGGAGAATAAAGGATTCTGCATTTAGAGGAAACCAAGGGTCCATGTAGTCTAGCATTCTGTTCACCTCACCCTAGTGGGGCAGCCGGTGACCAGGTGGCCCGCGTGGAGGGCCTGCTCAGTCCATTGTCCTGGTGCTAACGGTGGACGGGCAACTTCAAGGCCTCTGCTCTGGTCTTCCTCCGTATGGTTCTTTAAACTGGATGTGGACAGGACATCCCTTCAAATTGAGGACACCTCCAAAAAGAGGACTGTGCCTCTGCAAAGTAAGGCGCCTGGTCACCCCAGCAGGAATGTTTTATCCTGTCCCCAGCCAGTCGTGTCCGTCTCTAGGGTGCGGTGCTCATCCCCGTTTCTAAGCCGAAGAGCCAGCGCTGTCCGAAGACGCTTCCGTGGTCATGTGGCCGGCGTGACTGAACACCGAGGAACTGTAAGAAGCAGTCCAGTTTCTTGTCAGCACCGTCACACTGTAGAGAGTCCGTAACTCGATGGTAGAACACATGCTTTGCATGCAGAACCTCCCGCATTCTGTCTGGGGTCACGGGGTTGATGGAGACCCCGGAGTACCCTGGCCAGAATTCCCTACTGGTGTCGATGGGCCGCTGGCCTGACTCAGCGGAAGGCAGCCTCATGTGTTCAGCACTACCTCGCCAGCATGCTTGTTTTGACCAAGCCAGGCTACAGAGTCCGCTTGGACTGGATCCGGATTCCTGCCCCCCACATCAGGCACCGGGCCGAGCCGTTGCACTTGTTGTCTGCGCTGCCTTTGTAATGGTGGAATGTCGCGCACCTCCCAGGCATCTCCTGGCAAGGCGCCTGTTCCCTGGGTGTGAGAGAGAGGGCTGATTCAGGAAGGTGCCATGAGAAGGGGAGAAAAAGGAAGCAGAGCTCTCCCTTGGATGCAGCTGTGTGGTAAAAGGAGCTTTTCTCCTTCACAATAGCGTTTTCTTTACGGACTGAATGCAGAATCCTAAGCAAACACCGTTTACTGACACCACCTAATAAGCACATAGCAAGTTTGTGACGTGGCTCCCAGCAAGGCGACGTTTGGGCTTAAAGGAGGGCCGGCTCTTTGGCACAAAGCCCCATCTCCTGTCGCAGGGCCTCGTTGTCCTCTTGGGCACAAAACAAGACGGGACTTGACTCAAGGGCTTGTTTTGATCCAGGGCTGCCAAGACTCTGGGCTGGACCCAAGGCTTCAGGTTTGCGCATCCTCCTCCTCCGGCCTGGCCTACACAGGGAGCAGAATGCTGTAGTACAATCCTGAGGTGGCAGAGTCGAGCAAGCCCCTCCAGGCTGCAAGCAGAGAATGTCACTTTCGAAGGTTCCCACATCTTCAAAAGAAGAAGAAAAAGTAGCCCTGCCGGTAGGGAGGTACGGACTATGTAAAATCCGCTCCGTCTGTGTTCCACAGATTGTCAGGTGCCTCTTGTTCCGACACCCGCGCACAAACGGATGCAAATTTTTTTTCTGTCATGCAAAAAAATCCACATATAATTTTGTAAGTATTTACATAAGTATGTACGTAAGTATTTACATAATTTGCCTTGGTACGCAACATTTAGCGTATTGTCCCCCATTACATTTAACGTTTCCTCAGTAGAAACGTACATATTTTCCTACGAATTTATATGCGTACATTTCGGGAAAGTAAACAAAATAATCCGGAAGCCCACAGACTCTGCACAGCCTGAGGGGGTTGCTCCGCAGCGGATTCCGTAGGTTGGATTCTTAGCAATCCGAGCTCATTTTAGTCTGTCTCGATTTTTTCTCCAGCATCCTTACCTGCCGGTAGTATAGTATTTGCTAGCTTTCTGTTTACGGGAGTTCTTTTATCCATGGGAAGATCCCAAAGGGCACTCCCCACTTGGTACAATCCACCTCAGAAGTCCACCATTTCAAAGGTTTGCCACCCAATATTTACCTCATTTCAGGTGCATGTGTAAACCTTACCTTAGAGACTCCAGAACAAGGGGTGACTCACTAAAGGATGTCGGGGACATCCGCAACGAATGCAAATGAATTTGGATTTCTATGGATCCAACCTGCAGATTCTTCAGCAGGCCAGCTTTTTCTGGATCCATGGGAAAATGCAGATTCCATGGACTTGCAGACTGGTTTTTTCCTTAAGGGGGGAGGGATTTGTGCTAATGCACACTTGTGCAAGTGGAACAAAATTCTTGCACATCCCTAAAAAATATCCGATTCAGTCAATGAGCAGGTGACAGAACGAAAGACACCGGACAAGCGGCGAAACACAAATGGAATAGATTGAACAAAATCTGTACATCGTTAGTAACTCAAGATGAGAAGCTAAGAGGTGCCAAAGGGGCAGCCTCTATTTCACAGGGCTCATCCTATAGTTTGCTCCTCGAATTTAAGGTTTAATCACTGATGGGTGCCACCAGTCAGGAGACCTTTTGCAGTGATTCTGTTGACAGTGCGGTTGCTTCAGGATCGGCGGGATATATGCACGGCCAGGCAGCCCACCCAGCATCCACTCTGCACATTCTGCACCAGCTGCAGATTCTGGGCTAAGCACAAGGGCAGCCCCACAGGAAGCACATTGCAGCAATCTAAACATGAGGCGACCACTGCGTGGACCACAGGGGCCAGGCTATCCCTAATGGAATCTCCCTGTTCAGGCAGTGTACTTCTGATTGCCAGTTGAGGGTGAGAAGGGAGCCTCACTGAGGGAGGGGGCCTGGGGAAGGTGTTTTGCCCAAAGGCCCTGAAAGAACTGCAGCCAGCACTGTGGTGTTCCTGTGAGCATCTTGGGGGACTGCCGTCCTCTGGCCTGGGCCTTGCTAGATGTAAGACAGCCCCTTGTTAAATAGCAGGGCAATGAAGCAGTTTGTGGGAGCCTCGCAGTTGAAAGCCCTGCCTCCAGCGGCGGGTTGGGAATGGCAGCGCTGTCCTCTGAGCATACAAGGTGTCCCTGGTCACAGCTCAGGGGCAGTGTCCTTGCTTCGGATGCAGAGGGCCCCTTTTCAATCCTTTCCTGTCGTGCGTAGGAGGGCTTGGGAGGGGCTACCTGGAGGCATCTGGACGTAGAGATCCGGGGAGAAATTCGCTAGGTTCACATTTTGATGCAAACTTCCCTGATCGCTCAGTTTCGAACCAAGTGTGCACTGCTCCAAATTTTGCGGTGGAGTTCTCCAATTAAAAACCGTGAATAAAGATGCATGCATTAAGGGAAAGTGCACACAAAATGCATATATTTGTGAAAATAACATTAAAATGTGTTTTATTAGGAAAACTGCATGCAAAAAATGTGTATATTAAGCAAAAATGCATACAAAAATGCGCATATGGGAGAAATGTGGGGGGAAATGTATTCGCACATCCACGCAAAAGTCTTTTTTTCTAATTCTGAAAATATGGGACCAACCAAACTAAAGACTGGAACAATGAAAAACTGAGAGTAATCAGAATGGAGAGATTTGACCATCCTTATCTGGATGGATACCGTGGTGAGCAGGATGCTTGGCTTTTGGTCTGATCCAGCGCCAAGAGGGCTGATCTCAGTGCCAGTTAGAGGAGAGGGTACTAAAGAAGCGGGAACGACGGGTTGGCATAAGGCAGGAACGTCTTAGAGAGGGTATATAGCTCACTGGTGGCGCACCGGCCTGATGTGCAGATTTCCATTCTCAGGGCGGAAGGGCTGGAAACCTCCTTCCCTGCTGCCAATCAGAGTAGAAACCAATGGGCTAGAATCAAGAGTCCCCACCATTTCTGGGTCGGTGGGCACATTTGGAATTTTCAGGGAATGTGATGGGTGCTCTCACAAAATGGCTGCCACCCATGTGACATGGCCAGTCACAACCCATTATTTGGAAGGCAAAGGGAAGAGACTAAAAGAGGCTTGGCTGAGAACCTAGTGACCAGGCAGAGTGGGGTCCGAGCTCCAAAATACTCTCTTGAACCCACAGTTTTCTGTTTATGCAACTGCTAGGTCAATGGTAATGAGTAAACATACACCGCCCAGAGGGCTTTGGTTACTGGGCAGTCTGGAAACGTAATAAATAAATACATCAATGGATCACAAGGCTCTGGGTTGACTGGTAACTATAGGGTTGCGTTTATTCCTTGTGATGTAGAGACTCTGGTGGTAATAACACTATCCCACTTTACAGGGCTGCTGTAAGGTTTACCTCAAAAATAAATGCAATGACTTGCTTTCAAGGTTGCAGATCCATCCACGCTTTCTGGGAAGTAAACCCCCACTGACTGGGCTTCCTTCTGAGTAACATACACAAGACTGCACTATATATGATATTAATCTTGTTTAAAATTTTAGTAATGAAAACTATTCTTGGTGGGCTTTCTTGTATGTTTTTTTTTAGTTTCTTTCCCCCTCATACTATGGAATCAAATGTTTTTGGACTTGGATGGTCTGAGGACTATTAATAAACTTGATGCTCATATTAATTAACTGATTAAAAGCACATTAAGTAGACCAGCACCTTCGAGAGCAGCTCAGTTCTTCTTCCTCTTCCTTCCCCATCGGAAACATGGCACTCAAACCAGCCAGGATATCGCATCCTGTGACCTCGGAGTCCTTTCCCCCCAATCTCGTTTCTATGCTGTCCGGTTGAGCTCCATCCATAATGAGGAGAAAGCACTCTGCACATGGTCAGGACTGCACAGTTTAAAAAATAGTACTTTTGGTGTCTCTAGCTGAGCCCAGGCGTTTGGGAGAAATCCATAAGTCTCTGAGCCTTAGCTATGGAGGGGGTCTGCATGGGTTTGCAGCCACTTTTGGGGCCTTTGCGGAGCTCGGTGTCTGATGCTTAGAAAGCAGATTCCCAGAGATTACGTTTGACTGTGGTTCATCTCCCATTCCACCCTGACTCTGTTTTGTGGGGAAATGAAATCCAAAGGCTTTCTTCACACGGAGCTTTTATCCTCCGTCATGCAAGTTTGCGGGCTCTTTACATGACGCCATGATCATCCAAGACGTCTCCTGCACTAAATGTCCTTTGTTCCGTTTTTAAATAGATCGCAGAGAATGAGCTATCAAATTACCCTGCTGTGTTCCGCTTGAGTTCCCTCTGTGAAAAGAGTAAAAGTGGCAAGAAGACAAGCGAGATCAATGAAACTCTCAGATACGGGGAGGAGGAGGGGGAATGGGGTGGGAGAGAAGGAAGAATGTGAAAAAGGGAGTCGTTGTGATCCTGCATTTAAAATGGAAGCAGAAAGCCCCGTTTTAGATGCAAGATTTTAGCTTGGTGTCGAGATGCCCAACATCACTGGCAACTTGGATGCTGAATATCTTCTGTGAACCGCCCAGAGAGCTTTGGCTATGGGGTGGTATAGACATGTACTACTACCACTACTAATACATGCCTTTTCCCACATGGGGAGAAAAGCAGTTGGGGGTGGGGAGGCAGGGTTGATCAGGAAAATGCCCCCAACCTAAAGGAAAGGAGGGAAGCGTCTCCTGCCCACACCCCATTGCTCCAATCAAATTCAGAGCTCAAAGTAGCAAAGTAGAAGAAAAAAGGGGGGAAATTGGGAGTCACTCCATGGGTTTCCTGCATAAGATATGGTTTGGCATTTGTTGTATTTTATGTAGAAGTTGCCTGTCTTCCAAAGCTTGTGAGACAGTGTGCAGCAGTAAAACCAAAACAAGATCATATGTAATATGAATAAAAACCATCAGCAAATTTTAAATTTAACTACCATTACAGGGGTAACAACCATGAGAACCCTATTCTAAATATTAGCCAGTCTATCAACAGCCACCTAAAATAAGAATGGAATGTTTAAAAACTAGCAGCAATTATAAGCGGCCATTTAAAAGGGGGGGGGCTTAAAATAAAAATTTCTCAACAGTCCCCAGAATCTCTTTACGAGCTGGCAGTCGCCCTGCCTTTGCAGAAGCAAGCCCCTCCTTGCGTGGGGAAGACGAGGACGGTGAGGTTTGCCGGCAGAGGGAGGGACAGATCCCACACAAGTTGTGGCAGAGCCCTGGTATCTGTGCAGGCAGGTTTATCTGGACTCTCTGGCCCGTCCGCTTCCCCGGAGGCAGGAACGTACCGCAGCCAGCCGTTCCAGCTGGAAAAGGGGCCGCGGAAGACCATGTGGGGCAGCCCTACTCTGAAGGCGGGATCACAGCTGGGCTGGGAGAGGGATGGAGAGATGCTCCTTTGGTGCACCAGAAAAATGCCGTCAGGCAGAACTCCTGCAGACCCACAGTGACTTGCTCAGCACACTGCACGCCACCTTGCACCCTGCAAGGGCCAAGACATACTTGAACGGTGGATAAAGCATTGTAGGACAGTTATGCTTTCCTAGCATATTGTTGTGGCTACCGGCTAATTCCTGTGTTGGTCCAGTTGTTGAAATGGTTGGCGAACTGATGCCAATGAAGGGTAGAGGATAGTTGAGAATTTCTCAGTCTTTGAATAAGATGCCCGTCAGAATTTGGGGACGTTGAGCCTGTTCCTTCCTCTCTCTGGGGATCGGATGGCGGTTCTATTGCCTTGTGTGCCTTCGCTCATGTTCCACTTCTTTATTTGTAAATACAGTGAAGATGCCAGAAGTCCTCGGTGCTCTCTCCTCCAAAGGAACGCTGCCCTGGGAAGGCCTTGGTGTTTGGGGAAGTGGAGGGCACTCAGTAATATACTTATCTAAGTCACCTTTCCCCCCTTTAAAATTAGTAGAGGATGGGCACAAGTGGAGAGCGTATGGTGGGACTTTATCCTTGGTCTTACTAAGGAGTCACATCTTGCATATCCCCATTTTCATGTGTGAAAGGTTGGAGGGTCTGATACAGATGTCAGCTCACATTTCTTCTCTATCCACTTATCCACAGCCAAACACTTCTTAAAATTCCATCAACCTGCCCCCATTTTCTTGAATCTAACCACTGAGGCCTGCTCCAAGGCTGTGGGGTCTCGCAACAATGCACCTGCATCCTACAGATCAACTTGAGAAATGTACCTAGGTAAAACCTATAGTTTGCCCCCAAACTACAAGTTTTACCTAGGTACATTTCTCAAGTTGTTCCTACAAATGCAGGTAGCATTTGTAGGATGCAGTTTTGAACTACCCGGAAGAACAAAAGTAAGATATATTCTGGAACATATGAAACGTCCATCTAGTCCAACGCTAACTTCTCGGACTAGTTGTGGCTCTCAAAAACACACACAGAAGATCTTGAGACCCTTTGAAAGGAAGACCTAGGGCTTGGGACCATTTGCATGCAAGGCATGTGCTCTGCCACTGAGCTCTGGGCCTTCCCCATAGAGCATGACATAATGTGGATCACATCAAATGCATGCAAACGTCTTCCCAGGCAGAGGCCTACAGCTGCCCTCGAGACTGAGCTGGCTTTGCAGTGAATGAATTCCAAATGAAGGCAAAGAATAGGTGGGAATCTTTGCCTAGATTCAGGATTAAAGGACAGCATTATCTGGAAAGAGAACCTTAGGTTTAGTCTACATTGGAGGCCTCTTCGTTGCCACGGCCCCGCTGTGCCCATTTCCCCACACAGACAACTGCTGCTCAGTTGTTGTTCAGTCGTTCAGTCATGTCCGACTCTTTGTGACCCCATGGACCACAGCACACCAGGCCTTCCTGTCCTGCGCTGTCTCCCGGAATGTGCTCAAGTTCATATTCATTGCATCGTTGATGCTATCTAGCCATCTCATCCTCTGTCGTCCCCTTCTCCTTTTGCCTTCAGTCTTTCCCAGCATCAGGGTCTTTTCCAGAGAGTTTTCTCTTCGCATTAGGTGGCCAAAATATTGGAGCTTCAGCTTCAGTATCTGTCCTTCCAATGAGCACTCAGGGTTGATTTCCTTTAGGATTGACTGATTGGACCTCCTTGCAGTCCAGGGGACTCGTAAGAGTCTTCTCCAGCACCACAGTTTGAAAGCATCAATTCTTCGGCGCTCAGCCTTCCTTATAGTCCAGCTCTTGCAGCCATGCATTACTACTGGGAAAACCATCGCTTTGATTAGATGGACCTTTGTCGGCAAGGTGATGTCTCTGCTTCTTACTATGCTGTCTAGGTTGGCCATAGCTTTCCTCCCAAGGAGCAAGCGTCTTTTAATTTCATGGCTACAGTCACCCTCTGCGGTGATCTTGGAGCCCAAGAAAATAACATCTGTCACTGCCTCCATATCTTCCCCTTCCATATGCCAGGAAGTGATGGGGCCAGATGCCATGATCTTCGTTTTTTTAATGTTGAGCTTCAAACCAGCTTTTGCACTCTCCTCTTTCACCCTCAACAAGAGGCTGTTTAGATCCTCTTCGCTTTCTGCCATTAGGGTGGTATCGTCTGTGTATCTGAGGTTGTTGATAATTCTCCCAGCAGTCTTAATTCCGACCTGTGATTCATCCAACCCGGCATTTCTCATGATGTATTCTGCAAATAAGTTAAATAAGCAGGGCGACAATATGCAGCCTTGTCGTACTCCTTTCCCAATTTGGAACCAATCGGTTGTTCCATGTCCGGTTCTTACTGTTGCTTCTTGTCCCTCGTACAGGTTTCTCAGGAGACAGGTAAGGTGGTCTGGTACTCCCATCTCTTTAAGAATTTGCCACAGTTTGTTGTGATCCACACAATCAAAGGCTTTAGCATAGTCAATGAAGCAGAAATAGACGTTTTTCTGGAATTCTCTTGCTTTCTCCATGATCCAGCGAATGTTGGCGATTTGATCTCTAGTTCCTCTGCCTCTTTGGAACCCAGCTTGTACTTCTGGTAGTTCTCGGTTCACATACTGCTGAAGCCTAGCTTGTAGGATTTTGAGCATAACCTTGCTGGCATGTGAAATGAGCGCAATGGTATGGTAGTTTGAACACTCTTGGGCATTGCCCTTCTTTGGAATTGGAATGTAAACTGACCTTTTCCAGTCTTGTGGCCACTATTGAGTGTTCCAAATTTGTTGGCATATTGAGTGCAGCACTTTCACAGCATCATCTTTTAGGATTTGAAATAGCTCAGCTGGAAGACTGTCATGTCCGCTAGCTTTGTTGTTACTAATGCTTCCTAAGGCCCACTTGACTTCCCTCTCTAGGATGTCGGGCTCAAGTTCAGTGACCGCACTATCATGGCTATCAGGGACATTCAGATCTTTCCTGTATAGTTCTTCTGTGTATTCTTTCCACCTCTTCTTAATCTCATCTGCTTCTGTGAGGTCCCTGCCGTCTTTGTCCTTTATCTTGCCCGTCTTTGCACAAAACGTTCCCTTGAGATCTCTGATTTTCTTGAAGAGATCTCTAGTCTTTCCCATTCTGTTGTTTTCCTCGATTTCTTTGCATTGTTCATTTAAGAAGGCCTTCTTGTCTCTCCTTACTATTCTCTGGAACTCTGCACTCAGTTGGATATATCTTCTCCTTTCTCCCTTGCTTTTCGCTTCCCTTCTTTCCTCTGCTACTTGTAAAGCCTCGTCAGACAGCCACTTGGCTTTCTTGCACTTCTTTTTCTTTGGGACGGATTTCGTTGCTGCCTCCTGAACAATGTTACGGACCTCCGTCCATAGTTCCTCAGGCACTCTGTCTATCAGGTCTAATCCCTTCAATCTATTCCTCACCTCCACTGTATATTCATAAGGGATATGATTTAGGTCATACCTGAATGGTTTAGTGGTTTTCCCGACGTTCTTCAATTTAAGCCGAAATTTTGCAACAAGAAGCTCATGATCTGAGCCACAGTCAGCTCCAGGTCTTGTTTTTACTGACTGTGTAGAGCTTCTCCATCTTTGGCTGCAAAGGACATAATCAATCTGATTTCGATATTGACCATCAGGTGATGTCCATGTGTAGAGTCGCCTCTTGTGCTGTTGGAAAAGAGTGTTTGCTATGATCAGCATGTTCTCTTGGCAAAACTCTATTAGCCTTTGTCCTGCTTCATTTTGTACACCAAGGCCATGCTTGCCTCTTATCCCGGTGATTTCTTGACTTCCTACTTTAGCATTCCAATCCCCTGTGATGAAGAGAACATCTTTTTTTGGTGTTAGTTCTAGAAGGTGTTGTAGGTCTTCATAGAACCGATCAACCTCAGCTTCTTCGGCCTCAGCGGTTGGGGCATAGACTTGAATTACTGTGATGTTGAATGGTTTGCCTTGGATTCGTACTGAGATCATTCTATCGTTTTTGATATTGTACCCCAGTACTGCTTTTCCCACCCTTTTGTTAACTATGAGTGCTACTCCATTTCTTCTAAGGGATTCTTGCCCACAGTAGTAGATATAATGGTCACCTGAATTAAATTCACCCATGCCTGTCCATTTTAGTTCGCTGATTCCCAAGATGTTGATGTTCAATCTTGCCATCTCATGTTTGACCACCTCCAGCTTCCCTTGATTCATTGATCTGACATTCCAGGTTCCTAAACAATATTGTTCTTTATAGCATTGGATTTTCTTTTCACCACCAGACACATCCACAGCTGAGTGTCCTTTCGGCTTTGGCCCAGCCGCTTCACTCTTTCTGGCGCTACTTGGAAATACCCTCTGCTCTTCCCCAGGACACCTTCCGACCTGAGGGTCTCATCTTCCGGCGTCATCTCTTTTAGCCTTGGGATACGTTCCAAGGGGTTTTCTTGGCAAGAATACTGGAGTGGATTGCCATTTCCTTCTCCAGCGGACCACATTTTGTCAGAACTCTCCTCCATGACCTGTCCGTCTTGGGTGGCCCTGCGTGGCATAGCTTATGGCTTCACTGAGTTACGCAAGCCCCTTCGCCACAACAAGGTAGTGATCCATGAAGGGGCTGCTCAGTGGCCACATGCAAAAGAATGCAGCACAGTGGCCACATGCAAAGGAATATAGCATAGTGTATGCCTTGTTTATAACACAGTGAAATGCAACACAAAGAACTCATCTTGTTGCAATTGTGAGAGAAGAAAGCAAAGACTGAAAGGTCACTACCAGTATTATTTTATACACACACACACACACACGTGCAGCAACATGGCATGTGTTATTAAGAGCCACACAGTGGCGCATGGTGATACTTGTAACGTTGAATATAATTTCCTGCCCTCAGCAAAATCTCCCCTCCAACTGAAGATAAAAATGACAGTTCACAAAAAAAGTAAGGTCTGTTAAAAAAAAAAAGTGCAGTTCCACATAGCTATGAAGGACTATAACATAAAATGAATAGGATGCATGCTGATTCACAGGTGTGCATTTAAAAAAAAGAAAAAGAAATTTCTATGCCACCCCAAAATTGAAACCTAGGATACAAAACAAATGCCTGACCAACCCCGCCCCCCAAATAAGGAAGGGAAATAGAGGATGACCACACATTTCCTGTCCACAAATCACTTTTCCTACCCTAAGTCAAAGGTGAATGTTTGACTCCCACCAGGTACAATACCTGGCGGTTGGCACAGACCAAAACCAACTGTGCAAAAAGAAGACCAGGGTGGGGGTGGACTCCCAAATTGCTTCTACAGGTAAAAGCAGCTCCCACCAGGATTAGGTGCGATACTATAAAGTGAGCCCACAGTGAAGTTTATATCATACACCAAAATTTATACTGCATAAAAGCCGCAACAAATAAACCCGTCATAACAGTGGCCTGAAAGAATCCGGGTATACAGGAAGAATAGTGTGAAGATACCAGCTTTGGGATTGCTTCGTGTGCCACCAGAGTGGGGGGAAACCCTTGTGTAGATTATCCCTTAGGCAATATTTGACTACACCGTACAGTGCAAGCTTAAATCTGTTTTAACCCTTCCCACATTCCCCCCCAGAGCAACTGGAATTGTAGCTTTCTAAAGGGAATCCTCAGCAATGGAGAAGGGTGGCTTTGCTGTAAACATAAAGACAGTGACAGCGTAAAGTGATCGGGGTAAACATAAAGACAGTGACAGCAGGGCCGTTGTACCCCAAATAGTGGATGGGCCTCACTAGCCCAGTGCCTGTCCTTGCTGGGTTCCCATCCCATGGGCATAGGGTCAAGCTCAAGGAGCGTTACTTAACATGTGACCTTTTCCTGTCTCCCCAGGTATGCGGGCAAGAGTGGTGGAAACCCGGAACAGCATCACTGCTGTGCTTGGCAAAGATGTGGTTCTCCCCTGCTCCTACCAGGCTACGGAGGGCGGGACGGTGCTCCAAGTCACATGGCTGAAGCGTGGGGACGATGGGCAGGGTGTGGAGTTAGCAGTGCTGAATTCGGAGCACGGGACACACGTCCAGGACCCCTACGCAGGACGAGTGTTGCGGCAGTCACAAGGGTCCCTGAACAATGGCTCCATCCTGTTGAAGAACGCAGTGCAGGCTGACGAGGGAACCTATGAATGCCACCTCATTACCTTCCCTCTGGGCAATTTTGAATCCCGCCTCACCCTCAAGGTCCTAGGTAAGCCCTCACACTGAGGCTTGGGTCTCACCGACGTGGGAAATCTTTGTGTGGGCTGGACCACCTTGGGCTACAGGTGGAGGCTTACATGACTGAATGCTCCTCCGCATTTTTTACAATCCCTATGCATAGGAAACTAGCATATCAGGGAGAAGGGGACAATCACAAAAGGTGAGGAGTCTGCCACCCCCACCCCCTGGTACTTGGAGCAACGACCGTACAGAAGCCTCTATTGTGTATCTTCTCACTCAGGCACCTTCCCCCCCTAAAGTAAAAAGCCCCAAACACTTTAGCCTCCCCCCAGCCCCAACCCTGACCATTTGGACTGCCGTAGGAAGATGGTCGGCAGGAAAGGGGCTGGGCCCCTCTCCCTCTCTGTTACTCCTCTGCTGCAGAACACCCCCTCCTGAAGCCGCTTTCCGTCACAAATAATTTTCTCTCTGGTCTTCATTGCCAGTACCTGCAGGCATGGAGGTCCTTTGCTCCTCCGATACTGCCCTCCACAAGAAAGAGGGGCTTTCAGATGATCGTGCCATTGCCTGGGATTTGTCTGGGATCATCTGGGATCCCATTGTCTGGGATCATCTGTGGGATTTTACTGGGCTTCAGACAATGAGAACTTCTGCTAGTAACTAGGGATGTTGGGACCCAGGAGGTAAAGGAGCCATTTGTGCACACAGCAGTGGTGGGTCAGCTGTGCATAAATGGCTCCTTTTCCCTCCCAGACCCAAGAGGGAAAAGGAGCCATTTCCCGGGGAGGGAGGAGGAGACACTTGTGCACAGCGTGGCAATGGCAGACGTCCGTGAGCTGGGTCGACTCAACGTGTGCCAAGTTGGGCCAGCTCACAGACAAGCAAGCCAGAGTCCAGGGGGACCAAGCCGGCGAAAACCCACTGAGCCCCACCCCACAGATTCCTCAGGCATCCTTACTTGTGACCCCCCCGTGTTTTCCCACTGCTTCTCCCACCTTTATTTCTTACCTCAAAAAGTCCAGTCTGGAGGAAATAGAATAGCTGCTAGGTATGTTGCGTAAGTCCAGGAAGGGGGTGGAGTCCGGTGGACATCCTCCTGCATGGCCCCCCGGATGTGGACACAGTGGTGGTAGGTCAGCTGTGCATAAATGGCTCCTTTTCCCACCCAGACACCCTCGGTGGGGTCCGGGTAAAGGGGGGATTGCAACTGAGCATAAATGGCACTATTTACATCACCGTTTTATGCAAAATTGCCATTTATGTACAAAGCTTACGTAATGAGGCTGAGGGTTTCTGCAAGATGTCAGCTTGTGGGTAAGTGGGAAACAGCTGGCTTCCTCAGCCTCAGAGGGGAAGTGCTTCCAGACAGACAGCTCCTACCACCAAGAATCAAAGGCTGTTGTGCAGCTCTTCAATTGTTTTTCCTTAACGGGGTTTTTTATTGGTAGCATTCCATGAGTGAGGCAGGCAATTGCATGATAAAGACCTCATCTGGAAGCACCCTGACGTCTTTCTGAAGGGACCCAGAGGAACAAGCACATACCCTGACGTTTTGGTCAGACCCAGAGACCTGGGTTGCTTCCAGATGAGGCTTTTATCATGCAATAACCGTGCCCCATTCATGGGATTTTCAGAGGGCCCAGATGTCATTGTCTTCCACTTGCAACTCCCCCGTGTTTTCCCACCACCTCTCCACCCTTTTTTGTACCACAAACAATCCACGAATGTGCTGTGTGTTTGCCTCCCTTCCTGTGGTTCTTTGAAAAGCTAGCAGCATTTGATGGAGACAGATCGAGGCAGTTCTGCCAAGGACTTATTCTCTGTGCTGGAGGGTGATGGCTGGGGTGTGTCCTCTGCCCAGGAAGACTCAGGATCAGATACTGACTGTCCTGCCCCCAAGGAAGCAGCCCACGCCTCATCCTCATCACGGTCCTCTGCTGCACACTGGAAGGGCCGGAGGTCGTGACGGCCTTAAAGCTGCACTTTTCACGGATTAGTGGTCTGTAGGTGGTTATTAGCCATGTCAGACAAACTGAACCTCCAAGTTGTGAATACCAGTTGCTGAGGAGGAGACAAACGGCAAGGTGGGCTGGTGTCTTCAAGCTCCACTTGTGGGCTTCCTAGAGGCATGCGGGAAGCAGGATGTTCTTGCTGATGGGCTCTTGTCCAGATTCAGTTGGGCTTCTGCTATGTTCTTAAGTGTTCCTTGCTGATAGCGTGTGAGCCAGTGACTTGCTCTTAGGGGTGTGCACCAGCCACAAGAGCTGGTTTGCACCCTGATCGGTGATTTGGCAAACAGCCTGATTTGGCTCGGACTGGTTTGGAGGCTGCCCACTTTGACTCAGGTCCAAATCTCGATTTGTAAATCCAGATCATCAGGTCTCTTTTGGCTATAATTAGAAATCAACAAATGACTATAACTTTTTTCTGCTTGTCAGAACTGGATAAAATTTGCAGGCATAGTAGTCCTTTATGAGGGGATTATGCCTGCCAAATTTCAGACTAGTTGGCGCAGAGGAATTTATTTATTTAATTCATACCCTGCCTTTCGAGCTAGAAATGACAATCGAGGCGGCTAACAAGAATAAAGGCCAACATTTAAGATAAAAACAAAATTAAAACAATAATAAAACAAATACCTTAAAAGCACAATTAAAAAACACAGCAACTAAACAGCACCCAACCCAACAGACCAGCTTACATGCCAAAGGCCTGCTTGAATAAAAATGTCTTTGCCTCCCAGTGGAAGGACAGGTTTGTTCCAAACCTGTTTACATTTTGATTTTTTAAAAAACAGAACTGTCAATAACATTTTTATTTCTTGCCAGAATTTGATGATATTTGCAGGGATAGTTGCCTCTGCTTAGGGGATTAAGCTTGCCAAGTTCCACAGGAATAGGTGCGGGGAGCTTTGGGCAAGAGCAGCCTTTGCGATTTGGGGATTTCCTGAAGGAGGATGCACTTATCCTCCTATTTATTATTATTATTATTATTATTGGTGGGCAACTATTATGAAAATGATCTACAGCACAGAGGTGGCCCTAGCTAAGAAAATTGCAACATTTCAGAAGGGTAGGTGCACCATTTTTGTGTGGAAGGTGTTCACATTTTGGAATGTGGGGGGGCGGGATTCACTTCCCCTTAACCCCCTTCGTAGGGTTTTTGGCAATTTGGACGAAAATGGCATATGTCACTGGCAAGAAACCTGCAAAATTTCAGAAGGATAGGTGCAAGAGCTAGGGAGTTACGATGAATGGAACACGTTTTTAGGTGTTCTTGCTTTCTGCTCATTTGGCACCAAAATCACAGAAAAGTGCAACAGATGTGACAGATGTGAAGTCTACACTGGCAGAGCCAGAAGGACTTGAACAGCCAGCATTTTCCAAGCAAGCACCCTATGCTACACCTGCCCGCCTGGGCCCCACAGACTCCACCAGCCCTCTTTTAAATTACCTGCTCCTGGGGAAGAGAAGCTGCAAAGAGCTCTGAACACTGGACCAGTCCTGAGATACATGACTGCAGCATCTTTGCCCCAAAGCACTGGGATTGGAGAGCCCTGATAATACAGTCCACTGTAATTAGAAACTAGACCTGTCAGTCACCAAACTGCGCCCCTTCCTGTCCCTGCCCCAGCCCTCCCCACCAGGGCCTTTGCCTTGTATGGAGAGCTTGGGCTGAAATGTAGCAATCTGGGGAGCCGTGCTGTCTGTGTCCCTGTGTCCTTTGGAATCCTGAATCTTTAGGAGTTCACATTCGATTCGGTATGCTTTGGAGGAGCCCCGCTTTGTTTCGCTATGCTGTGTTTCAGTCACCTCCCGAACCTGTCTGAATCACCCTGATTTGGTGCTGGATTCGGGATTTGGCCGAATCTGATGCACACCCCATTTGCTCTGATCACGGATTGCTGCAAGCATCCAAAGACAGTTGGCAGCTGCTGGTGGATTAGTCATTGAGTTGGCCTGTGGTGTGTGGACAACAAGGCCTTCCTCCTGGCCACATTTGCTCTGGGACATGAGCCAGTCCTCAGCCGACTTCTCTGTGCCCAGCAACAATCACGCCACATGCGTCTTTCCCCTCGGCTAAGTCGTGTCTGGGCTGTGTGCTTCTCCTGCAGTGCCCCCGTTGCCCACCCTGAACCTCGGTCCCCCGCTGGAGGAAGGGCAGGGCCGAACGCTCGCCGCGTCGTGCACCGCCGAGGGAAACCCCATCCCCACGGTGACCTGGGAGACGGAAGTGCGCGGCACGGCCAAGAGCCAAGAGTCCTCGCACCCCCGCTCAGCCTCAGTCACCAGCGAGTTCTACGTGGTACCTGGGCGCAGCATGCATGGCAAGCCCCTGACCTGCGTCGTCTCCCACCCGGGGCTGCAGCACAAGAAGAGGATCACACACACGCTCAACGTGGCATGTAGGTACCCTCCCTCTGCGTTGGCTTGGACCACCACACCATCCTTTGTGCCACTGTTGGGTTGGGGTTGGGCCTTTTTGTGTGTGTGGCGGGGTTTCCTGCCCTTGCCCTGTTCGCTAACATTCTGCAGCCCACATCTCCTCCACAGGGAAAGTCCAAGGAGGTCCAAAGGCTGCGGGCTGTGTGGTGCACAAAAGGGGGGTGTTCTCCCCCCCTCACTTTGCGTGACTTTACATGCCCTCTCTTATACAGATCTATCAGATGCCTCAGTCCTGGGTCACGAGACGGAGGACAACTGGGCCGAAGGAAAGGAAGGAGCCTCCCTGAAGTGCCTTGGAGATGGGAACCCGCCACCGACGTACAACTGGACTCGGTGAGCTGTTAACGAAGGGCTGAGCATTTCTTCCTTGCGTGGTGGGGCAGTCTTGGTGGGGCAGACCAAAGAGGGGAGCCTCTTTCTAGCGGGGGGAGGGTTCAAATCCCCAGGTTCAAATCCCCATGACTCAGCCATGAAGGGTTCCCTTGGAACAGTCACTCCTGCTCAATCTCTCAGGGCAAAGTGTGTGTGTGTGTGTGTGTGTGTGTGTGAGGGAGAGAGAGAGAGAGAGAGAGAGACCACATCTGGTGCCCTGGCCAGAATAGTAAAAGGTAAAACAAAAAGTTAATAGAATGCATATCCCCCTTTTAATTCCAGGAAATAATGAAATGTCCATGCACACGTGCTAGAGAAAAGATGTATCCATTCCCCGCTCAGAGATTTTGCTTCCAGAGACCCTGGAGAGGCTGGGGGTGGAACCGTATCCCACAGAAAGACAATGCTTGCAACTCCCAATCAACACATTTTAACTAGGCATTCCCCAAACACAAAAAATCGAGACACAATGGCATCAGCAATTTCCTGGGGATAGGGTGGGATCAGAAAATAGGGACCACTCCTGCTAAATAGGGGAAACTGGAACATACGGGAAGTACAGCTTCCAGGGAGTTTCTCCACTGTTTCTTGATTAGGAATCCCCAGTAAGGTTCTAAGGAGCCTCACCGTGTTCCTTAGGAGTGGGCAGAAGGTAAATCTATCAATAGATCTATTGGCAGATCTCTGGGTGATTTGCAGTAGATCAGCAAGGGTTTCTGACTCCCGATATTTTAACAATGGCAAAAAGTGAAGGCCTCCTTTCCTTTCCCTCCTTAATTAGGCTGCTAATGAGGAAAGCTGGTGGAGTGGGGGAGGCGAAGTTTGTTGTGTGAAAGGACAAGTGTGCGAGTGCCAGTTCTGGCACTGAAAACACATTCCTGGGCTGAGCACGTGCTCAGAGGCACCCTTGCTCTGCAGTCCCACGTCCACCTTCCTGAGTGGCTGTTTTGCACCAGGCTCTGTTTGGGGAGCTGCAATGTAGGTCTGCCCCTGTCCTAAAGTATGCCAGCCCCTGCCTTGCCCCCGAGACTGCTGGCCAAGGAGAACAAGGATGAAGAGGCGGGATTGGGGAGGGCTGCAGCTCGGTGGCAGGGCCCCTGCTTTCCTGCAGAAGGTCCCAGGTTCGGTCCCCGGCATCTCCCCTAAAAAGAGGGACCGGCAGCAGGTGATGGAGAAGACTCTTCTCTACCTGAGAGCTGTTGCCAGTCTGAGGAAACCATACTGGAGGAGTTGGACAAATGTCTGAGCTTCCTTAGTGGGGATCCAGCTCCTGAGGAAGATTGCAAAACCAGCCGGGGAAGGGCGGTTGATCCTCCAGATGGGGCGAAGGGAGGGAAGGCCCTGCACGGTGTGGCCCTGGGGAGTCTGCTTGGGGCGAGGGGCAATTCTTCTGGCCCTCCTGCCGGCGCTCCGCACTGGCGGAGCAGGTGCTGGTAGAGCCTCCCCCTTCTTCGGCCGCCTGCCCTGGGGCAGTCCCTCAGCCGTGTGACAGCTCCACAGGATGCAAATCCAGGGTTGCGCCACTGGAATCTGTGACAGCTTGGCGTTCCTCAGCATCGGCCTTGGACGCCTGCCTGACACCGTCTCAGGGGCAGCTGTGATTCGTTGCCTGGCGTCCCGCAGACAGCTGGCAACGCTTCCTGCCAGCGGTCGCTCTTCCCCTGCTCTTTGGCCCCGGGCACCCCAGCAGTGCAACTCCTCTGGGGCTTCCTGCCCCACGGAGGAAGCTGGGGCAGCACAGCACAGCCGCTTGCCTGCCAGACCTACCGCGCTCTTCCCAGCCAGCGGTGCACCTGATCTGGGTTGGCCGCCACGGAAAGCTCCCACGGATCCCAGTCAAAGAGGAGGCTGATCCTCCATAAACACTTATTCATCACCCAGCAATTCCTGCCTGTCTCTCGAGCCATTTTGTGCTCGGAGGGACCAGCCGGGACTTGCTGTGGGTTTCGGGGAAGCAGCCTCGGGCCAAAAATGCACCTCGTAGCCTTTTGTGGTGAGCAGGGAAAAACAGCCAAGTCAGCAGGGCTGATGGGTGGGGGTGGCAGATGGATGAGGGGGGCAGGAATGAGATTCTCTCCAGGTCTGTCTGCCCTCTTCGAGATAGGAGCTGTCATGCTGAGGACAAGGTGCAGAGAGCAGTGAAAGGTGGCCTCTGTGCACAGTTGCACGCTTGCCCACCTGCCTGATGGTTACTGGCGTGCCCAAATTTCATCCACCTGGCTTGTTGGCAGAAGAAGAGGGGGCAATGCAGTGTCACTATCACTTTTTGTAAGACTTTTTCCCCCTACCAAATGATCAAACCCTTTAGAGGGAGGATCTCTGCATGCTGAGAATGGCACTCCACCCTGATTTATTTAAAGCTTCTTCCCACCGGAAGGTATTTTGCACATGCTTAGTGGAACATTGCCCTGAATCACTGATATGTTTTAAAGCCACTTTTTTGCATTGGGAATGGCGCTCTGTAATACTCCAGGCACTCTGACCTGATTCATTGGAGGGTTGTTTTTTTTTCCAAAAGGCGTTTCTCAATCACAGGGGAAAGGCATTTTGCACATGCTTAGGGATACTTTGTCCTTAGATCCTTTTGAAGGGAGAGAAGCAAACCCTTATTTCACTTAGGAAAAAGGCACTCTGCACGTGCTTAGAGGCACATAGTCTGAGCTACCAGTGTTTTTGAATAAAATCTGGACACACACACACCCCAATCTCATTGAGTCACCCCTTCCTGCCCCAGGCCAGATTTGGGGGATGGATGGGACCACCTCTGTTGCTAACAGGCCTTTACAATTCACAGGAAAATAAAAAAGGGTAAGGCCTGGTTCATATAACACCATCCTGTGTCAAAATGGATGGCATTCTGCAGCCTGGTTATATTATGGAAATGTGCAGAATTGTTTTGCATAATTTATTCTGCTACTGGGGAGGGGCATGGGATTCTGTGAAGGGGAGGAGCGGTTGCTCAGTGCTAGAGTCTCTGCTTTGCATGCAGAAGGTTCCAGGTTCGATCCCCGGCATCTCCAGGCAGGGCTGTGAAAATTCCTGCCTGAAACCCTGGAGAGCCGCTGCTGCCAGTCAGTGTCGGCAATACTGGACTAGATGAACCCAGGGCCTGACTCAGTCTAAGGCAGCTTCCTGTGTTCCTCGGGCACTGAAGCTCCACTCCAGCAAGTCTACCGGCTGTTCCCCAGCCTTTTTCTGCCTTCTTAGATTTCAGGCAGCTTGACCCAAAGTTCGTCAAGCACATCTTCACAGCCTCGAGGGCTTGAGACACGGGCTTCTTTCTTAAAACCAACACTGACATTCTCTGTGCTTTTTCTGCCCTTTTGTGGACTGTGGCACTGATACAGCGCTGAATACAATCCGTTGCTGAGATCGTCTTCTAAGGGGGCTTCCAGATGACACCTTCGTTGTGCCATCGCCTTGCCTCCGTCATGGGGAGGTCCGGATGATGCCATTTTCCATTTGTAGCCCTCCACTTCTCTCTTGTTTCTTGCCAGAAAGATCCATTAGGGAACCAAAAAGAGACAAAGTAGCCGCACAGTGCCTGCCGATGGGTAGCGCGAGCAGCCCTCCATCTGGAAGCCTCCTGACAGTTCAGACCAGCAGCCTACTCCCGTATACATGTGCACCAGTGCCCAGCAGCCACGGCGGCGAGCAGAAGGCTCTTGGAAATGGAAGTCTTCTGCTCCTGGGTGGTCTCGCTGCTGCTGCTGACTGGCCCCAGCCGTGCTCCTCTTCTCACAAGCTGTGAACTCTTCAAGGAGGTGTCCAGTTGCAAGGCCCTTAAACTGGCTGTACTGCCCTCAGGGCCGTTGTCCAGGGTAGGCATGGCCGGGCAGCTGCGGAGGGCCCACGCCCCAGCAGGGCCCCCTCGCAAGAGCCCCCCGGATGCCCTCCTCCTCTTCGCCCGCCTCTCGCTCTGGCCCGGACAATGAGGGTGGTGAGCAGGAGCGGCAGCAGACGCCACGGCCCCCTTGCGCACCGGTTCTCTCTGCCTGCCAAGCGTGCAAGCGGGAGCCATGATGAGGAAGAGGAGGGGGAGGAGCAGCTGGGGACCATGGTGAGGAGGAGGTGGGCACACTGAGGGGGAGGGGGCCCATGGGGGGGGTCTTGCCTGGGGCCGCCAGAACCAGAGTTGGGGCTTCCCCACAACTCTGGGCATTGTCATTCTGCCACTGGTCAAAGGATTTCAACACAAGCGTTGTCAGCACTTCACCAAACTACGACCCCAGTATTTTGGGGAGAGGGCGAGGCGGGGCAGCCAGTTCATGGCTTGGTACCAATTTGCATTTGCCTTTGAGATGCGGGACCCTTATACCAGACCAAAGAGACCCCCACAGGCTGCCGCCCTGCTGATGTGTTGAAAAACAAGCACGCGGGCCCTTGCCACAGAGCAGAGCCTGCCGCGGTCCATTCCTCGACTTCATGAGCGAGGGAAGAGGGCTGTGTGACTCTCCTCCGAAGGCATGGCGGGGCAGGAGAGCTGCACCCCATCAGGCGACGAAGCTTCCGCAGTGAAAACGGAGCGCCCTCGCTGAACCGGGACGCGCTCCCACCCACCACCCCGGTGCGGATCTGGCAAGAGCGGTGGCAGGTGTGCGAGAGATTAGTGTGCGGATCGGGTTCAGGGTTCAGCCCTGGAACATGGTTTCCACCTCTGAGCATGTGCAAAGTGCCTTTCTCCCCCCTGACAGGTGGCCACAGCCAGCTGAAAAACGTCTGCAATTAAAGGCAGGGTTTCCAGGTTTCATGAGCCCCTGCATCTCTTCTGCTCATAACCACTGCTGGGGTGGGGTGGGGGGCTTGAATCATGTGTGCTAGGGCGGCCCCATTAAAGCCGTGCATCAGGGGCAGTGTCAGTGCTATGCGTGTAAGCTTTAGCATGTCACATGCCCTGTCATGACACATGTGTGTTTAGTCATGTGCTTATATGCAGAGGTGATGCTTGCAAATTCAAATGTCCTGGTTGCTTTGCGAGTTGTACTTGTAATCTCTGCCTGGTGTGTGTGTGTGTGTGTGTGTGTGTGTGTGTACAGATATGTACAAGCCTTTGTATTTATTTTTTGCAGGGGGAAATTCTATGTGAGGTAGAGATATGAAATATGCTTGTATATAGTGGCCGAGAGTATCCTTCTTGAGCTGAAATGTTCCCAGCTCCAACCTGACCTCTAAGTGAACGCACAGAGCAGCATTTGGCGGACCCGTGTTCCCCCAGCCTCCCCACCTGTAATATGGGGATAAAAATACCCACCTGTTGTGAGGATCTTGAGCACCTAAGAAAAATGGCTACATAAATAAGTTTTACGATCGGGAAATGTTGGTGCACATATTTATGGATTTGAGATTCCCCTCTTTATGTGTCAGGGTGTGTGTGTGTGTGTGTGACACAGGTCTTCTTTCTTTTTTAAAAGCAAGCGGACGTGTTTCCCCATAAAACTGTGCATGTGTGTATGTTAGGTGTGTGCAAGGAGGGGTGGGGTGCTATCGCCCTTGCCAGGCCATGCTAACCGGCTCAGACGCTGGCTGAATTGGTGCAGAGTTTGGGGCGGTGTCTGAACACGCTCCGGCACCGGTTCAGCTATGCAAGATGCCGTGGGAAAAGGGAAGGGAGCCCTTTGATTTCAGCACCTTTTGTTCATGATGTCACGGCTGGCCCCGCCCTCCCCCCCCCCCCGCCTTCTTCCCCACAACTCCCTCTCCTGCCTGGACACGTCCTTAGGGTGGGGAGGCAGCAGAAAGGGCAGGAGAGCAGGGAGAGGGAGAGGGACCGAGAGAGAGGAGCACAATTCTCCCCTCTTGTCCAGGGGGCTGTAACCTTGGCCAGTTCTTTGACCGCATGGCGGCTTCTGCGTGGCGATTCACTGGGGGCCTGGGAGACCCTCTGACATTCCTCAGATGAAAATCGAGAGACACACCTGCAGTAGCCCAATTCTCACACGAAGGGTCACTGCCTCAGTGAGAGCTGCGGCCCGAGGCGCACGCTTACCTGGGAGCGAGCCCCACAGGGGTGCAATGTGTTACATGAGTGGAGGGCACTCTTCTTTCCCTCCGCCACAGCGCCGCCGCCGCCTCCTCTGCTTTAGAAGCCAAGGAAGTGTCTGTTCTGCAGTCTTCCCCAAGCTGGTGTCCTGCAGATGTGATGAGCGACGACTCCCTGGGGCATGCTGGGAGTTGTAGCCCAACTCACCTGCAGGGCCCCAGCTTGGGGGAAGGCCAGGGTCAAGGTATGCCCCCAAAGATTATTTCCTGCCATCTGTATCCACCATTTACAAGGAGCATCGCCCACAGGCCGGGCACTGCAGAAGCACTGTCACATCTGTGCACGCGCCTGTGCGCCCGTGTGCGCCAAGATGCATCCGTCGCTCTTCAGAGGCTCAACTTCCGGATATCCTGCGTTGTGGGGTGCGAAACCCTGAAGACCATCAGCACGAGAAACCCGCCCTTCCGAAGTGTCATCGAGGCATTCCTAGGAGGCCCCCAAACAGGGCCAGTAATTCACTGGAGAAAGGGTCCAAGAAACAGGGACTGGCATAGACAACTGGAGCACAGGGGAGGGGGTGTTAGGCTGGCATCACCTCCTTCTAGGGCAGGGGGTGGGCAGAAGGGAGTTCTCCAGATGTTTTGGACTGGAACGCCCAGAAGCCCACGCCAGCATGGCCGGGAATGCTGGAGGTCCGAAACGTCTAGCTGGCCCCAGTGGCGGCAGCAGGGCGGGTCCAGGGGCTGTGATCCCATTGCTCCGTCCTGTACTTTCAGCGTGGGAGGGGGGTTCATCTCAGCTCCCCTACTGGCTGCAGCCTGTCTTGTCTCCTGCACCCCCCCTTTTTTGTTTCTTTAGATCTCCTCATCCCTATAACTTGTGGACATTTTTTGCTCCTTTCATGGCTGGGCTTTTTCTGTGGTCTGATTAGGGTGGTTGACCCTGGGATGAAGGGTGAGGTTTGGGGGCAAAGGGATGGTGTCTCAGGGGGTGGGGTCTGGTGGGGGCGGAGCACAGCTGTACCTGGGGCTCAGGGGCAGAGCCTAACGGGCCCAAGCCATTGTGTGTGTGGGGGGCTAACAGCAAATGCTCTCAGGCCAAGCAGGGTCTGCCCCTGCCTTCTCCCCCCACCCCCTTCTGAGGTTTTGTTCATTTTCCTAAAGAAGAAAGAGGCCAAAATGTCCTGAAACGTCAGATACAAACCCAGCTCTGAGCGCTGCAGCACGTCGGGCAGTTTGCCGTTTGGGCTGCCCAATTTTTGACCTGTTCCTGTGCATTTAATAGCAGCCTGACACAGCCAGAAATTTAACAGGTGAAGCTGCCCCCACCACTCAAACTCCATGACAGGAAACGGCCGGATCTGCCTAATTTCTGCATCTGAGGCCTCTGTTAAAGGCGTAGGAGCAGGGCTGGTTAAAAAGGTGACAACCCGATGACCAAACCAAGTTAACGTAATCCCTGGTTAAACTTTTCTTCCTTTTGGTTTTGAGGAGCGTTCAGTTTCACGAATTGCCGCTTTCAACTTCACATCACTCGGGAAACAAACGAAAAATGTCTGCCTGGCCGTCCCTGGCAAGGGGAAAACATTTCTCTCCCCCTCTCATGACACTAGACCGTGAGGTCATTCAGTGAAATGGAAGGACCAGAGATTCAGGACAGGCTCAGAGAAGGCGATCCCGCCCTTGGCGCAGCCGCAGTCAAGTGACGGAGCAGGATTGCATCCATGTGCTGCTGCAGATCACAGCACCCGACCCTGACCCCTCTGTGATCCAGCCAGAGCTGCCTGATTAAAGTCAGGCAGTTGAGTGCAGGGAATCGGTGAAAGGGCAGGCGGGTCGGAAGGGCCAGTAAGCCCCCTCGTGCCGTCCTTTTCCTTTCTCACCTTGTCTGCTTTCTCCCCAGGCTCAACGACCCTCTCCCTAGCGGAGTGAGGATCAAGGGAGACACCCTGCTCTTCCAGAGGCCCCTTAGCCTGGAGGACGGCGGCGTCTATGTTTGCCACGTAGCCAACAGCTTTGCAAGCAAGGAGGTCAAGGCCACGGTTGACGTAAAAGGTATCATTCTGGGGAGGGGGCTGGACTCGACTTGTCCATGTTGTTGTTTGCTGCACCACATAGGAGCCTGGTATGCATCTTCCCAGCAACATCTGAATGGAGACTGCTCCCTTCCTCAGCCTGCTGCTCTCCCGACGTGTTGGACGACAATTCCCAGAATCCCCCAGGTTCTGGGAGTTGTCGTCCAACACATCAGGGGGGCGCCCGCTTGGGGAAACCCAGGATACTGTTTAAGGCACATAGATACATATTTGGGCCTCCTCCATTTTCTCTTCCTCCATGGCTTGTGCTCTGCAGGGTGTCTGACAGGTTTGCTGGCCAATGAATCCCATGCTGGTTCATTGGCCTGTCACTCCTCCCCCATGCTTCAGGTGGGCGGCCTGCCCTTTTAAATGCTGGAAGCACCATCTGTATATCTGTTCAACTAAATGGACCTTCATTATAATTTCTGTTTAACAAAGTAGAATCTTCTTTTTATGTTGAAAAGCTACTCCAGGGAGAGGGGTTGGTGACGGTACCAGTTGCTAACCAATCAGCACTGAGTCCACATGCAGTTTCTGCTGTCATAATAAGAACTTGAGAAGAGTCGTGCTGGATCAGACCAAGTGCCCATTGAGTCCAGCATTCTGTTCCCACAGTGGCCAACCAGCTGCCCCAGTGGGAAGCCCACAGGCAGGACAGGAGTGCAACAGCACCCTCCCACCCATGTTCCCCAGCAACTGGGATATAAATATGAAACCATACGTTAAAAACAGAATAAAACCAAAGTAGGAGCCAAGATAAAAGCCAGCAGCAGCGCAAAGTTCCAAAAAAGCACTAGCACAATTTTTAAAACTGAAGGGCTAAAAAGCCTGGGGGGGAAAAGGACGAAAATATTTCCCCTGTGCTTCCACTCACCTGGCATACCCATCCCACCCCTGAGGCCACGTGATGCTCACCTGGACATGCATGCATCACATTTCATCGTGTGCGCTTCCTGGATCTTTATATTTATTTGTCATTAAGATGTATATGCCACCCTTCATCACAGATAATCTCAGAACAGCTTCCACAATAAGTGCTAAAGCAACCATAACAAATAGTAAACTGAGGTACTTTTGATGGGAGACAAGAGGAGGCTGGGGGATGCTGGCCTGGTGTTGAATGGGGTACGGCTACCCTTGAAAGACCAGGTCCGCAGCCTGGGGGTCATTTCAGGTGTCAGCTGTGAGCCAGACAGCGCTGTACCAACTCCATCTGATACAGCGGCTGCGCCCCTTCCTTCCCGACCATCTGCTCCCATCGGTAGTACATGCCCTGATCTCCTCTTGTCTAGACTACTGTAATGCGGTCTACGTGGGGTTGCCCTTGAAGACGGTTCGGAAGCTACAGCTGGTACAGAACGCGGCGGCTCGCCTGATTAAAGGCAGCCGCCAGCGTGATCACATCACTCCAGTGCTGAAGGAGGTGCACTGGTTACCAGTCGTTTTCCGGGCCAAATTCAAGGTGTTAG
The DNA here is from genome assembly GCF_057233095.1 of Heloderma suspectum. Lineage (NCBI taxonomy): Eukaryota > Metazoa > Chordata > Lepidosauria > Squamata > Helodermatidae > Heloderma > Heloderma suspectum. The sequence continues at coordinate 2,242,675 of NC_139474.1, forward strand.
TTTTGACCTTTAAAACCCTATATGGTTCCGGCCAGCCTATCTCAAGGAGCGCCTCCAGCAGCACCAGACAGGCCGCTCAGCAAGATCAGCCTCAGATGGCCTTCTCTCTGTCCCATCAGCCAGGACAGCTAGGCTGGTGAGGACGAGGGAGAGGGCCTTCTCTGTGGTGGCCCCCACTCTGTGGAACTCCCTCCCTAGGGAACTTCGCCATGCCCCCTCTTTAATGAGGTTCCGCCACGCACTGAAAACGTGGTTGTTCAGGCAGGCATTTGGGGTGGGTTAGGGTATTTTAGAAAATGTTTTTATTGTAGAATTTTATTGTTTTAAACTATTTTATTATATGTTGTACATCGCCCAGAGTGGCTGGGTGACCAGCCAGATGGGCGATTAATAAATTTAATAAATAAATAATATAAATATAAATAAACATAAAGCAGCAGATAAAAATAAAAACAGCAGCAAAAAATACCCCATCACCATTTCACAATTAACACCTGGGAAAGTAAAAAGGTCTGCTCCTGAATCCAAAAAGGTAGCAATGCAGGTGCTAAGCGAGCCTCCCTGGGGAGAAAATTGCATAAATGTGGTGCCACCACAGAGCAGGCCCTCTTATCAGTATCCCAGTATTTATGAGGTTGGATCCAGACTTAGTCTTACTTAGAGCAGACCCACTGAAAACAATGGGACTTGTTAGTTATCCCACTGATTTCAGTAGGACTAAGTCTGAATCCAACCCATCGGATATTGGCTGTGCCATTCAGGTTTATGCATGTTAACAGTCATGGGAAAACTTCATGAAAAATTTGACTAGTTAAAGTTGAAAGTGAGCAGCCTTTAAAATTAACTTTAAAATTAAAAGTTAAATATTAAAAGTTAAATATTAAAAGTTAAATATTTCCATTTCCAACTAGTAAAAATGTTAATAGGGAAATAACTAGTTAAAAGTTAAGCTGATTCATGAGCAATCGCGTTCAAACACAAGTCAATTGCCTATTATATTTTTCATTTTCAAATCCAAAGAGTGGATTTCTTTCCCATGACCCGAGATATGTGCATTCATTTACTCAGAACTCACTTTTAACTTGCATTTTAAAAACATGTTTATTTCAATAAAGAGATATTGTAATGCAATGTATTTTAGTATGAAATTACGATTGCCATTTCAGAAATTTAGTACTTCTCTAAAAGAGTGCAAAATTCTGAAGTAATTTTTTATCACAAAATCCCACTCCCATAAATCTCGGATAGGCTTATGAACTTGTACATTAAGGACAACTTATTTACTTACTAATCTTCTGGGCCCTGTAAATGTTCTCACTTAACCGTTTTCTTCTAAATGTATCACAAGGAACTTAAAAGCAAAAGCCAAAACCCACATCTTAAGAATCTTTAAAAAAAATATAGGAAAAATTTTTCAACGTTTGCTTTACTGTAGCGTGAATAACATTGTTACTTGGAGACAAAACTAGACCTCTGCCAATTGTGTATTACTGGATGTGATGATGGAAAAATAGGAGGAGAAGAATGAGTATTGATGCTATACAAACGTAAGAAGAACCCTGCTGGATTCAACTCCAAATGTCCATCTAGTCAAGCATCCTGTCTACCGACAGCAGCTGTGCTTGCTCTCCGGCAGCTGCCATTCAGAAGTAGATTCCCGGGGCTGGCGCCAGGGGTCAGCATGGTTGGGCAGCTGCCGAGGGCCCACGCCCCAGCAGGGTCCCACTGGCAAGAGCCCCCTGGAGTCGCTCCTCCTCTTCCCTATTGCGACCTGCATGTTCACCTGCCTCTCGCTCTGGCCCAGGCAACGGTGGTGGCGAGAAAGAGGAGCAGGAGATGCCGCGGCCTACTTGCTCGCTGGTTCTGTCTGCCTGTCAAGAGCGCAAGTGGCATTCATGATGAGGAAGAGCGGGAGGAGCCATAGCGGCTGGTGATGATGGTGGTGGGAAGGTGGGCTCACTGAGGGAGGAGGGGGCCCATTGGAGGAGTCTTGCCCAAGGGCCCCCCAAACCTGGATTGCCTCTGAAGACTGCCTCTGAAGCTGGCAGGTTTCCACATAGCCATGAGTGGTGGCCTCTTCTTCTCCATAAATGTGTATACTTCCTTTCCAAAGCCATGTAAGGCCTGGCCTACACCCGCAGCGGAAAGAGGTGGCAGAATGGACCGAGTACCGTTTCAGACCGCACATGGAGGATGCCGTTTTCGAACGCCCTCCCGTTTAAATGTGCCTGGAAAATAATAAAATGGACATATATATTCTCCACGCCAACTTAAAAAACAGCAGCAGTTCCACATCAAGGAGAAAAGTTCTGTTCGAGCCCTGCTGGGCTAGATTTTGCAGGGAGAATTTGTTTCCATAGAGAAGCCTCAAAAACACAATTGCCCACCTGCAGACTGAAATGATACGGTTCGTTCGGCCATTTCAGGACTCGGCCGCCACACAGGCTCAGTCACTGGCCATGGCTGAAAATTAGGGGAATTATTCCGCGAATGAAGGAGTCTTTTCTTTGGTCTCTCCTGAATCTCGTTGGTGAGCGTGAGTTCTAGTGTTATGAAGACATGGGCGGGGGGGATTCTCTCCATTCACTTTCTGTTGTGGTGGACAGCCTGATGAAAATGTCAGCCCCGTCTGCAGCTGCTGTAAAAAAAGGCAAACTCCATGTTAGGCATAATTAGGAAGGGAATTGAGAATAACACTGCCAAGGTCATAATCCCCTTATGCAAGGTATGGCGCGGCCACACTTGGAATACTGTGTCCAGTTCTGGTCACCACACCTAAAAAAGATATTGTAGAGCTGGAAAACGTGCAGCGGAGGGCAGCTAAAATGGCTGGGGCATCTCCCCCATGAGGGGAAGGTTACAACAGCTGGGGTGTTTAGCTTGGAAAAAAGGCGGCGGGGGGGGGGCGGACATGAGAGAGGTCCACAAAATTATGCCTGGTGTGGAGAGTGGATAGGGAGACATTTTTCTCCCTCTCTCAAAATAGTACAACTCAACGGGGCCCTCCCATGAAGCTGATGGGTGGGAGATTCAGGACGGATCAAAGGAAGGACCTTCACACAGGGCACAGTGAAACGATGCAATTTGCTACCACGAGACGTAGTGATGGCCACCAACCTGGATGGCTTTAAAAGGGGGTTGAACAGATTCCCGGAGGAGAGGTCTATCAATGGCTACTAGTCCTGATGTGTCTGTGCTACCTCCAGTACCAGAGGCAGTGAGCCTATGTACACCAGTTGCTGGGGAACATGGGCGGGAGGTCATGTGGGTTTCCCCGGGGCAGCCGGTTGGCCACTGTGTGAACAGAATGACGGACTGGATGGACCCTTGGTCTGATCCAGCAGGGCTCTTCTTATGTTCTTATGTTCTCTACATCATGGATAATTTTATACATGTGTATTTTCTTTTCTTTATATTTTAAGAATTTTTATACCAGTCTTTAACAAACATTTTCAGAGAAAATAGAGTGGCAATAAAAATAATGATAAAACAACAGTTGGTAAAGCAGTTAAAACAGAATTTAAAACCACGGGGAAATAAAAGGTTAGGATCAAAGGGTTAGGATCCAGACTGAAATCAATGGGATAAGTTTGTCTGGCTTAACTTAAGCTCCATTGATTTCAATGAGAACTGTGTTCAAGTTCACTAACTTACAGCACAATCCTATGCATATTTAAACAGAAAGAAGCCTTACAACTCCCAGCATTCCCCAGCCAGCTAGCTGGGGAATGCTGGGAGTTGTCAGACTTTTTTTTCATCTAAGCATGAATAGGATTTTGCCCTAAGTCTTTGGAGTGCTGCTCTCACTGAGCATTAGTGGGAATAAGAGTGTTTTAAACACATGCTCCCATCTTACAGTCCCAACCCTGCATGGTTAAAATTAGGAAACTCCCTTTTTGTACTGGTACTGGCACATAAAGTTTCATTTTGGAAGGCACACATACAGCCTTATCCGTTCTTAGAATCTTACTGGAAAAGTGAGCAATTAGAGATGGCCTCCTGTGTTGCCTTTTTTTTGGGAACGAAATTATCCCAGATGCTTTAGCCTTTCTTCATGGGGGAGGTGCCTCTTCCGTAACTTTCCAATAATGACATACAGATCTGAGGACGTGAGAGAGGGCCTTCTCGGTGGCTGCTCCCTAGCTTTGGAACTCCCTGCTGATGGAGGCTAGGTTGGCTCCCTCTCTGCTGTCCTTCCCCCAGCAGGCAGATATGTTTTTTATTCAAGCAGCCCTTTGGTGTGTAAGCTGCTCTCTTTGGTTAACTACTGTTTTTATTCTTTTATTGTTGTGTTTTTAATGTGTACTGTTTTAATATACAACAATATATTTGTTGTACATTTGTTTTAATTATGTTTTTATCTTACATTTTGGCTTTTACTGTTCTTAGCCGCCTTGAGCACCATTTCCTGGTAGAAAGGCAGGATATATATTGAATTAAATAATAAAGAAATAAATTCAGATGGGTGCTTAGGTGGAACTGGTGTTTTAACAGCCTGGGGGCAGGGGGGAAAGCAGTTTGAGGGCTCTTTCCAAACAGAAGCAGAGAAGCCGAAGCAGCCTGTCGTCATGGCGCCCACCTCCTTTCTCTTTGCCTCTCCAACAGGGAACCCCACCAAGCAGGTGGACGTGGTCTCCGTCTCCATGATCGGGGCAGGCCTCATTGCGGTTGTGCTGCTCGGCCTCCTTGTCGTGGTGGTTGTCCTCATGACCTGCTACCACAAGCGGAAAACCAAGCGCATCACTGAGAAATAGTAAGCCATGGGGTTGGCTCAGCAGCACAACGTCCCACCTCCACATGCACCCATGATTGTTCTGGTCTTGTTGTTCTCATGCCGTCTTTCCTGAAAGTACCTCTGATCACCTTGGTCCTCCCTACCCAAAGATGGAACCTGAACTGGATGAATTTCCCACCCTCTTGTCATCACCCTCTGCTCGGGTTGGTCTTGTGAGGCTCAGACCCCGTGGGAGAGGCATTTTGACCTCTTGTAATGTGGGGCGGGGGGGGGATACACAAAAGCCAGGAAATGACCAAACAAAAGGTTCTGCGCCCCTGTCTTAGAGCCTCCTTCCTCTTGGAGGCCCTAAAAAGAAGAAGAAACGAGGAAACGTTGGCCCAAACCTGAGACCTGACAACTAGGGATGGACGGACCCCCCTCCATCCAAGGACACTGGTTGCTCGCCAAGCTGCCACTGCTGCCCGCACGTGCTCGCTGCATTGCGTGAGCCCCTAGACAAGTTTGGCGAGCAACTGGAAGCTCCATGGTGCTGCCTGCTCTTTCCCCGAGCCACCATTGTTATACAAAATGGCATCTCGGGTCTTTCCGGAAAACTAATGTTGCATAGATGGCCCTTTATGGCTGCAATCTATGCAAAATTAGTTTTCCAGAAAGACCCAAGATGCCATTTTGCGTAACAATGGCAGCTTGGGGAAGGAGTGGGCAGCTGACCCCCGTTCGCGGACGATGCGGCGCTCGGTGAATGGGTCTAGTAAGTGCCACATGGTTTGCAAATGGGAGCCTGGGGGGGCCGAGCAGGGGGAGTCCATCAGACTCCCCCCCCCGTATTGGGCACTCGTGACATCCCTACTGACAACCTGCACCCTGGTGCCCAGCGGGCTCTTCCTGCCAGGCTCAGGGCAAGCCCTCACCGCCATTCTCCTTCTCCTTGTGTCTGGCAGTGAAGAGGAGCTGACCCTGACACGGGAGAACTCGATCCGGCGCCTACATTCAAGCCATAGTACCGACACCCGGAACCAGGTGAGGACTGTGAGGGAGCCTTTTGAGCTGGCTGGGTAGAGCAAGGGGGTGGGGAGAGGATTGGATTTTACAAGAGGGGGAGGAAAGGACAGGAAAAGGAGCCCCCTCTCCTTTCAATCCAGTCCAAGAAATAAGCATGGCCTTACTGGATTAGGTCATCTAAAGTCCGGAATTCTGTTGCCACTGACAGCGGTCAGCAGCCAGGTGCCCTGGGCAATGGACAAGCAGGGCCTTGAGGCTGTGGCCCCTTCCTAGTGTTGCCTCCAGCAAATGGCACTAGGAGGAGGTAGACTGCCGCTGAAGATGGAGGCTCCATTGCTATGCCAGGCTCTCTTTCTTCTTCCCTTGATCTGCCTCCCCTCCTCCTTTGCAGTTGCTGCCGAGCTGAGCCAGGGAATTCCTTGAGCACCCCCTAGAGGGAGCAAGTGGGAAAACAGGTGCAACCAGCAGCCCCGAATTTGTAAAGCGAGAGGCACCGGGCTCCCATCTCATGGCAGCCTGGCAGCCTCCAGATGTGCTGGACTGCAACTCCCGCCAGCCCCAGCCAGCCTGCAGGTCGCAGGTTCAGTCCCTGGCAGCATTTCCCATTAAAGAGGGATCTGGTTGCAGATGCTGGGGAAAACCCTCCTGGGAGCCGTTGCTAGTCCAAAGCGAGCAGAACGAGGCAATGTGAATTCAGCTCAGCACTCAGCCGATTTGGGGCCCAGGCCCACAGGACACAAGCCTGCATGGCTGCTCATTTAGGTCTATCTTTGCAAATTGAGAAATAATTACTAAGATTTACTGAAATTTCACCGAAGGCAAAGCCAGCCAACGAATTCCCCATCCAAATCACCCCAAATAAAAGCTTCCTTTGGCCCCAAGGGAAGTTTTCCCCTAATGCCACATTGGGGGGGGGGTGATTTTGGGGGGGTCACAGTGCCCAGAGAGGGGAGAGTGATCCCTTTCCTCTCAAATTGCAATGCCCCCCCCACCCCCCGCCGGCAGTCTACCCCCCTGCATGGCAATTGAAACAAACTTAAAACAAACTTTCCAGCAGATGTGTTTTCCCCAAGCTTCATTGATATGCTGGGGATTGATCAGGCGGCGGGGTGGGGTTGCAACACAAGCAAAAGGGGACAATTAACCCTTCCCTCCTCAGCTGCGATCCCCCTAAAATCCCCCCTCCCAGCAATTACGCTCAGAAAAAGCCTTCTCGTGGCACCAGCGGCTGTTCAGTGCTTTTGAAAATGGATCCCAGAAAACCCATCCAGCCGGGCCAGTTCGCCATTGCCCTTGGTCCCGGGCCTAGCGACGCCCCTGCGTGGAAATTATTTCTTTTGTGTCGCTCGTATCCTGCCTCACCTACCTCCACGGAGCTGGAGGCAGTGTCCGTGGTTCTCCTCCTCATGTCCCTCATTTCAGCCTCACACTGACCCTGTGAGGGAGGTTTGGCTGAGAGGGAGCGCTGGGCCCAAGGTGAGCTTTGTGGCTGAGTGGGGCAGGGGCGGGGGCACCACGAAATGCCTGGCTTAGCTTCTTGTTCCCATTTCTCTCCTCCCCACGCTTTTTGTGGCTCAGACTGAGGAAAACCTTCCCCTGAGGTCCGAGAGCCGGCAGGGCAGCTTCCGCGGTGACAGCCTGTGCCGGGAGAGCCTGCGAGCGGACAGCCTGTGCCGGGACAGCCGGCAAGGCAGCTTCCGGGCAGACAGCCTGCGTGAGACCAGCCTCTGCTCCATCATGGTGAGCTCTTGATACGACAGTGGTGGGCGGGGGGAGAAATCTTAGTGGTGCGCTCATGCGCATGGCCATCTGGAGGGACCCTCCTTAACACCATTAAGTCCAGGGTCTAAAATTACCACCGCCCCCTGCTAGGAGAAGATGGCTGGGGATGGAAGGATATGCTGTCCTCTGGTGGGCTTAAGCCCTAGAACAACACCGTTGGCTTGCCGTGGGACGCGGGCATATTATCCGGCATGCCCCGCTTCCCAGAGTGGTGCAAAGTTCCTGGGGCACAGCACTTACCCAGGCTTGGTTTCCTTTGGAAGGAGCTCACTGGCATTTTGTAGTATTCGTGCTTATTTACAAAGATGTCGGTCGAGCACAGGCGGGGACAGGCAGCTTGAGCCCTCTGTGGGAATTGTCTCACCCCTTGTCTGTTTCCCTGCTCAGGGCGAAGAGGCGGAGGGACGCAGCTACTCCACCTTGTCGACGGTGCGGGAAATCGAGACCCAGACGGAGCTGCCGCCGCCACCCCCAACTCCAGTCCAGGAGAGCCGGACAGAGAAGGAGAAAGAAGAGAAGGAGAAGGAAGAGGAGGACGAGAGGGACAGCGAGAACAACATCAAGCAGGCCATGACCCACTTCATCCAAGAGAACGGCACGCTCCGGGCCAAGCCTACCACCAACGGCATTTACATCAATGGCCGGGGGCACCTGGTGTGACACCTCCCCTGCCCCAGAACGCCAGGACCCAACATAGCGCTGCACCCTCTGCCCAGTTGCCTGCTGGTGCTACTTCTTGGTCTTGCGACTGAGGTCGCCTCCCTCTGAGCCACTCACCCACCTGGCTGCAATACAGTTGCCTTTGGATCGCCCTGTAGGCCTGAGCACCCCTTTCTCCTTCCCCGGAAAACTGTCCAAACGTTGGCCAAGGGCAAGAGAAATGGCATCTTCTCCTGCTCTGCCTGCTGGAGGAGGGCGTCAGCTTGCCCTCAGTGGTAGGGATACCTGGAAAAATGAAGCAACCTGTCCTGAGACTGGGAAACCCGTTAGCTGACCTTGGTGGGACAATCGCGATGCATGGCCTGTGTTTTGTGCAGGTTTGTGTGTTTTTTGACATCATCTGAAGCCATGCACGGGTCATTCAGGACAAGTGATTCTGAGGATGCCATCAAGCAGGGGTGCGGGACTCCCTTCCGTTGCAAGGCGATTTGTCTTGGCTCAGGGACAGAATCATGAAACTCTTGCTTCTTCTTTTTTTAAATTATTATTAGTATTGTTATTATTGTTAATTAAAGTTTGTAGCCCTCCATGGTTATGGACAGAAACTCCAAAAAGCCTTTCAGAGGCCAACAGGCAAAGGCAAAGACCTGTAAATTTAATTAATTATTATTATTAACTTAACAGGGAAAGGAAACCTGTCGTGTCTGAGAGACCCGATGCAGGGCGTTTTAGGACATGGAAACTATGGTCCAGCCACAGGCCTCAAGGGAACTCTCAGAGCCACGAACTGAGTGCTGCAGGAGGGAGAGGCCCCAACGCAGCTTTGTTTTCAGAGTGTGGGAGAGCCCCGTGGGCAGGATCCTTGGCTCCCGCAGTTAATCAGCCTTCCTTGTCCTCGTCCTGACCCTTCTGCGGAGGGTGTTGCGATGCACACAATTCGCCCGGCCCCAGTGGAAGTGATGTAACACAAGCCCAACAGCTTGATCTGCAAAAGGGACCCGCAGCTCCCACTCCGAGTTGGCAAAAACTCCCCATCAGCGCACCCCACACAAAAGGTGTGTCGCTCCTATCGCCAGGACTGAGAAGGGTGGGTTGTGCCTCTGCCTCAAATGGACCAGCTGGAGTTCAATTTCACATCGACGATTCCCCCCACCCCTCTAGTAGGTCTAAAAGCCAAATTTCTGCCATCACTACCAGCTGCGCACAACGAAACCTGGCTATTTCTAAAGCAAGGCGACCGCAGGAGGAATGCATACCAATGATACAGAGAGGATGGGGAACATGGGACTATGGGGACAGATTTTGTGATTTATCCCTGCATCTTGCCTGGGAATACTGGGGAGAGGGCATCATCACAGCCTCCCTGCCCTTTGCATATCCGCCTCGTCACGTGCATAGGATGCCCGAGTTTTGTGCAATGTCCCGCTCGTCTCCCTCTCTCTCTCGCAGGCTGGTCAACTCTTGGTCAACTCGCAAAGGGGTGCAACGGAGCATGTCAGCTGGCTTCTTCGAATAGCTCTTTGCATTGAGGCTGATGCGGGGTGACACAGATGTCTGTGAGGGGCGATTCATCCACAGTGGCTTGTTCGCCTGCACAAGTCGTCCCGTGATGCCACTGTGGCCATGCCTGGCTGAGCTGGCCCCAAAGAATACATCTTGGGACGAGGGCTGGCTTTGCATGAGCTGCCGTGCCTGCACGTTGCCTGAGGTTTTGCCATCGTATGTCTTATCGCTCAATGACTCGAGCCAAACGTGTGAATTGCCCCTTCAGAAAAAGCACTGTTTGCTGGGCTGTGAAGTGATGTGAAGGCTGCTAGATCTGAGAGGGGCCCGTTCACATGAGCCAGTGGTCCATGGGACCATCGGTGGAGAGCCAGTGCAGTGGGGTGACTAAGAGATGGAGCTGCAGATCAGGAGTTCCCCAATAATCTGCCCCAAAGTCACCAGGTGGTGTTAAGCAGACAACCCTCCCCCCTCTCCCAGCCTCAGTCTTCTCCGTCAGCGATCTAGGGATAATAATACAGACCTGCCTTACTGGGTTGTTGTAAGGATTGAAATAATGTGTGTGAAGTGCTTTTAACACCCATGCAAAATCTAAGTAAGTGGTGAGGCTGTGTCGATTGTCCCTTGGCCCTCCTAAAACCAGGGGTCCACCATGTCTTGCAGCTGGCCACCCCCAGTCCATGCAAAAATATCCCAGCTCTGGGTTCATGTTTCTCTGTGCCCATGGAGCCAGCTGAAATGGGTGTATAGAGAGATCTCCCAGGCTTTATACAATGGTATGGGCTTCTTCTTACTGGTAACTGGGGAAGATTTTCCTGGTCCTTTTGAACAACAACCAGGCGCTGTAGACCAGACTACAGTGGGAACGGTAAAAATCCTGCCGTTCTATGTTAGTGAACAGCATTTCAAGATGACTGTTTTTGCAGTAGCAAACCCAATTGAGGTGGCATGTGCATATAAAGGTCCATCACCCCATTGGTTCCTCAGCCATGAGTTGATTCCAGTCATTCATCAGGACCAATTTGCACTAACAAAGATGTTCACATGTAGAGTATAAAGTGGGAGTTGCAGACTCAACCAGGGTTGCTCCCATGGTAGAGCCAATAGAACAGCTAAACCGTTGCTTTCCCACGATTATCTGGAAGATGGATTAAAATGGAGCCTCCTCAACATACTTAACATAGTGCTGTTCCTCATGGCCAACATCCTGCTATAACATGAAGTCCTGTTTACCAAAGGGCCCCCGCAGTATTAATTAAAAATTCCCACCTTATAGAGTCTGCCCATATTATTGCTTCCTGTTCTGCATGGCCAAGGAATTGTTTCACTATAAAAGAAAGAAATAATAGAAGTGGAAGAATATAAGAAGAAGAGCCCTGCTAGTTCAGCCCATCCAGTCAACCATCCTGTTTCCCACAGTGCCAATCAAATGCCTCCAGGAAGCCCACAAGTAGGACTTGAGGACAATGAATCCCCCCACCCCGCCGGAACAACAGTGTAGTGCTGGGGGTCCCAACATGCTGCTCATGGACACCTCCCTTGGTGCTCACCAGGCTCCTGCTGGTTTTTATTCTTTTTAATTGATTTTTTGATTTTTAATTTTAACCAAATGTTTAACAGAGAGGCTCCGTGTTGCACAGTGAAGTGCTGGCTTCAGCACCATCCCGATTTCCAAGAACGCCTTTGGACCCTTGAGGCATTCTTGGGAAATAAAGATGGCGGGGGGCTGCAGTGCAGCGCTTCGTTCTGAGGTGTGGCCAATCACTCCAAAACAGAGAAAGAAGTAAGCTGGGTATGTGTGTAGGGGGAGCTAGATGGGGGCATGGTGGGAGGTGTTTTGCCTTTTGGGGGCATGTCTGTTGCCTTGTTTGTTTTAGTGTAGTGTGTCTTTTGCCTGGTTTTGTGTGGATGTGTGTGTTTGACCTGGGTTTTTTTTGGTGTGTGGCATGTGTTCTGCCTGGTTTTTCTTCATTTGGGTTTGTGTCTTGCCATTGTGTGTGAGCACAGCCCCCACTTCTGCCTTGTAATGTTCTTGGACGAGTTACTTTTCTTGTAGCCTCACCAGTTTGTCTTCTGAGAAATGGGTGTTTTGTGACTGGCCACACCCACCATGGCAGCCATTTTGTGAGAGTGCCCCCGACACTCTCAAAATTTACAAATGTGCCCACCAGCTCAAAAAGATTGGGGGTTAGAGTGCTGGTCTAGGACCAGGGAGATCTGGGTTCAAATCCCCATTCAGCACTGATGTTCACCCTGGGCCAGGCACTCTCTGTCACCCTACTTCATAGGGCTTTTTGTGAGGATAAAATGGATGAGGGGATCCATTTACGCCACCCTGAGCTGTTTGGAGGAAAGAAAGGATATTAATGTAATAAATAAATCAGCCCCCAGCCATGCTGAACAGGAAGCAATAAAATAGGCTAAATCTCCAAATGGGAGACTTTTGATTAAAGGAACACTTGCCCTTAATAGCACTTAAAAGCCCCGATAGTGCTTCGCCTCTCGAGAGTAGACAGTCCGGTACTTTGATAACAGCAACAACAAGAACAACAAATTGGGCCTGAGAAAACCATGGGAGGACAGTGCAGGAAACATTGTATCCCTAGGATACAAAAATTTGGCAATCGCATCATGTGATTTCCCCGTAAAAAGTGAGTGAACCAAGGATGGCAATTCCAGAGAAAAGGGCTGGTGTGGAAGCAACCCAAGCCCGTGGCTTTCCTTCTGCCAAAAGAAAGAATGATTAGAAAGGCTTACCATTTTTCTGATAGTTCCCCCTTTTTGTGGAAAGCGAATCATGGCCTTGGGTGAGTTCACACTTTTGTACTGTATTCACATGGCCAGTAGCTTTCCCACTAGTCAGCCACTGGGCATATCACAGGCCCTGGCCCCTTGTCTCCCGCTCGTGCTCTCTGGGGATGGGCGTGATTCTGAAACCAGTGGGAGAGTTGGGAGTCCTCTATACCTACCAACTCTCAATCTCAAATTATTTCTAGGCCACCTTTAATCTTCACACCACCTCCAAGTCCACCCCTGTGGTGAACCGCACAAAGGTTCAAGGCCTGCAAGTGTTAGCTGTATTTTTAAAAGGTGTCGTGTCGTGTCAGTATGGTGTGCTTGCTTGCTTGTCTTGTTGCAGCAATTCTTGATATCCTGAAAGGCAGCTCTTACTTGAACGGAAAATTCAAATTGGCATGGTTGCCGCTGACCTCCTGAGGCCCAAAACCTGAGGGGCAGGGGCTAAGGGAGCCCGTGAGGGGCGGAAGATTGTACTTACAGGGGCTAGGGAAGACCTGATGGGTCAGAATGGAGCCTCACAGACACGAGGCGGAACGAAGAGCACAGATCCTCAACTTCAGAAGATAAGGGCGCAATCCTATGCATGTCTAGACAGAAGAAAGTCCTGCAACTCCCAGCATGCCCCAGCCAGCATGGCTGGCTAGGGAATGCTGGGAGTTGTGGGACTTTTTTTTCTGTCTAAACATGCATAGGATTGCACCTCTTGGTTCTGTCCCTTCAACATGATGTTTTCCTCCTCCCCCTAAAGCTAAACCCCTCAGATGTCAGGAAATTCAAGCTCTGTGATTTGGCAATCCTGCAAGCTGGGAATTATTCTGTTAGACCACAGAACTACCCTAAAAGGCCCAGCCATGGTTCATTGATGTCAGTTATGGAGTCAGAGACTCATACAAAGTTCTGTAGCGCAGAACGCTATCGCAATTCCTCCCCATCCTAAGGAACTCCCCTTGCTTATGATCTACTTGCAGATCCACCTGGATGAGCAGATCTATTTTCTCTGGTGGCCCAAAGGGTCACTGCTCATTCACATGACCGGGAGCAATTATTAGCAAGAAGTTATTCCAGTTTATGTAGATTCATGAGCCATCTGGTCCTATAAGTCGCTGGTTGGGTGACCATGTCCTTGTTACATGTCACTTCCCCATAATTCTTTCCTACGCTTAATTCAAGCCAGGAAAAGGGTCAGAAGCTAATTTTCATGTGGAATTCCCCCCCCCCAATAAACCACTGGAGGTTTCTTGCACAAATAACCAGAAAGAGAACTTTATCAAAAGAACAAAGAAAGAATAGGGGGATCTCTCTCTCTCTCCCTCTCTCCCCCCCCCCAATATGTATGTATGTATGTATATGTCTGTCTATTTCTTTGTAACTGTCTATGCCTAATCTTATGTATCCATCCGTCCATCCATCTACCTTCCACTTTTCTCCAAATGGTGGTAGTGACCACATTAGATGTGGTGACAACCAAGGATGCTTCCAGTTTAGGGGGATTTTTTTTATTATTATTATCATGCCATCTCTGTGCCCCATTCATGGAATTTGACTGGGGATCCAGGCATTGTCATCATCACCCACTCCTCCCATATTTTCCTACCACTTCTTCTGTCTTCTTTCTTATTGCGGCAATCTGTTAGGGAGAAAAAGAGGGAATAACGAGACAAGGCCTTCTCGTTGGTAGCACTAGGATTCCTCTGTCTGGAAGCATCCCAGGTTTACACTACAGTTTTAGTTGTTTTTTAAATACCCCTTGAACAGTAATGGCTTCCTGCAAAGAATCCAGGCAGCCGGAGTTTGGCCAGCGTATTGAGAATTTCCTGAGTGAGGTCAACAAGAGGGAACTGCCACAAAATGTTGCAGCTTGGAGGGCATCAGTCAACCATGCCCTTCTCCAGGATATGCTGTCATATGCTTTTCCATCCCCCACCCCCAAAGAGACAGCATTTGGTAGCCACTGAGTACACTCATTCCTCATTGGGCTGTTTTGGGGGTTCCTCTTCCTTAGAAGTAATCTACAATTCATACCTCATGTATCTTCCTGACAAGTAGGGGTGTAATGTTTTGTTGACTAATTGGTTTCATGAATTGATTTTAAACCCTTTTTATCCTTTTAGGATCAATTCCTGAATTGGGCGGCCTTTCTTTTCTTTTTTAAATTGTTAATTATTTTTTAATAATGTTTTAATGTAGAAAAACTACATGCCATTGTCTTAGAAGAGGCGTTTGCCCATCTCTCTCACACTGGTATCACACTGGATAGCATCTGCTTTACCACATCTGTTTGTCATCAAAAGTACACAGAGATAATGCCTTTCTCATTCAGAACTACAGTTTTACTCCTATGCAACCCTATGGACTTTTACAGTGCAATCCTATGCAGGTTTACTTAGACTTACTCCCTAGTAAGTGGGTTTAGGATCACAGCCTTAAATCTACTAAGATTTCTTTAATGATGTGACAGCTGTAATGCCATCAGGGTGAGGTAGGCTAAGCTGACACATTGCCCAGAGATACTGAGTAGAGATTTCAATGAACCCTGGGAGGTCAGACTCAACAGTCAAGTTGCTAGACATCTTGATCTACCTCAAAGCAAGACATGTAATTTAGGTGATCCAAAACTTTTGCTGTGATTTTCTTGCACCAGCAGGGCCATTCCCAATCCTTCTCCTCCTGGCCTGCTTGAAAAAGATGCATTTTCCCCACACCCATTACACTTCAGAAGTGACTCTGTCTGGCTCCTGACTTCTACGTCCTTTCAACTGTATTATTATTTCTTATTGTCCTTTTTTACATTTTTATTCCAAGACTTTAGGAACAGGCTGTATGGTTTGTTCCTGGAACCCCTAGATCCTTGTATGATCTGTAAATGTCCATGTATATAGAACGCCTAGCAATGTATGTGTGTGTGTGTACATGTGTATATATAATACTCCGTGTCTTTCTTTGTACAGAAAGGGATTTGGGGCCCCTCGTCTGGTGTTACATGCACTGCTGGTTTTGTAAATAAATTGCACCTTTGGCACCCCTGGACTCTGTTGTCGGATAGATTTGTACCTCTTTTTGGTTAGAGAGGCGTTTTTCTCCCCTTCTTGTAATATACGACCTTGCTGTTACACCCTCGCACCCCAATTCTCTGAGCGGGGGCGAGGGCCTGTGTGAATGGCCTTGTAGGCCCCTTCCAACCCTACTATACTACTGTTCTATTCTATGAATGTCACCCAGGGTTTCGTTTCCTTGGAATGTGGTATTGAAGGCTTATGCTGTTTTTGTGGTCTATTGCTTACTTACACATACAGTACATACATGCTGGGGATAAGTGGAGGCTCAGCGCATTAGCACCCTGACAGACGCCGCTTTCCTGTCAGGTTTCTAGTGGCGGCACCCATAGGAGTTGCTCAGAGAGCAACTTGGCTCTCCAGCACCTCTTTCCGTCCACTCCATTGCGGCAGGCCCGTCCTTTGGCTTCCTGTTTGCCCGCAGCCCGCGCTTGCCGCCTCCCGCCGTCGAGCGGAGGGCGAATTAGGGCGAGTCCTCTCCGCCCCATCATCTCTGTCTCCCTGGACCATCTTCGCTCCCCTTGAGACCCACCGTCGGGATAGTGCAGGCTATCCCCGGCCCCTTTCTCGGGTCTGGGAAGACACGGGCACCTCAGGAGGGCAGCCCGCTGCGACAGGTCTACTCACGGAAAGCGGTGGGCAGACTTCAGGCTCCACGGAGCTCCCTCCAAATCCACCAGCCAGAGCACAGTGCAAAGCGGCAGCTGCGGGAGCCTTCTGCACACTACAGTGAAGGGCGAGAGAGCCTCTCAGCATACGTGCCGCCCAAAGACTGGTTGTCAGTGACAGAGCTGAGTTCAAGTCCAGTCACAAAGCCAAGATTCAGGCCTGGTTTCCCCCCAAGTTTCCTTCATTAGTGCAATGTAATTTGGGGGACGGGGAGCCTTTTAGTTGCTGCTGTTCTTAAACTGTTGCGGGTTGGAATCTCTTGCACCTCTACTCCAAGTCACCCCACAACTTCCCGATGATCTATCTTGGAAGTGGCCACTAGCTGAGATGGCCTTACCGGGGGATTGTAATTTGCATTGAGAACTGGGGAGCTCTAACCCATGAGCGCTCCAACCGGAGGTCAGCCTGTATTAAAGGCGCTATGGACTTTGAAGAAGCACGAGTCCAGGGCGAAAGGGAAAAACGTGCCCAGCGGAGGGCACGTCAAGCAAACCCTCGCCGTGACCACCTTCCACCTGGAAACCTATGCCCTCACTGTGGGAGGCTGTGTGGATCCAGAATCGGCCTTCACAGCCACCTGCAGACCCACCGCTGAGACTCTACTCTTGGAAGACAATCTTACTCGGTCACGAGTGATCGCCATGACAGGGGGATTAGCCAAATTCATGGAGGAGGAGTTGCAATCACTGGCTAGTGGTCAAGAGAGCTAAACAGAAAGGCTCTGACGCTCCGTGTCTTGGTCCAGCTAAATATCAGTTGCTGAGGGGCAAACGATAAGGGGGGGGGGTGTCGCTGTTGCCCTCATGTCCTGCTTATGGGCTTCCCGGCACCACCGGGGCGTGCTTCCCTGCTTCCAGACGAGGCTTTTATTGCACTATCGTCTTGCTTCATTCACTAAGGGTGCAATCTTAGACAGAGATTAGACAGAAAACTATCGTACAACTCCCAGCATTCCCCAGCCGGCCATACTGGCTGAGGAATGCTGGGAGTTGTACGACGTTTCTTCTGCCTATGTGTAGGATTGCGCCCTTACGCTGCTTGGAAACGGAGAGCTCCTAGCACCAGTAGTCAGAAGGCCTTGCATGGCTCCAGTGTCTTTTCCCCCTTAATAGATTTTCTGCATTAAGGAAGAAGGGGTACAAAAGTATGGGTAGAAGACAACATCATCTGGACCCCACCATGAAATTCTGTGAATGAGCCAGGCTGATGGCACCATAAAAAGCTCATCTGGAGGCACCCAAAATTTTATGGGGGATCCAGAAGACACCTTCCACTGGTAGCCTTCTTGTGTTTTCCCAGCACTTCTTCCACCTTTTTTCTTACTATGGAAAATCTGTTCAGTAAGACAAAGGCAGAATAGCTGCACTAGTCCTGTTGGACTAGATGTGCCTTTGGTTTCATCCAGTAGGGCTCATGTTTATGTATCAATCTGATCTGTTCAGGACCATATAGTTTTATAGCCTCTCACCCCATCTTCCCAAGCATCTGAAAACCTCTGGGGACAGCCTCTACAGGGCTCATTTCCTTCTAAGCACTGGAGGCTTACTGTGAGCATCTCTACACCAGCTTAAAATCCCATATTTAAAACGGGGCTTTCTGCTTCCAGTTTAAATGCAGGTTCAGGGCAGACTCCGTTTACACATGCTTCCTTCCCCAGTCCTTTTCCCCCTTATCCGAGTCTTCCATAGGTTTCATTACACAGCCGCTAGATGGCGCTGTGGTCTGGGTCCTCTTATTGCGGCTTTCCCTCTTTTCCAAGTGGAACTCAAGTGCTGTAATTTGATAGCTCATTATCTCCGATCTTTTTTAAAAAAAATGGAATGAAGGTCATTTAGTGCGGGAGACGCCCTGGAGGTTGACACATCATCAAAAGGACCCACAAACTTCCGTGAGTAACCACTCTCAATAGCAGGATAAAAGCTCTGTGCAAAGAAGCCCAGTGTCTCCGAAATATCTTCCGAAGGGTTGCTGTGTTAGTCTATTGCAGTAAAAACACCTTACTTTTTGGCATCTTAAAAGCTAGCATATTTATTCTGGCATAAGCGTTCGTTGACTATAGCTCACTTTATCAGATGCATCTGTAATATGTTTATTTTTACAAATATACAACTTTAGCAGTGTGGGGAAACACTATGGGAAACAATGCTAGACTAGACTTTAAAGGACCATCAGTTTTCCAAAAGCAAAGAGCACGCCCTGGGAAGCTCTACCCCCTGCCCAGACCCTGTCCAGCTGCCAAACCTCAGACGTCTTCACTGGCTACATTCCAGGCACCCAAAATGTCTCCTTTAAGCTCGCACCCAAGCGAGAGGCTTGACCGATGGTAACGAATAGCCACCAGTCATCCAAAGTAGTGCTGTACCAAAAATGTCTTCCACATTATTTTGACCATTCCCATTCAATTTGATAGAAAAGACATCGCTTTAGAAGAGAAATTAAAAGGAGAAGGAAATTTCAGAGGAATTCTCATGGGCTGGGCTCAGGGGTTCTTGTGCTGACCTTACTTACGAGGAGGCCAAGGAGCATGCACAATTTCCCTGTCTTTCATTGTGCAATCATCTCTGCAGTGGCCATCTGTCCTCCTCTACTGGGGACCGCCCTCTATTTGATTTATTTATTTCGCCCAATAGCTGAAGCGGTCTGGGTGGTTCATAAAAATTAAAACCACAAGGTGCCGCATTTTGAAGGCGTCCTCTGTTTCAAGGGCTGTGCAGTCCAAGTCTGGTACACAAAGATAATGAGCCATCAGGAGGAAAAGCTGAAGGGCCTTGAAGTTGCCCATCGAGAGCATCTGGACAGCAGACTGAGCAAGGCCCACAGGTCACCTGGCCACAGCCTTCCACACTAGGGCGAGATGTACTGAAGTTCTATTGAAATCATAATAATGCTTTCCAAACATGCATCTATACATATAAATTAGCACATGCACATTTCAGGCAAATTGGTGTCCTCCTCTGTCCTCTTTTTTGGTGATGCATTTCCTCTCTTTTTTTGCCAGTTATTAAGTGGTCACCCTATCCATGGCAGCCTGTCGCCTCCTTGGCTTCCCACCCTTCAACATCAAGAGGAAATTCCTCCCCCAGGGCTTTTTCAGATCAGGAAGCGCAGGCAGCCTGGGAGGCTGCAGAGGTGTGTAATAGAAAGAAAAAACATGCACGGCACCCTCAACCACCTCGCAGTGATTAGGTAAATTCAAAATCAAAAACACCACCAAAATAAATTCAAAATAAATTATAAAATGCCCTGAGAATGAAGCAGAAAAATGGAAGCCTCTTTCATGGGGGGAAAAGCTTTTAGGGAATTGGCGGACAGATTTTGGTTCCACTTCTTCCCTGGAGCTGGACACTCCTCACATCTGCTACTGTGTTTAAGGGGTGGAGGACCCATTAAAATGGTCCGCCCCAGGCGTCTTATGGATCCAAATGGATTCCTGAACGCGCTTGGGGATTCTCTGGGGCACGCCAACGGCCACTCGGTCGAGACCCTGGTGGGTGGCTGGAATGCCGCAATCACTGGGGCATTAGATTGGGTGGCTCCGAAACGCCCTCTCCCCCTGAACAGGGCTCGGACTGCACCATGGCTCAATCCGCGGTTACGAGCTCTGAAGCAGGAGGTGAGACAGCTAGAGCGCCGGTGGCGGACGTCTCGCTCCAAAGACGATCAGACATGGGCTAGAGCTGCATCTTCAGCCTATCACGTGGCGGTGAAGGCAGCAAAAAAGGAATATTATGCTGCCTCCATCGCGTCTGCAGAGTGCTGCCCCAGGAGGCTGTTCCAAGTGGTCCGGAGCCTGGTCGGTCCTGTGGCTCCGGAACCACTGCAGCATTCTAAGGCCTCCTGTGAGGCTTTGGCAAGGCACTTTGCAGATAAAATTGATCAGATTAGGTGTGTTACTCTGCACACTGTGGATACAGTTAGTGAGCAAGAGGCGGCCTGTGGCAAACCGGTTTTGTGGGATCGGTTCCAGCTTCTTCCTCCTGATGAAGTGGACAAGGTGCTTTCATCTGTAAGGCCGACCACCTGCTTACTTGATCCTTGCCCATCTTGGCTCATTATGAGCTGCAGAGAGAGACTGGGTGAGGGGATCAAGGCGGTGGTGAACGCCTCCCTTGAGGAGGGAGTGATGCCATCAGCCCTCAAGGAGGCAGTGACAAGACCGCTCTTAAAGAAGCCCTCCTTGGATCCTCAAGTTCTGAACAACTTTCGCCCAGTCTCAAATCTGCCATTTTTGGGCAAGGAGATTGAGCAGGTGGTGGCGGTGCAGTTGAAGGCACACTTGGAAGAAACTGATTATCTAGACCTATTTCAGTCAGGCTTCAGGCCTGGGCATGGGACAGAAACGGCCTTGGTCGCCTTGGTGGATGATATGAGGAGGGCTCTGGATAGGGGTGAATGCTCCTTCCTTGTTCTCCTCGACCTCTCAGCGGCTTTTGATACCGTTGACCACGGTATCCTCCTGGACCACCTGGAGGGGTTGGGCATTGGAGACACTATTGCGGTGGTTCCGGTCCTTCCTCTCCGGCAGGTACCAGAGGGTAGCACTGGGAGAGGAAGTTTCGGACCCGTGGCCACTTACTTGTGGGGTGCCACAGGGTTCCATCCTCTCCCCGATGCTATTTAACATCTATGTGAAGCCGCTGGGGGCTATCATCTTGAGGTTTGGGGTGCAGTGTCATCAATATGTGGATGACACGTAGCTCTACCTCTCGTTCAGATCTTCACCAAGGTTGGCCGTAGAATCCCTGTCCAAATGTCTGGAGACGGTGAGTGGCTGGATGGGGAGGAATAAGCTGAAGCTGAACCCTGACAAGACCGAGGTACTTTTGGTGGGAGACAAGAGGAGGCTGGGGGATGTTGACCTGGTGTTGAATGGGGTACGGCTACCCTTGAAAGACCAGGTCCGCAGCCTGGGGGTCATTTTGGACTCCCAGCTGTCCATGGAGGCTCAGGTGTCAGCTGTGAGCCGGACAGCGCTGTATCAACTCCATCTGATACGGCGGCTGCGCCCCTTCCTTCCCGACCATCTGCTCCCATCGGTAGTACATGCCCTGGTCTCCTCTCGTTTAGACTACTGTAATGCGCTCTACGTGGGGTTACCCTTGAAGACGGTTCGGAAGCTGCAGCTGGTACAGAACGTGGCGGCTCGCCTGATTAAAGGCAGCTGCCGGCGAGATCACATCACTCCAGTGCTGAAGGAGTTGCACTGGTTACCAGTTGTTTTCCGGGCCAAATTCAAGGTGTTGGTTTTGACCTTTAAAACCCTATATGCTTCCGGCCCAGCCTATCTTAAGGAGCGCCTCCAGCAACACCAGACAGGCCGCTTAACAAGATCAGCCTCGGATGGCCTTCTCTCTGTCCCATCAGCCAGGACAGCTAGACTGGTGGGGATGAGGGAGAGGGCCTTTTCTGTGGTGGCCCCCACTCTGTGGAACTCCCTCCCTAGGGAACTCCGTCATGCCCCCTCTTTAATGAGCTTCCATCGTGCATTAAATACGTGGTTGTTCAGGCAGGCATTTGGGGTGGGTTAGGGCAGTAAAAAAAAAAAATTATGGTAAAATTTTATTGTTTTAAATTGTTTTATGGTGGGTTGTACATTGCCCAGAGTGGCTGGGTGACCAGTCAGATGGGCGATTAATAAATTTAATAAATAAATAAATAAATAAATAAATACTGGGCTTTCGGGGAAGTGCCAGTATTATGGGCATCTGCATTAGAAACAAGATGTATCCACAATCACATGGCAAAGAATTAATCTTTGGAAGATCCCGGGGAAGGTGCTGAACCTTGAAGTATGATAACTAAAGTGGAGCCAAAATGTCTCAGCAGACATTTTTCTCAAAAAAGTCCTGAGATTTTTATTTTCTAACCCCCCGAGGAATAAAAGACTAAGTAGCAAAATTTTCTCCAAATGTTCTTTGCAATGTTTTGTGTGTGGTGGCCCCCTTCCCCACCCTAAAGCCCTGGAAATCCAGTTTGTGGATTTTTCCAGGTTTCTAAAATGTCAGTAAATAGAAATGTGTGCAAATTGCAGGGTGCAATTTGCATGATTTATGGAGATTTCAGCCATAATTTGCACAAATTCACCCACAATTTGTGCACATTTCTATTTATGTATTGAAAAAAGAAAAGAAAAAGTTCTTGGATTTCTGGAAAAGCCCTGCAGGTCAGCCCACAATGCGAGCCAAGGAGGCCATTGAACCCAAAAAGGGCTGGATTCCACAGTGACGGACATCCCTACTCTAAGCTAAACCATTCCAGACATTGTAAACTTTGCTCATAAGGAGTTGCTCCAGGCCCTGGATCATTTTAGTTGCCCTTTTCTGCCCTTTTTCCATCTCTACAATACCTTTGTTGAGGTGTGGTGACTGGAACTATACACAGTATTCCAAGTATTCCATTGTACCATAGACTTGTATAAGGGCAATACGATATTGGCAGTTTTATCTTTGATTCCTTTCTCAGAGACTATGGGAAGCCCACATGAGTGCAATAGCAGCCTTCTCTGGCAGCTGGTATAGAGAAGTATGGTGCCTCTGATCCTGGAGGTAGCCTACAGCCATCATGACTGGTACCCATTATAGCCATATGCTCTCTTAATTTGCTTAAACACCTTTTAAAGCCATCTAAGTTGGTGACCATCAGGACATCTGATGGTAGCAAATTCTGTATTTGACTAGGTGCTCTCTGAAGTATTTCCTTTTTTAAAATTATGTTTCCAAATAAAACATAAACAAACAAAAAATGCATCAAATTTAAATCCAGGGCTTTTATCCTGCTATTAAGATTGCTCACTCACGGAGGTTTGTGGGTCCTTTACATGGTCAACCACCAGGGCGTCTCCCGCGCTAAATGACCATTATCCCATTTTTTTAAAGAATGGGGATAATGAGCTATCAAATTACAGCACTTTGAGTTCCATTGCGAAAAGAGGAAATCTCACAATAAGAGGTGCTGGACCACAGTGCCATCTAGGGTCTGTATAATGAAATATATATGCAGGGAAGGGTGGGAGGAGGGGGCAGGGCAACGTGTGGAAAGGGAGACTGTCGTGATCCACCATTTAAAACAGAAGCAGAAAGCCCTGGTAAAGTTGCGGGATTTTAGCCTGGTGTAGAAATGCTAGTAGTTATTGGGTGGAATCCAATGTTAGTCCTACATAGAGTAGACTGAGACTTAAGTTAGTCACAACTAACTAAAGTCTCATTCATTTCAGTGGGTCTACCCTATGTAGGACTAACATTGGATACTACCCATTGATTGAGGATAGTACACTTAACGTTTTCCCCCTTTATTTACCGACAAAAATATATGTGAAATCCATTGGCAGCTTGGAGGTTTTCATTATGGCTCCTCATAATAATAAATTATATTTAGTCTCTTTTCCACAATCGGAGGAAAAGCTTTGACAATATTGCTGATACGTCCCTGATTTGCATGTGCAATATGCAAATTATCTGTGCAATTATCCACAGCAGAAAAATTGATGTACCAACTGAATTTAGCTAAAGGCAAAATCAAAGTATTAGAGTATTGTAAAATATGGCATGATTTTATTGCATATGCAAATCAGGGACATTGCCATTTCCCAGCTTTCAGCTATTACCTTGCAAAAAGTACTTCCTTTTATCTGCCTGTATTTTCTACCATTCAGGTCTTTTGGATAACCCAGCTTCTAGTATTATAGAATCATAGAATCATAGAATCATAGAATAGTAGGGTTGGAAGGGGCCTACAAGGCCATCGAGTCCAACCCCCTGCTCAATGCAGGAATCCAAGTCAGAGCATCCCTGACAAATGGCTGTCCAGCCTCGTCTTGAAGGCCTCCAGTGTGGGAGAGCCCACCACCTCCCCAGGTAATTGGTTCCATTGCCGTATTGCTCTGACACTCAGGAAGTTTTTCCTGATGTTCAGTCGGAATCTGGCTTCCTGTAACTTGAGCCCATTATTCCGTGTCCTGCACTCTGGGATGATCAAGAAGAGATCCTGGCCTTCTTCTCTGTGACAACCTTTCAAGTACTTGAAGAGTGCTATCATATCTCCCCTCAGTCTTCTCTTCTCAAGGCTAAACATGCCCAGTTCTTTCAGTCTCTCTTCATAGGGCTTTGTTTCCAGTCCCCTGATCATCTTTGTTGCCCTCCTTTGAACCCTCTCCAGCTTGTCTGCATCCTTCTTAAAGTGTGGTGCCCAGAACTGGACACAGTACTCCAGATGAGGCCTAACCAGTGCTGAGTAGAGGGGAACTAGTACTTCCCGGGATTTGGAAGCGATGCTTCTATGAATGCAGCCCAAAATAGCATTTGCCTTTTTTGCAGCCACATCACATTGTTGGCTCATATTCAGCTTGTGATCGACGACAATTCCAAGATCCTTCTCGCTCGTAGTGTGGTTGAGCCACGTATCCCCCATCTTGTAACTGTGCATTTGGTTTCTTTTTCCTAGGTGCAGAACTTGGCATTTGTCCCTATTAAATGCCATTCTGTTGTTTTCTGCCCAGCACTCCAGTCTATCCAGATCACTTTGAATTTTGTTTCTGTCTTCCAAAGTATTAGCTATCCCTCCCAATTTTGTGTCATCTGCAAATTTGATCAGCATTCCCTGCACCTCCTCCTCCAAGTCATTAATAAAAATATTGAAGAGCACTGGGCCCAGGACTGAGCCCTGCGGTACCCCACTCGTTACCTCTCCCCAGCTTGAGAAGGTCCCATTGATAAGCACTCTTTGAGTCCGATTCTGTAGCCAACTGTGGATCCACATGATCGTTGTTTCATCTAGCCCACTTTGAGCTAGTTTGCTCATCAGGATATCATGGGGCACTTTGTCGAAAGCTTTGCTGAAGTCGAGGTATATGATGTCTACAGCATTCCCACGGTCTACAAGGGAGGTGACTTGATCAAAAAATGAGATCAGATTTGTCTGGCAGGACTTGTTTTTGACAAATCCATGTTGGCTTCGAGTAATCACGGCATTGTTGTCAAGGTGCTTCCAGATGGATTGCTTTATGATCTGCTCCAGAATTTTCCCAGGGATTGATGTCAGACTGACTGGTCTGTAGTTCCCAGGTTCCTCCTTTTTACCCTTTTTGAAGATAGGGACAACGTTAGCCCTCCTCCAGTCATCTGGCACTTCCCCGGTCCTCCATGATTTCTCAAAGAGAATAGACAGCGGTTCTGAGAGTTCTTCTGCCAGTTCCTTTATGACTCTAGGATGCAGTTCATCTGGCCCTGGAGATTTGAACTCATTCAAAGTAATGAGGTGTTCCTTGACCATATGCCTGTCGATCTCAAGCTGCAATCCTGCCCCTTCAGCCTGTCCTTCGCCTTTGCCAGGGGGGTCATAGACCCTCTTTTGGGAGAAGACTGAGCCAAAGTAGGAATTGAGCACCTCTGCCTTTTCTTTGTCCTCTGTTATCATTTTGCCATCCTTATTTAATAGCTGAAGAACCATTTCTTTCCTCTGCCTTTTACTATGCACGTAGCTGAAGAAAGCCTTTTTGTTGTTTTTAGCATCCCTCGCTAACCTCACCTCGTTCTCCGCTTTAGCCTTCCTGACGCCATCCCTGCAATTCTGTGCTACCTGCCTGTACTCTTCCTTTGTTACTTGGCCTTCTTTCCACTTCCTATATGTGTCCTTTTTTGTTTTCAGGTCATCCCTAAGCTTTTTGTGAAGCCACATTGGCTTCTTCTGTTGTCTTCCACCTTTTCTTCTTGTTGGAATTGTTTGTGATTGTGCCTTGAGAATTTCCTTTTTTAAAAGTTCCCACCCATCTTGGACTCCTTTTCTCGCTAGCATTGCTTGCCATGGGACCTTACTGATCATTGTTCTGAGTTTATTAAAATCAGCTTTCCTAAAATCCAGGGTATGCGTTTGACTACACTCGGCTTTTGCTTCCCTTAGAACCAAGAACTCAAGTACAACATGGTCGCTTTCCCCCAGAGTTCCTGTAACTGCTACTTTATCCACTAAGTCATCTCTGTTGGTTAGGATCAAGTCAAGGATAGCCGATCCTCTAGTTCCTTCCTCTACTTTCTGTAGGAGGAAGTTATCTGCCACACAAGTCAGGAATTTCCTGGAGGGGCCATGTTTTGCAGAATTTGTCTCCCAACAAATATCGGGGAAATTGAAGTCCCCCATTACTACTACATCATGCTTCCTTAAAACATTGGCTATTTGCTTTTCAAAAGTTTCATCCTTGTCTTCTCCTTGATTGGGTGGCCGGTAGTAGACTCCGACCACCAGGTTCCTTTTATTCTTTGCTCCATTTATTTCAACCCAGATGCTCTCGATGGGGCTACCAAGCTCCTCCTCCTGTATTTCTGTGCAGAGATATGTATTTTTCACATACAGTGCAACCCCGCCTCCCTTTCTGTTCCTCCTGTTCTTTTTGAACAAGTTATATCCTTCAACTGCTGTATTCCAGTCATGAGAGTCATCCCACCAAGTCTCAGTTATACCTATCAAGTCATAATTTCCCTCCTGTATTAAGAGTTCAAGTTCGTTCTGTTTGTTTCCCATACTCTGGGCATTAGTATATAGACATCGAAGACCATGTGCTTCATAGTCTGGCTTTCTTCCTACCTGTGTCTGAAGACTATTATTGGACGCTATCAGAGCTGTTCTCTCCGTTGCAGTGCATGCGCCTACATCCATTGTTACCCCCAACATTACATCTCCCTTCCCCGTAGGATTCAGTTTAAAGCCCTCCTGATGAAGTTCTTCATGCTGTGGCCAAACACATTCTTCCCAGCCTTTGTGAGGTGCAACCCATCCCTAGCCAACAGCCCATCTTCCAGGAAGTATAGCCCGTGGTCCCAGAATCCAAATCTCTCTCGTCGGCACCACCTTCGTAGCCAGTCATTCACCCGGAGTATTTTTCGTTCCCTTTCTATCCCTCTTCTAACTACTGGAAGGATGGATGAGAAAACTATCTGGGCCCCAAAGTTCTTGAGTTTCCTTCCCAAAGGAAAGGGAGAGGGAGAAAAACTCCCTAACCACTTTCTCCACAGCAGACACCACTGGTGGTTTTATTTTCGATTCCTTTCCTAATGATCCCCAACATGGAATCCGGAACATCGGAAGCTGCTTCATATGGAGTCGGAGCCTGGGTCCATCTAGCCCAGTGTTGTCGACACTGATTGGCAGCAGCGGCTCTCCAGGGTTCCATGCAGGAATTTTTCCAGCCCTGCCTGGAAGTGCTGGGGACTGAAATGGGGGCCTTCTGCATGCAAAGCAGGGGCTCCCCCACCAAGCTAAGGCCCCTCCTGATTTTCCCTTTTCAAACCAGTCACACACTGAGTAGACCTGTATAGAATTGCATCCTATGGAAGGTAATAATGGACAGACAGACAGAAAGAACACAAAGGGCTGGCAAAGAAACTTGGAACTTGGGAAAAGCATCTCACCACACTTAGTACTAATTTTCATAGAAAATATATCTTTTAAGTGCACCTACATATGACTGCTTAGGTCCACAACTACTGTTCCCCTTGAACATCACTGGAAGCCTGTGTGCCTAAGAAGGCTGCACCCTAATCAAGGAAACCATGGCAGAGAAAGGGCTGAGACAACAGGGTGACCAAAGAACAGACAGACAGCTGAGCAGATGGATCTTCATAGAATCACAGAATCATGGACTTGTAGGGTTGGAAGGGGCCTATAAGACCATCGAGTCCAACCCCTGCTCAGTGCAGGAATCTAAGTTGGATGTTCTCTGTTAGTGTACAGTTTTGTATTTGTCTTTACAGAAATGTTTCCTTGATAAAGGGTTTTCCTCAAAACATGTAGGGCAGCCTTGCCCTCCAGATGTGTTGGCCTACAATTCCCATCTAGGGTGGCCGCTTGTAAATCGGCAAAATAGAGGGCAGGCATCACCCCAAAAGAGGACAAAAGAGGGCATGTTTGGATAACATATGCATGTACACATTTATATGTAGAGATGCAAATTCAGAAACAATAATTATAATTGAAACAGAAATATAGTGCTTGGCCATGTGTCCAGGTGACCTGTGTGCCCTGCTGTCCAGGTGCTGTCGATGGGCAACTTCAAGGCCCAACTCTTCTTTTTGATGGTGCTGTATTCTTTATACCATACTTGGACTGGACAGCCCTTCAAACAGAAGGACTTGGAAGGGCTATTAACACTGTTGGGATGTTAACAGTCCTTCAGATTTGCTCCTACCATCTAATGTTCTAGCAGCCAATGAATGCAAAGACATCGGAACAAGTTTTGGCCCCTTAGTTTAAAATTTTACAAAACTAAATTCTACCTTATTAATATTTAGTACAATTACAGTGCGACGCTATGCCTGTCTACTTAGAAATAACTCCTATTGAGTTCAGTGGGACTTTCTCCCAAGTAACTGTGTGTAGGATTGCAGCCTTAAAGAACTGTAAATGTAGCAGACCGGTCATATTTAGGTTCTTGCTATTCTTTGCAATGATTTTCGGCCTCCTCAGAACCCTCACCACAACACTTCTGGTTACAGGCCAGAAATCTAGATCTGTTCTTTTGGTGGTCTTCACACAATTCACAATCGAATTTCATTTGGATAGCGGAAAACAAGTAATTGGCATGGATGGATAAGGAAGATTTGTAGTTAGGCGACTTGTTTACTAAATCCATGCAACTATCAGCAAATGTGCGCGTGCGTGCGTGTAACAGAAAGGAGCGAGGGAGGGGGAGAGAAGGAGTTTTGTGTGCAATAGTTAGCTTGTTCTTTGTGGTTTCAAAGATGCTCTTACAGGAAATCGGGTTTGGAGGCAAAGCTGAACTCACTTCCTGTTAGGCTCTGAGTGAGAAGAGAAGTGTAACGATTTTTTTTCCAACTTCGGGCCCTGGGCCTCGGCAGGTTTCTTCCCTCCCCAACTGCACGTTTCGTTGCATCAACGCCGGTCAAGACGTTCCCACTGCCCATCACACAGAACCTGGGAATGTTGGAGACTTTCCAGCTCTAGGTGGCATAGATGTTGGAGAGCCACCTCACGTTTTATGAAGCCCTTGGGCATGAAGAATTGATGCCACAAAGACCAGCCATGGATTTAAGGAAGCAGAATATCTCTGCAGCAGCGGGCCTGTGAGTGCTGCCTGCCAAAGGAGGCTGGGGCTGGGACCTCCACCGTCGAAAGGTCTCCTTCTAGGCCCAATGACCCCAAAGTGGCCTCGGGGGCAGAAGGGGAAGAGAGGCCTTGAGTGCTGAGAGACGGTGACAGCACAGCCCAGACACTGGCACTCATGTCGCTTGCCATGAAAGCTCGGCAAAGGGTGAAGCGGAAGGGAGCGGCCAAGGATCGGGTCTTTGGGTGTGACCTAGTGGAACATCTACAGTCATCTGGTCAGGACGGTAAGTGATTTCCCTTGTAGCAGCTGGGAATTTCTTCAACTGGCCCCTGATGTCCATTACCCCGAACAGGAAATGGTACAAGGGAAGACCCTCTATGAAACAAGGGTTGCTTAGAACACTTGGGTAGCTCACCTGGAGGGTCTCTTGAAAGGCTGTCCCAGAGAGGAAGGCCAGGACCTCTTCTCGATCATCCCAGAGTGCAGGACACGGAATCATGGGCTCCAGTTCCAGGAAGCCAGATTCCGGCTGAACATCAGGAGAAACGTCCTGACTGTAAGAGCAATACGACAAGGGAACCGATGACCTAGGGAGGTGGTGGGCTCTCCCACACTGGAGGCACTCAAGCCGAGGCTGGACAGCTACCTGTCAGGGATGCTCTGACTTGGATTCCTGCACTGAGCAGAGGGTGGGACTCGATGCTCATATAGGCCCCCTCCAACCCTACTATTCTATGATTCTATGATTCTTCAATGGCCGTCCTGGTGGGCTGAGGTCTTTATCACAGAGCGACCAGGGCCTTTGCAGGGGAGGTTGTAAAACCTTTGTGTTTGTGGATACGTTCTTGAAATTCCAAATAAGTCCTACTGTGACACTGACACCCACCAACACCCACCCACCCGACTACTTCTTGGAACACACAGAAGACTCTGCTGTGGGTATCTTGTCTCCTGGTCCATTAGCAATACAAAAAGGGGAAAGCAGTGGCAACAGGCCTAGGTAGCACCCGTACAGGCTAGCCCCAGTCTGGGTTTCTGCAATATTTTATGTACTGATTTATATGTACATATTTCTTTAGAATATTTATACCCTACCTTTTAATTTTATCAAACTTTCACAAGGCAGTTTCCAACCACAATACAATGAAACATCATGAAATAATTTTAAAGAGCATCAGTATAAATGTGAAACCAAATAGGCAGAATAAAACAAGGAAAAGCATTGGGGAGAAAAAAAATCACATTAACGGGTGGGATCTAGATTTAGTCATACTTAGAGTAGACCCACTGAAATAAATGGGGCTTGATTTCAGTGAGTCCGAATATGACTAAATCTCGATCCAACCCAATAGAATGGATCTCAACAGTAAAATCCACATCCCTGTTTATTAAAAATGCAGATTAACAAAGTAACTTTAACTGGGTGTCTATATCTTAGAAGGGTTGGCTCAAGGTGAATATCTCTAAGACAGAGTTTCACTGTTGTGGGACACCCCCCCCCAAAAGCGCCATTGAAGCGCCCGCTACTCTGAGCAGGATGACTCAAGACGACCTTATTGGCTAGGCAGCTTCATGTGGGAGCATTCCATGTATTCTATAAACATATGGCAGGACAGACATCAAATCTAGCTGGAATGAAAATTGGGGGATGATTCAAAGTAGAATGAATTGTCAAAACATGGATGCTGTCATCCATTTTTGATCTCAGTTGAGATCAAAGTGTGGGTGTTTTTTTTTTACTTCAGATTCAAAGCATCAAATTGGATCTTGAATTCAGATTTCATGCTCCAAATCTGAAATCTGATGATTTTCTGTGAGTGTAAATTGCATTTATATTTTTATGTGATGACATCATAACATGCTGTATATAAACTATTAACTTAAATTCAGATAAACAGAGAACACAATTGATTGGTTAAATCCAGCTTCTTTCATTACATCAGACTGTTAAAATGTCCAAATTTTACATTTGATTATTTTGTGTGTGCTTTCACCTATATAATCAGATGTTCCCTGATCTGATTAAATAAAATTAGTAAAAGTAGTACAAAAGCAAGCATTAAGACACTATTGCTTGTCAGCTCTCAGATACTGCCGGATACTGTTTGGTATTGCATGTCAGCCCTCAAATACTGCCTCTTGCTGTATGCCAACTGTCAATCAATATCAACCACCATAATGGAATGTGTGCTCAGTTTCTCTTTCGTCTTCTTTCTTGCACGAACTGCATTTACACATGGCTCAAATTGGGTGAGAAAGTTCAAGGACCGTAGCTCAGTGGTAGAGCACCTACTTTGCATGTAGAAAGTCCCAGATTCGATCCCCGGCATCTCCAGGTAGGGCTGGAATAACTCCTGCCTAAAAACCTGGAGAGCTGCTGCTGCCAGTCAGCGTCGACAATACTGGGCCAGATGGACCCAGTATAATGCAGCTTTCTATGTTTCTTCGGTTAAGAGATGTCTCTTAGCATCTCATGTGAAAATGGTCTAAGAGGAAAAGCACCCTCTTAGTGGTGGTTATGCAGATGTGCTCTCTTTGAGACAATCTAAAATAAATATTACCATCTAAAGCTGAAATAACGGCACACATGCCTACTTCTCCATGACGCATTTGGCTACTAAACATCCACCAAATATTCATTGAAGATTTGCTGAAAATTCTGTCTTCAACACCATTATTTGAATCTGATAATATCCAGTTCTCACCTAGAGATATACAATTTCTGGACATTTTGAAGCCATGGAAAAACACCATTTTTTCCCTTGGGGGGCTTCAGGGGGAAAGGGAAATGTTTGGGGGAGGGCGAAGCAATGCCTTTTTTTTTTTTTGGTACTGCTCATTACAGATCTAAATTCAATTCGTTACTTTAGGGCAGGGCTGTCCAACTTATGGTCCTCCAGATCGCCTGGCCTACAACTCCCATCAGCACAGGCCAGCACATAAAATGAATAACTTGGTTTGCTCATAAAATTATTGTTAAAATTAAAAATATTTAAAAGTAAACTCGTTACATTTATTATTCTTGTTTGAATAAACCATACTTTTAAAAGCAATATACCAAACATGAGAATATTATGAGCAAACCCAGTTATACATAATTCATTTTAGAAACTTCAGCAAGTAGTCCTTGAAACATCTAAATCTAAAAGCCAGAGGAAGCAGGAAGATCTGGAGGCAGAGGAAGACTAGTGTACAGTATCTGTTCCTGTTTATGAGGAATGGGTTGGGGTGGAATTCAGGGAAATCTGGTTTGAAGGAAAAGCTTTTTTGAGCTTATTTCGCTGGGTAAAGCTCCCTAACCTATTGGGAATGGTTTACCAAGCATGTTTAAATTTAAGAAGCTTTAAGCAATTGCAACCAATTATTTGAAGAGTGACATTTTATGCCCTTTTGTAAATGATTCTCCTTAATAAGCATCTTAATTTTTGTTCATTCTGAAAGGTTGTCTCTAGTGGTGGTGTCAATCCCACGCCTACACCATAGGCTACTGAGTTTCTTTAAAGTATAGAGGGCTTATTTTGGTGGCAGCAGTTAAAGGTTTGATAGCTGAGGCAGTGGGAACTTTACTAAAAACTGTACATCCCAAAATATTTATCAGTAAAGGATACATCAGATCCACGGCTTCAACATTATCAGAAATTTCACTTCTCTAGTCTTCCTGTAAGGTCTTCCTATTAAATAGTCTTTAGAAACCACTTTGCGAAGTAAAGGCTGGGAGCACTTTATTCATTGCTCCAAAAGAAAATATTTCATAATCCAAAATTGTTCTATTTCTTGGGGGAAAAACAGAAAAGGGTCCTTGTGGGGGGGAAATGACCCCCCCCCCTTATCTGGTTTTTCACCATCTCTATTATCACCTAATATAGGTTTAACATCCACATTTAAATTGGATTTAAGGAAGAACCAGTTCATGAGAACACCCTGTGACAAACTGGTATGTCTGCACCTCCAACCCTGTGAGGTAGGACAGGTTGCAAGACACCCTTTTTGTCGATATTCCTCAGAGGTCTGGCCACCACCACTCCCAGTTCCTTTTAATGCACTGCCCACTGGAGAAGACAGGCTTATGGAGTTTATATATGGAGGAGGAGAGACCTCTTTCCCAGGACTCCCTGTAAACTCCTTAGTGCATTTGCCAAGCAGTCCAGTGGAGAGGGCAACTTCCAGGCTAGGCAAGAGAAACAAATCTACTCCATTTTCAATTCTATGTATTAATTAAAGAACAAAGCAGAAAGAAGTTGAGAAAGGGTCTGTCGCTTTTAAAAATAAAAATGAAACATCAAACTCACTTGCTAAAACTTACTTATCAAGATCCTAAGAGTAACTTACCAAACCAGTTTACTACAGCTGGGGTGGCAGCGGGGTGTCTCCCTGGGCTGCCAGGGCGTGGGAGAGTTTTGCTTTGACTCGTTGCCCACCGGCCAACAGAGGAAGACAAGAATTCCACAATAGAGATGTTTTCCAAGTGATCACTACAGTACCTCATTAACTTAAGCGGGGTCAGGGAAGGATGCGTGGTGATGTAAATTTGGGGATCTACATTGAGCATCTCTACACCAGCCTAAAAACCTGCATTTAAAACGGGGCTTTCTGCTTCCATTTTACATGCAGGATCACGATGGATTCCCTTTGCACATGCTTCCTTCCCCCCTTTCCCTGCTCCTTTCCCGCCCTTATCTGAGTCCTCAATATGTTTCATTATACAGCCACTAGATGGCGCTGTGGTATAGCTCCTCTTATTGTGCGTTTTCCTCTTCTCACGGAGGGAACTCAAGCGGAACTCAAGTGTGGTAATCTGATAGTTCATTATCTGCGATCTTTTAAAAAATGGAATAAAGGCCATTTAGTGTGGGAGACGCCTTGGAGGTTGTCGATGTCATCTAAAGGACCCACAAACTTCTGTGAATAACCAATCTCAATAGCAGGATAAAAGCTCCGTGTGGAGAAGCCCATGGTCTTTGTTCAAAGGCCTCTCCAGAAAGTGGAGGAGGTTTTAAAAAAATTCATCGTATCCTCTTCCAGCAGCTCTGCACTATAAACCTAAGGTGCTTCCAGACCTTGGAGGGATCCTAGCGCTACCAATCAAACAGCCTTGTGTAGCTATTTCATCTTTTCTTCCTTAACTGGTTTTTTTATGGAAAGAAAAAAGATGGAAAAAGCCATGGGAAAACACAGGAGGAGTACAAATGGAAGATGACAATGTTTGGACCCGGGTAAAATTCCGTGAATAAGGGAGGGCGATTGCAAAATAAAAGCCTTGTCTGGAAGCACTCTTATATTGGTTTTAAACCTGCTTGACTACGATGGCTTCATTCCACAAATTCTGGAACTGCAATTTGAGAAGGTTGATAAGAGGCATCTGTTGACAGTCCTTAGCCTCGTAGAACAGCAGGGAATAACTGTTGAGAGAGTTTAAGTCTAGAGTGCATTTTATGTATGATTACATCTATGTATGTGTGTTTTGATTTTAAGAATGTATACCCTGCCCTTCAATAAAATCCCCAGCTCAGCTAAAAAATAATCCACCAAGAAGCAAATGAAAAACAAATTTAAATCATACAAAAACATACTAAAACCAGCAAAATCAATAGGAGCAGCATAAAAACAACAAACCAGTTAAGAAAAAATAGATCAAGTTAAATTCAACAGCCTGAAAAAATGGAAAAGTCTTTACTCGGCGCCAAAATGACGTCAGGGAAAGCTCCTGGGTCACCCCGCTGGGGAGAGCATTCCATAACTGGTGCCACCACTGAGAAGGCAATTTCCCCAGCACAGATCTTAGTGCCCTACAAATAATGCATTCCAGTGCTCTGATCTGGAGGTTACCAGTGGATGGATCACTGGCCAGGTGGGGTTGCAGTTGGCGCCCCCACCCACCTAAGCTGGTAAAGGGGGCACTGTGCCAGGGACGCAGCCTCCACCTCCAGGGTGAAAGATGGAGCAAGGGGCACCCGCTGTTTCTTTAGAACACAGACAGGGAACCTCCGGCCCATGAGCCAAATTGGACCGCAACACCAACCCATCTGACCTGTGGGGCCAAGAAGGCCCTTTCTCAGACCTGACCCCTTCAGGGCGAGCAGAGAGAGGGATCCCTGCTGTTATTTCCTACCACTGATCAGAGATATCCCAGTGCGGGACCTCAGTGTGTGGAAGGGCAAGTAGCATGCTCAGTGCTTTGCTTGCCCCATGTCCCTCCCTAATTGGGGCAGGTGAAGACAGGACTCTGACCAAAGTGCTGGCTGGACAATAACATCTGCAGGTGCAGCCATACCCACAGACATTGGTGGGTGCGTCCACACCCCCAGGCATCAGGCCTGGGGAGGGCTGGGTGGGTGTTAGAGCATAAGACCATCAGGAGGGCCCTGCTGGATCGGACCGAGGGTCCATCTAGTCCAGCATTCTGTTCACACAGTGGCCACCAGCCGTCGACCAGGGACCCACAAGCAGGGCATGAGCGCAACAGTGCCCTCCCACCCATGTTCCCCAGCAACTGGTGTACATAGGCTCACTGCCTCTGGTACTGGAGGTAGCACAGAGCCCTCAAGACTAGTAGCCATTGACAGCCTTTTCCTCCAGGAATTTGTCCAGCCCCCTTTTAAAGCCATCCAAACTGGTGGCCATCACTACATCTCGTGGTAACAAATTCCATAGTTTGACTGTGTGCTGTGTGAAGAAATCCTTCCCTTTATCTGTCCTGACTCTCCCACCCATCAGCTTCACAGGATGACCCCTTTGGGTTCTAGTATTTTGAGAGAGGGAGAAAAATGTCTCCCTCTCCACATTCTCCCCACCAGGCATAATTTCATGCACCTCTATGTCTCCCCTGACCTTCTTTTCCAGGCTAAACAATCCCAGCTGTTGTCACCTTCCCTCATGGGGGAGATGCTCCAGCCCCTTGATCATCTTAGCCGCCCTTTTCTGCACCTTTTCCAGCTCTACAATATCTCTTTTTAGGTGTGGTGACCAGAACTGTACACCGTATTCCAAGTGTGGCCACACCATAGATTTGTATAAGGGCAGTACGGTATTGGCAGTTTTATTCTCAATCCCTTTTCTAATTATGCCTAACATGGAGTTGCCTTTTTTACAGCAGCTGATTAAATCTGATAGCATTGTTCACTCTCATCCACCCCACCCCACCCCACCCATTTCAATTCTATACCCCTG
This sequence comes from Heloderma suspectum, assembly GCF_057233095.1. Taxonomy (NCBI): domain Eukaryota; kingdom Metazoa; phylum Chordata; class Lepidosauria; order Squamata; family Helodermatidae; genus Heloderma; species Heloderma suspectum. The sequence continues at coordinate 2,279,102 of NC_139474.1, forward strand.
CTTTACAGGGTCTGAAACCCCATCCAAAACAGAAGGATCACCATTCAGCTTGGCAGACGATACAGCTCTTAGTTCTGCTTGTCTCCATCTGAGCATGCTTTTCAGCAATTCAGGATTTGCGGGTTGGCCTGAGTATTTTATTTTGTTGTGTTTATTTTACTGTATTATTTTTACAGCCTGCCTTTCCACCCAGAAAATGGCACTCAAGGCAGCTAACAGTAAGAAAACCAAGATCAAAAGAATTAAAACATTCATAAAAACAAATAGATTAGAAATACAATTTAAAAACACAACAATAAAAGAAATAAAACACCCAGCCCGATAGAGCCCCCTTCAGCAACAGACCCGCTGCCATGCCAAAGGCCTGCTTGAATGGAAATGTCTTTGCCTGCCTACAGAAGGACAGCAGAGAGGGAGCCATCCTAGCCTCCCTTGGCAGGGAGTTCCAGAGCCTGGGGGCCACCATCGAGAAGGCCCTCTCTTGCATCCCCACCAAACCAAACATGCCTCTGATGGTGGTGGGACTGAGAGAAGGGGCTCCCAGGAAGGTCTTAGAACCCAGGCAGGCTCTTTTAGGAGAAGGTGGTCTTTTATGAGCTGAGGGCTATTGAAATCTGGCAAAAAGCACCGCGAAGTAGTGCATGCATCCCTAATAAAGACAAAGTGCTTGATTGTTGTTCTTGTGGTGGGGGTGGAATGGTTGATCTCTGACCAATATGGCAGCATTGCAGCTCTCTTGATATTTGGAGTCCTTCATTTCCTGGGATTAAAATATCATACAAGAGCCTCTCATTTCTATTCTGAGGTGTGGTTGGAGCTGTAGGCTTCATCTGAGCCGAATCCTTCCAGAATTCCAACCCAGAAGCTGCCAGAGTTCAACCTGGGAGATTAGGCAATAAGGACAGTGTGCCTCTGGGCACGTGCAGATCGCCTATCCCAATGAACTTCAGCCCTCAAACCCCAGAGCACAGGGTTCCCACGTTGCGCCCGATGGATGGAGGTTTTAGATGCAAGAAGCAGCAAGGAAACACACATCCAGTGGAAAGCCCCGCTTGGCTCAGCTGCAACGCCTCTTGGCTTCAGCGAGCCGCCACATCAGGGGCCGGCCGGCTTAGTCGGGTGCTGCACAGGATGTGAGCTGTGGGATGCAAACGAAGCTGCCTTGAGTTTGTCGTAGGAAGGGGAGGGGAAGGAAAGAGAACGTCGGGCAGACCTCTTCCTTGTTTTGCTGGTTGCCGGCCCTTGCTGTTGCGTCAACGAGGCGATTGAGCAAGCACGAGAAAACGCAGCGAGCAGTGGCTGGGCTCGGTAAACATCCTGGGGCTAACACGGCCCTCCGTATCTCACGCTTTCTTGGCTCCAGAACACGTGCTCTGCTGGGCCAAGCCCTGTTTTTCTGGTCCCTGTCCCTGGAGAGCCACCATGTCTCCTCGGGCCCTCTTTTTGCCTCCTCATGTGGCCGTGTCAGTATTTTTACCGTGATTTACTACTAGCGCTTGTGGGGTGGGGCCATCGCTGGGTGGATGAGCATCTGCTTTGCACACAGAAGGTCCTGGGTTCGATTCCCAGCATCTCAAGTTATGAAGGGATGAGGTAGCTCGTGACGTCTCTCCGGTGACAAACCTGGGGGGGTGCCTCCACAAGCAATATACCGCAAGTTTGCTGCATTTGGAGGTTGTTCGGCGCATATGATGTCATGGCCATCCCACAGAGTTTTGTGCTGAAAACCTGTTTTTCCTGAGACTACAAAGTGGCTGTCTGATGAGGCTTTACAAGTAGCTGAGGAAAGAAGGGAAGTGAAAAGCAAGGGAGAAAGGGGAAGATATACCCAACTGAATGCAGAGTTCCAGAGAATAGCAAGGAGAGACAAGAAGGCCTTCTTAAATGAACAATGCAAAGAAATCGAGGAAAACAACAGAATGGGAAAGACTAGAGATCTCTTCAAGAAAATTGGAGATCTCAAGGGAACGTTTTGTGCAAAGACGGGCATGATAAAGGACAAAGAAGGCAGGGACCTAACAGAAGCAGATGAGATTAAGAAGAGGTGGCAAGAATACACAGAAGAACTATACAGGAAAGATCTGAATGTCCCTGATAGCCATGATAGTGCGGTCACTGAACTTGAGCCGGACATCCTCGAGAGTGAAGTCAAGTGGGCCTTAGGAAGCATTAGTAACAACAAAGCTAGCGGAGATGACAGTATTCCAGCCGAGCTATTTAAAATCCTAAAAGATGATGCTGTGAAAGTGCTGCATTCAATATGCCAACAAATCTGGAACACTCAACAGTGGCCACAAGACTGGAAAAGGTCAGTTTACATTCCAATTCCAAAGAAGGGCAACGCCAAAGAGTGTTCAAACTACCGCACCATTGCGCTCATTTCACATGCCAGCAAGGTGATGCTCAAAATCCTACAAGCTAGGCTTCAGCAGTATGCGAACCGAGAACTACCGGAAGTACAAGCTGGGTTTCGAAGAGGCAGAGGAACTAGAGATCAAATCGCCAACATTCGCTGCATCATGGAGAAAGCAAGAGAATTCCAGAAAAACGTCTATTTCTGCTTCATTGACTACGCTAAAGCCTTTGATTGTGTGGATCACAACAAACTGTGGCAAATTCTTAAAGTGATGGGAGTACCAGACCACCTTACCTGTCTCCTGAGAAACCTGTACGAGGGTCAAGAAGCAACAGTAAGAACCAGACATGGAACAACCGATTGGTTCAAAATTGGGAAAGGAGTACGACAAGGCTGCATATTGTCACCCTGCTTATTTAACTTATATGCAGAATACATCATGAGAAATGCCGGGTTGGATGAATCAGAGGTCGGAATTAAGATTGCTGGGAGAATTATCAACAACCTCCGATATGCAGACGATACCACCCTAATGGCAGAAAGCGAAGAGGATCTAAAGAGCCTCTTGTTGAGGGTGAAAGAGGAGAGTGCAAAAGCTGGTTTGAAACTCAACATTAAAAAAACGAAGATCATGGCATCTGGCCCCATCACTTCCTGGCATATAGAAGGGGAAGAAATGGAAGCAGTGACAGATTTTACTTTCTTGGGCTCCAAGATCACCGCAGACGGTGACTGTAGCCATGAAATTAAAAGACGCTTGCTCCTTGGGAGGAAAGCTATGGCAAACCTAGACAGCATAGTAAGAAGCAGAGACATCACCTTGCCGACAAAGGTCCGTCTAATCAAAGCTATGGTTTTCCCAGTAGTAATGTACAGCTGTGAGAGCTGGACTATAAGGAAGGCTGAGCGCCGAAGAATTGATGCTTTCGAACTGTGGTGCTGGAGAAGACTCTTACGAGTCCTCTGGACTGCAAGGAGGTCAAATCAGTCCATCCTAAAGGAAATCAACCCTGAGTGCTCATTGGAAGGACAGATAATGAAGCTGAAGCTCCAATATTTTGGCCACCTAATGCGAAGAGAAAACTCCCTGGAAAAGACCCTGATGCTGGGAAAGACTGAAGGCAAAAGGAGAAGGGGACGGCAGAGGATGAGATGGCTAGATAGCATCACCGATGCAATGAATATGAACTTGAGCACGCTCCGGGAGAGAGCGCAGGACAGGAAGGCCTGGCGTTCTATGGTCCATGGGGTCACGAAGAGTCGGACACGACTGAACGACTGAACAACAACAACAACAACTTTTAGTCCGATTGTTTTCCTTAATTCGGCTTGTCTGCACTTCTGTTGCGGTGTGTACCAAACCTCTGCATTTACTCTGGCACGATAGCCCTGCCCAGGGGTGTGTCTTTCACCTGGCTGCGACCTCACTTACCACGGTCAAGGGGTGTTTCCCCAATGTTCTCCCTGCCTGTGTTTCCCCGATGTTTCCACCATTTCGCGCATTGAACGGGAGTAGCTATACCCCTATAGTACTACAGCACTATCACGAAATAGCGCATTTGAACAGGAGTAGCTATACCCACCATAGCACTGTTGTGAAATAGCATACTTGAAGGGGAGTAGCTATACCTGCTGTTGCGCTACTGCAGTTTTAGAGGGGCAGTAATAAAAAAAATGGGGGGGGAATCGGGCATAGTTTGGGGAGGCGGGCACTAACACACACTGGCCGGAGAATGCAGAATGGGTGGAACAAGGAGAGAGTGGGTGGGTGGGAGGGAACAAGCTCTCTAGATGATGACGTGGATGAGACTCCACCCAGTAGCCACCCAAACAATTTGCGGCAAACTCCCAGGTCCCCAGGCTAGCTTTGGGGTAATCCGGGCTTTCAAGCCCCGTGTGTCCCTAGACAGAGCAGATTTTGACTCCAGTAAAAACTGCAGTAAAGTGGAGAGCAAACTAAACCCGTCACCGTGGAGATCCCCCCTAGAAAGACACTGCCAGCCGGAGGAAACGGTTCTGGACTAGAAGGATGTGTCGCCTAAGGCAGCTACCTAAGTGGGGATTCAGCTCTTTCGGAAGGTTGCAGGACACGGCGAGGAAGGGCTGTCACTGTGGTTCAGCCTCGCCCAGCTTGGTGCCTTCCAGATGTTTTGCGCGACAGCTTCCAGCATTCCTAACCATTGGCCGTGCTGGCTGGGACTGATGGGCGCTGATGGCCAAAACTTCTGGAGGGAACAGATGGCGGAAGGGTGCCCTAGTGGGTGAAGAGAGGAGAGCTGTCCACCACGTTACACTGGTGAGTGGGACTGGGCTGAGGGAGAAGGCAGCTTGCCTTCGGGGCAAGCCCTGCTGGCAAGGCAGGCAGCCTGGAGCAAGGCAGCGTCCAAGGTTCCTGTGTTGCCGTTCTTCCGGGTCCAATTCTCCAGAAGTTAAATCCCTGAGAAGGGGGTGGCTGCATCTTTTCCCCAGTGCTCAGGCATCTGGGCACGAGCAAGACGGTGCCCACGTAGCGCACGTCCTGCTGGCCAGGCTCCTGTTGGGCGGCTGATAATGGACTGAAGGACAAGTATGTCTTTCCCCCCACCAGTGCGTAGACGCGATTGCTGCATTGGCCCGAATGTGGTGCTCCCGTGAGAGGAGGACAGAAACTTCAGCTGGTGCAAAATGCAGCACCCAGAACTCTGGCGGGAGGCTCTTTTGCGGCCTGAAAGACTAGGGGCTTGTTCCAGTTTCACTGGCTCCCAGTTGATTTCCAAGCCCAATTCGAAATGCAGGGTTTGACCTTTAAACGGTTCAAAACCTGGATATCTGAAGGGCCGTTTAGGTAAAATGGAGCAACCGCCAGACAGGGCAGAGAAGCAGGCCACTGTTCTGTCCCGTTATATTATATCACATTTTATATTATAATTGTTCAAACTGCTTGTGCTCCCATGCAAAGATGCAGGCCTTAACTTCATCTTGCCAAACACAAATTCACCGGCTGAGGCTTTTTCCTATCATTTTATCTCCATGCCAGGAAAAGCTTCACCTGCTATGTCTAGGGCAGCCAGGTGCCCTTCTGTACAGGCGACAGTCCTCTGTTTCAAGGGCTGTCAGATGACAGTCCTCTGTTTATTATTTGTTTCATTTGTTTGTTATATTTCCATACTGCCCCATAGATGAAGCTTTCTGCGCGGTTTACAAAAGTTAAAACATTAAAATACAATATACAAAGTTTAAAAACCATTTACAGAAAACATAGGGACAAACAACATATAACGAAAAACAGCTTTGAACTAAAAACAATTTGTTTGAAAAGTCCAACCATAAAACCCAGCTTAAAACAACACTGCTTAAAAATAATATACAGAAGTCAGCCAAAGGAATGAGAGTTCTCAAAAGGGGAGGCCTGCTGGAATAACGGCGTCTTTAATGCCTGCTTAAAACCTTCAAGGAGGTCGGCAGGCGCATTTCAGCCGGCAAGTCATCCCACACCCGAGGGGCGGCCAAGGAGAAGGCCCTCATGCGTGTGGCTGCCAGTCTCACATGAAGCAGCCGCAGCAGAGAGCCCTCGGAGAACCTTAGGGGGCAGATGAGGACGCAGGGGAGAAGGTGCTCCCTATGTGTGTGAAGGTGTTCCTCACACACAATGCCCAGCATTCTTATCACCAGCCACAGAACAAAGCAGGTTCTCAAGAAAGCCTACAGCAGCCTCCCCCAACCTGGTGCCCTCGAGATGTGTTGGACTACAACTCCCAGTCTGCCTGGAGATGCTGGGAGTTGTAGCCCAACACATCTCGAGGGCACCTGGTTGGGGAAGATTGGCCTATGGGGATCAGCTACTGTCCACACAGAAGAAGCACCCGCCTGTTCTGGACCTGGGCTTCTGCAGCACATCCTCCAAGAGTGTGCAGAAGTGCATAGAAAATGCGCCAGGGGTGGGGATGATTCTTGTGTAAGCTTCCTTTATGTCCTGACATGCTGTAATCCTGTCCTCCAGGAGAAACGTGTGGATGGGCAACTGTCAGGATTTATACAACCACTCTGCTTTTTGGTAAAGCATCTACGGAAGAGCGATAAGAGGTGTGTAATAAGCACAATTAGATGGGAGCTCTTAATGACAGAGTTGCTTTTGTCACACCTGGCCGCTGCTCCACGTATGCAATCAGGACAATCTACAGATGCAAATCCCCAAAGAGGAGCTGCTGATTTTCTAGGCACACACAGCTGAAATCGTTCATGCTTATCAATGGGACTTTCTCAAACTGGGGAGAGGTAACAAGTGGGGTACCGCGGGGCTCAGTCCTGGGCCCAGTGCTCTTCAACATCTTTATTAATGACTTGGAGGAGGAGGTGCAGGGAATGCTGATCAAATTGGCAGATGACACAAAATTGGGCGAGACAACTAATACTTTGGAAGACAGAAACAAAATTCAAAGTGATCTTGATAGACTGGAGCGTTGGACAGAGAACAGCAGAATGACATTTAGTAGGGAGAAATACCAAGTTCTGCACCTAGGAAAAAGAAACCAAATGCACAGTTACAAGATGGGGGGTAGATGGCTCAACAATACTACAAGCGAGAAGGATCTTGGAATTGTTGTCGATCACAAGCTGAAGATGAGCCAACAATGTGATGTGGCTGCAAAAAAGGCCAATGCTCTTTTGGGCTGCATTAATAGAAGCATAGCTTCCAAACCCCGGGAAGTACTAGTTCTCCTCTACTCAGCACTGGTTGGGCCTCATCTGGAGTACTGTGTCCAGTTCTGGAAACCACATTTTAAGAAGGATGCAGACAAGCTGGAGAGGGTTCAGAGGAGGGCAACAAAGATGATCGGGGGACTGGAAACAAAGCCCTTTGAAGAGAGACTGAAAGAACTGAGCATGTTTAGCCTGGAGAAGAGAAGACTGAGGGGAGATATGATAGCACTCTTCAAGTACTTGAAAGGTTGTCACAGAGAGGAAGGCCAGGATCTCTTCTTGATCATCCCAGAGGGCAGGACACAAAATAATGGGCTCAAGTGACAGGAAGCCAGATTCCGGGAAACTTCCTGACTGTTAGAGCAATACAACAATGGAACCCGTTCCCTAGGGCGGTGGTGGGCTCTCCCACACTGGAGACATTCAAGAGAAGGCTGGACAGCCATCCGTCAGGGATGCTCTGACTTGGATTCCTGCATTGAGCAGGGGGTTGGACTCGATGGCCTTGTAGGCCCCTTCCAAACATACTGTTCTATGATTCTATGTCAGTTACATTTACTGATGGAGCTGCTGTGGCCACCCCGGGAAGGTGGAGCCAGTAGATGACTAGGAAACTCATTTCTCCTAACATTTCACAGATGAAAATAGGGACATGATACTAAGGGCTTCTTCACACGTAGTTGTTATCCTGCTATTGAGATTGCTCACTCACAGAGGTTTGTGGGTCCTTTAGATGACGTCGTCAACCTCCATGACTTCTCCTGCACTAAATGGCCTTTATTCCGTTTTTTAAAATATCGGAGATAATGAGCTATCAAATTACCGCGCTTGAGTTCCCTCCGTGAAAGAGGAAAACCCGCACTAAGAGGAGCTAGGCCACAGCGCCATCTAGCAGCTGTGTAATGAAACATGAAGTTTTTAAATGCGGGATTTGGGGCTGGTATAGAGATGCTCTAAGAACTGGAATGTTCCAAATATCTCTGCACGGCCCCCATCCGCTCCATGATTGTGCATTATTGGAGGTGCTGAACTTCCTCCTGTCTGTTCGATTCGTTTACTCGGCGATAGCCCCGTCCTCCATTGAGGTAAGAGCCATTGGTCATGCTGGCAGCATGATAGGAGTTGTGGTCCAGCACATGTGGAGAGCTTCAAGTCAGAGAGGGGTGCCACAGAATAAGTGTTCTTTGGGTGAAATATGTATTAGAAAAACATGGTATGTTATCAACTGTTGAAAAGATATCACAAAAGCGGCAGGGTGGTGTGAGGGCAGACAGTGTGCCGTAGAATCATAGAATAGTAGGGTTGGAAGGGGCCTACAAGGCCATCGAGTCCAACCCCCTGCTCAATGCAGGAATCCAAGTCAGAGTATCCCTGGCAGATGGCTGTCCAGCCTCGTCTTGAACGCCTCCAGTGTGGGAGAGCCCACCGCATCTCTAAGTCATGGGTTCCACTGTCGTATTGCTCTAATGGTCAGGAAGTTTTTCCTGATGTTCAGCCGGAATCTAAGTCAGCCTAATCTAAGTCAGCGGAAGTCACGGAATCTAGTCAGCCGTGTGTACCTGACTATTCCCATGCACAGATTTAAAGGCAGGTGCTCTTGTGACGAGAAGCACCCGCCCGTCCCCTCCCTCAGAGCTTTAACTTCCAAAGGGCCTGAGGAAGGAACCAAACCCTGAAGAATAATCCCATGAGCAACTCACACGAGCCATTCTTCAAACAAGGCATTCCCCAAAGGCATAAACAGGGGCAACGCAGGGACTGTTTAGAGCCGCATGCCTCTCAACAGGTGGCGACAGACAGGGAGAAACAGACGCGAAGGGCCTTTTCATTGGTGGCACCTTGTTTGTAGAATGCTCTCCCTACAGAGGCTCGCCTGCTGCCTACATTGTGGTCTTTTGGGTGCCAGGTGAAGGAGACTCTTTGTTCTCTCATGCATTTTAAGAACCGTGGGTTTTTTTTAAGTGCTTTTAGTCTTTTATTCTGATGCTGGTTTTAATCTGGGTTTTATTCTGGGCTTTTTGAATTCTTTGTCTTAATTATTGCATTTTATGTTTTTATTGTATTGTATACCACCCAGAGAACTTTGGTTATTGGGGGGTTGAAAAGTACAGTAAATAAGCAAAACAAACCTGAGTTTGTTCCTGCATTTAGTCGCTCGGGGGGAGGGGGCGTGGCTCCACGGTGGAGCCCCTGCTTTGCAGGCAGAAGGTTCCAGGTTCGATCCCTGGCAGCATCTCCAGGTAGGGCTGGAAAAATTCCTTCCTGAAACTCGGGACAGCTGCTGCTGCCAGTTAGAGTTGACAACACCGGGGTAGATGGACCCAGGGTCTGACTCAGCCTAAGGCAGCTTCCTATGTTCCTATGAGTTGCTGGGGAGCAAACGGTGCAATCCGACATGGCTATTAGACACCCCCCAGGTGAAAGGAAAGCCCGTGTTCTTGGTTGGTGCACCTCTGATTACCACTTGGTGGAAGGGAGGGCTCTGCTTTTGATGCCTTGCACGTGTGTGAGCTGCTGGAAGCCCATAGCCCCTCTTGGAGACAGAATTGGCTTGGCCTCCGTCTGATCCAGCAGGGCTCCTCCTACATTCTTAAACAGTGCTGTGCACGCGCACGGATGCACACAGACGCACACACCCATGCGATAGCTTGGCAGGGAGCTTCAGCTTCTTGCTGTGTTGCCGTCTTTCACTTCCTGTCCCTGGTTCGGAAATGAAATGAAGTCATACCGGGACTCCACCCAAACACCCACCCTGGGTGAGAAAGACAGCCGTGTGTGTAAGCCTATACTGCTCTGTTTTCTAATTAGACCATTTACACATGTTATTTTGCATGAATGGCTCTATTTACGGCCACCATTTTGTGGAAACTGCGATGTATGTAAGTAGCGTACCTGTGATTTCTATGCACAGTGGCGGTTCATGGGATGAAGAGGAGCCGCGCATCATGTGCCCATGGACCGTCCAGTGGCTCGCCCAGCATGCTGAACAGGGTTGGGTAAACAGTGGGCGGCCAGTGCTCAGTGCGTGGGGCAGGTGCGGGAGGGGGGCTCGCCCGTCCTTAGGCCAAAGGCAAAATGGGCAAGGCCAAAATACCCGCCTATTGTAGCTTAAAGCTCTTTCCTGCCAGTAACTGCACCTTCGGAGGGGCATTTCAGCCTTTCAGAATGGGAGAAAAAACTGCAAAAGCTGGAAAATGACCAAATCACTGGAAGGCAGGGGAAAGAGGGTGTGGCCTGGGAAAGAGGGTGTGGCCATATAGGAGAACAGCCGAGGGACAGATTAGGGTGGCCAGACCAGGCCCGTGGGCCTGAGGTTCTTCACCCCCGCTCAAAATTGACAGAATCACAAGGCAGCCATTTGCATACCATTTTATTGCTGCATTGTGGGGGATTTTTGTCAACAGACTCCTACAGCTATTCTCAGCCGTGACACGTTGTCCCCAGGCAGGTGCACCCTGGGCCTGGTGTTGGCTCCAAGGGCGAGGGGGCACTCCGCAGGCTGCCATCCCATGGGCCCCCAGTGACCATAGTTGCAGCCGTCATCTTAGTTTTCCCAAAGCACAATGCCCAGAGGTTCCGCTGGGCATTAAAAAACACGGCAGCCACTGCAAAAACAAAGGGCATTGCATTTTGGGAAAACTAAGATGGCAGCTGCCTCTTTGTCTTCCTGGGGCCCGGAGTGGAGGACCCCTCGGTGGGGAGCCCCAGGGGCACCACCATCAGCTGCTGGAGGAGGAGGAGGAGGGGGTCATGCCAGGCCAGCCTGGGCTATAGCTGCCTTCTTTTCTGGCTGCCTCTGGTGGCCCATCAAGAGACTCTGCCATTTCCTAGACTGAATCTGGATTGCTTTTCCAGTTCCGCAGGTTCTGAAGAGCTGCACGGAGTTTGTGGAACATCACGGCATAGTAGATGGAATCTACCGGCTGTCAGGAGTCTCGTCAAACATCCAGAAGCTCAGGTAACAGCTGGGTGAGGGTCTGCCTTGGCGGGTGGAAATGTAAGCTTTTGGCTGGGTTGGGCTCAGCCCTGGGGCAAACCTGCTTAATAAAGCGAGTAGGCAAGCCAAAGGTCAATGCACAGTCCAGAAAAAGGGCAGTCCAAAAGCAGGGTCTGATCAGGAGTCCAGGGATCAGCAGCAAAAAAGATCAGTCCGTGAAGAAGCACCGTTTCAAGGTACCGGGGCTGAAATAACGGTGTTGTTGTTCCAGCAACCAACAGCTGAGATCTTACAATCTGGAACTTCCAGAGCCCCACTCAGGACTCAGCTGCAGCACATCAGAGGCATCTGGAAGAAGTCCTCCTTGTGAGTAAAAGTCATTTACTCACGAGGAGCCTTCATTTGCAAGCGGGCATTTCTTCTCACAGGGGTTGCCCTGGCCTGCCTCTTGGGACGCCGCCACACTCAGGAGCGAGGTGATCGCTCAGCCGCTGTCTCAGAGGCAGAATGCTGCTACTCTTGTGCGGATGGGCTGGTAGCCATCTCCCCTGAGGGCCCAGGCTCCCCCTGGTCTTCTGGCATGTGCTTCACCTCTGTGTTGTTTGTTTCTGGGAGCTCTGGCTCCTTCTCTGAAAGGACCCCTCCAGCAGGGACACGACAGCTGTGGTCCCTTCCCTCTTCCCCCTCACAGCTCCGTGTGTAATTATGAATTCATGGAACTCCCAGCCACCAGATACGGCAATGAGGCCACTCGCTTCATTGGCTTTAAAAATGTATGGAGGAGCCGGCGGTCATTCAATGGCTGCAACTCTGGGGTGCAGAAGAAGTTCTGGGCGGGGGGCTGGGTAATCCCCCACTCAGTGCTCTGTGGGCCAGAGGACGTCAGGAGGGCATGGCCACGCTCTCTGTCCTGACATCATTTCCTCCTGGGAGCAGGCTTCGTGGCATGCGGGCTTTCCCAGTGATGGAACCCCTGTGCGCAACGAGTCGAAGGCCGTCTCTCCTCCAGAGGCCAGGTTAGCTCTATCCCATTTTCGCGTGCCCTGCATCCTTCCTGCAAGGAACGTTTGGGCGCACCCCTGGCTGGCAGCCGTTGGGTGACCCCCCGCTCCTCCTCCTCCATTAATTTCTAAAGCCAACGCAGTTAGGGGCCTCGTCACTGCTTCTTGGGGCAGCGAAGGAGGCGTGGCGGGCTAAGCAGAAGGGGACTGGCCCGCGTGCTGGGAGAGCAGTTGCTTTCCCCAGCACGGTCGCGTCCCAACACCCCTCATCCCCGCTGCTGACTCCAGTCTCAGATCGGAGATAACAACGTGCGTTCTGGGGCTGGCACGCAGCAGCAAGGGAATCCCCGCTGTTATCTCCGAAGGGATTGCTCCAGGGGGCGGGGCTTGGAGCCTAAGCCCCGCCCCCTGAGGGAACCCCAGGGGGCTGTGCGAGCCAGATTGGGGTGTGCCACAGGCCGGATTAGGCCAGAGGCTCTGTCCCCCTGCTGTAAGTTGTGACCATGAAATAGAACCTCTGTGCCCAGATGCAGTATATCTGATTATCAGCTGCTGGGGACAAATGACAGGGGAGGGCTATTGCCTTCATGTCCTGCTTGGGGTCTTCCCAGAGGCATCTGTCCTGACCGCTGTTGGAAACAGGATGGTAGGATAAATAGGGCTTATGGTCCAGCAGGGCCTTTCTTGCGTCCTTCTGCACCATGCTCACACCTTGCAATCTTTTCTTCTTTCCTTGTCCTGGTTCTTCTTGGCAGGCAAGAGTTTGACACCGACCGCAGCCCGGACCTCAATAAAGATGTGTACCTTCAGGACATCCACTGCGTGAGCTCCCTCTGCAAGGCCTACTTCAGGGAGCTGCCCAACCCGCTCCTCACCTATCAGCTGTACGATAAGTTTGCCGTGAGTATGGCCGGCAGGCCCTCCTCCCTACCAGGGGCCTCTGCTGAGATGCCTCCCGGGGGGGGGGGTGCGGGGGAGATGTTGGTTAACGTGGAAGATGGGGTGTCGATGTGGCAAGTTTGAAACGAGTTTTTGCTCCTCTGCAATTTCAGGTGTCGAATGTGTTCTAAGTTTTCAAATATTTCCGAATTTCCACAGAATAGTTGCCACTGCGAGGGGCTGCCAAGACTAGAACTCGTTGCCCAGCCGCCCTGTGTGGTGCGCCACCAGGGCTGTGGCTTGGAACATCTCCTGGGGCAGTGAAGGGTTCCCAGGTATTGGAGCAACTTTCCCAGCCCAGGCTGGCCAGTGACTCTCCTTGGCAGGAAGGACTATAAATGTTTCTGCTTCAGGTGGGGATTTTACCTGAGCAGTCATAGTCTTTTCTGGCTCTGGCCCATTCTGTTGCTTGGCTTGATCCCTGGTTCCTGCCCCCGGGCTCCAAGCCCCGGCTTGACTCCGGGTTCCTGCCCCCGGGCTCCAAGCCCCGGCTTGACTCCGGGTTCCTGCCCCCGGGCTCCAAGCCCCGGCTTGATTCCGGGTTCCTGCCCCCGGGCTCCAAGCCCCGGCTTGACTCCGGGTTCCTGCCCCCGGGCTCCAAGCCCCGGCTTGACTCCGGGTTCCTGCCCCCGGGCTCCAAGCCCCGGCTTGACTCCGGGTTCCTGCCCCCGGGCTCCAAGCCCCGGCTTGACTCCGGGTTCCTGCCCCAGGGCTCCAAGCCCCGGCTTGACTCCGGGTTCCTGCCCCCGGGCTCCAAGCCCCGGCTTGACTCCGGGTTCCTGCCCCCGGGCTCCAAGCCCCGGCTTGACTCCGGGTTCCTGCCCCCGGGCTCCAAGCCCCGGCTTGACTCCGGGTTCCTGCCCCCGGGCTCCAAGCCCCGGCTTGACTCCGGGTTCCTGCCCCCGGGCTCCAAGCCCCGGCTTGACTCCGGGTTCCTGCCCCCGGGCTCCAAGCCCCGGCTTGACTCCGGGTTCCTGCCCCCGGGCTCAGCTCTGATAGCTAACAATAGTTGGCACCCAAAATGATTTGATGTCAATGTTTGGTATACCAGCATTTGGGGTAGGGAGGTTGGAGGAATGTTGTGAAGCTTAGCAAATAAAATTGTGAGCATCTCTTTCCTCCTCCCTCTTCTCCCAGGAAGCCGTGGCTATCCAGATGGAAGAGGGCCGGCTGGAAAAGATCAAGGAAGTGTTGAAGGAGCTCCCGTCACCTCACTACAGGTACCTTCAAGGGCCAGGAAGCCCCTGCTTTGACTTAAATCTTGCACAGCCTCCTCCTGCCACTGACCAAAGGACTACGTTCTTGTCCTGTCAAGGGACCTCAGTTGTGCATCCTGCCGAAAACGGCTCAAGGGAAGCTTAAATACCACGCCAGACTTCTTTCACGTGGGTAAAAGGGTGGAAAACACTGGAAGGGACACCCCAGTGGATGAGCATGTGCTTCACATGCAGGAGGGCCCCCAGTTGATCCCTGGCATGCACTGGGAAAACATTGGGGAGACCAAGGGCCTCATGATACATGGCACATTGGGGGGCGGGGGGGGCAATCTTCCAAAATTCCAAGAGCCCTGCGAGGTGTAGTCTTAAGATGGGGCAGAGTTGCAGGGCTCTCATCTCTTTATTTATTACATTTATATCCCGCCTTTTTTCCTCCACAAGGAACCAAGGCGGTGTACATAATCCCCCTCCTCTCCATTTTATCCTCATAACAACAACCCTGTGAGGTAGGCTGGGCTGAGAGTCTGCGACTGGCCCAAAGTCACCCAGGGAGCTTCATGGCTGAGTGGAGACTAGAACCTGGGTCTCCTGACTCCTAGTCCAACACTCTCGCCACTACACCACACTGGCTCTCATCCACCCGGCATGGTGGGGCAAGTGCCAGGGCCTTTGAGCTTCAGAGGGCCCCCCATGGCGGCCTCTGGCCTCTGCTCTCTTTGAGATTCTTAAGCTGTCCGGCCACCACTGTGAAGAGAAGCGCTGGGCTAAGCTGCTGCAGCCGCTGCTCTCTTCATTATCTCCAGAGCCTTGACAACCACTATGTTGGAGGCGAGGCTCAGCAGCACCGCCCAAGCTCCCCACCACCGAGTAGCGAGGCAACAGAATGGCTGCGCAATCCACAAGCTCTTTTATTCAGCTAATAGCCCCTCTTCACCCCTGCAGGGTCCACAAAGGCCGGGAACTGTCCTCTGGGCCTAATGAGCTAAACAGGGCTTTTGTTAAGGGAGCTACTAAACGCTAGGCGGTGGCCTTTCAACTAAGGGATGGGTTTCCCCACCACGCTCCACAGGCTTTCTCTGGCCTCCTCCCTTCAGGGAGGATCCTTCCTGACCCAGCTTCTGACAGGTTCCTGCGGGGAGGGATTAGAAACATAATAAATACAGAAATACTTTCTATACCGCTTTCCATTTAAAATAAAATCTCAAACTGGTTCACAAGATAAAATCATAAGATGCAATAAAAAATGAAATACATTTTCACCGTATTTTATGCTGTAATTGTATTTGTACTTTTTGCCGTTAGCTGCCTTGAGCCCCATTTGGTGGGATACAAGTTCAAGTCCAGTTGTTCCTTGCATGGTTTCATCCTTCTCCTTCTCCTTCTCCCTCTTGTTTTTCTCCTCCCTCTCTGCATTGGCCCCCCATCGGCTAGGACCTTGGAGTTCTTGATGAAGCATCTGATTCACATGGCATCCTTCAGCGCCCAGACCAACATGCATGTCCGAAACCTGGCCATCGTGTGGGCTCCCAACCTGCTCAGGTGAGAGCTGATTCTGCCGCGCTGTGGGGGATTCCAGTCTGGGGCTGCGGAGGGCCCCTGGGATCGCTGCTGAGCCTTGTGATGTTCAGCCTGAGCATGGTCTGGGACAGGGACATGTACATGTACATTTTGCCGCAGTAGTGTGCGTGAGCGCGTGCATGCGTGCGAGCCGCATTACCAGGAAGGAAAAAATGAAGCTAAACGGTAGGATGTTTGTGCAAACTTATTTCCCTGCATCCATCTGCAGTGCTGGTGACAGGGTTAGGGCGGCCTTCAGTGCGAGAGGCAGGGGAACCAGCCGGTTGCCATGGGGAAGAAGGGGAGCAAGTCCAGGGGGCTCTGGTCAGGGGGCCCCTGGAGGGCTGTGGGCCCTCGGCAGGTGCCCACCATCCCTGCCCTTGCCGCCTGCCCTGTCTGTCTGTATGGGGTGTCCAGAACTTATAAGATCTTGGTGAGGTTTGCTGAAACCTGATGAGCAGTGTTAGGGCACGAGAAGCAGTGAACTGCTGGAAAAGGTGCAGAAAAGGGCAGCTCAGAGGATCAAGGGGCTGGAGCCTCTCCCCTATGAGGGAAGGTGACACCGCTGGGATTGCTTAGCTTGGAAAAAAGGGGGGTCGGGGGAGACAGGATAGATGTCTACAAAATGATGCCTGGAGTGGAGAATGTGGAGAGGGGAGCATTTGTCGTCCTCTCTCAAAATACTAGAACCCAATGGGGTCATCCCATGAAGCTGATGGGTGGGAGATTCAGGACAGATCAAAGGAAGGACGTCTTCACACAGCGCAGAGTCAAACTATGGAATTCGTTACCATGAGACGTAGTGATGGCCACCAGTTTGGATGGCTCTAAAAGGGGGCTGGACAAATTCCTGGAGGAGGAAAAGGCTATCAATGGCTACTACTCTTGATGGCTCTGTGCTACCTCCAGTACCAGAGGCAGTGAGCCTATGTACACCAGTTGCTGGGGAACAGGGGCGGGAGGGTGCCGTTGCGCTCGTGCCCTGCTTGTGAGTTCCTGGTCGACAGCTGGCTGGCCACTGTGTGAACAGAATGCTGGACTAGATGGACCCTCGGTCTGATCCAGCAGGGCTCTTCTGATGTTCTTATGTTCCTATGAAGTCCTAGGACGTGGTTTGGGAGGAGAGGCAGAAGTGTCCCACCCTGCATAATCTGCTCTTTCAAGAACTAGGAGTTCCCAGAAAAAGCAACATGGACTATAAGAAAAATGCCAACATCCACGTTAGTGTAATCCTTTTATTAGGCCAACCAAAAGATCACCAAAAATGTGCAAGCTTTCAAGGTCTCCAGATCCCTTCATCAGGCCAGGTGTTCTAAAAAGCAGGTGCGGGGGGAATGCGGGGAGGGGAAACTGTGCACATTTCCTCTGCACAGTAGACAGGAGGAACCAGGTGCAAGACAGGGTTGCTTATATGCTGGACAGGCCCTGGAACATCTATGAGCACATGAGTTCAGCCTGGGCTCTCCATGCAGTCCTAGACACCCTCCACATGTTTTGGACTACAAGCCAGTCACGCAGTGGGAGTTTCAATCCAACACATCTGGAGGGCACCGTCCAAGCTGGGGGTTGGCACAGAACAGAAGAAGTGACCCTGAAACCCCGGGACCAGTGGCGCTTGCAGATGAAGCTTGTATGGTGCCATCGCCCTGCCTCAGTCACAGCATTTTTCAGGGGGTCCAGACAACGTCGTCTTCTGTTCACAGCCCTCCTGTGTTTTCCCACCACTTCTTCTGTCTCTGTCCTTGCCGTGGAAAATCCTGAGCCTCCCGCTCTCTTCTCAGGTCCAAGGACATTGAGTCATCCGGCTTCAACGGCACAGCAGCCTTCATGGAGGTCCGCATCCAGTCCATTGTAGTGGAGTTTATCCTCACTCACGTGGAGCAGATTTTTGGAGATGCCCCTCTTCGCGGTAGGTCCTGTTCTGCCTTCTAAGCTCTGAGCACCTCTGCAGCCCTTTTACTGTGGCAGGAAGAAAGAGGAGGAGAAGAGAAGGCTGCGAGGGCCTTTGAACCAAGGGAAAGCCTGCCACGGGAACACCCCTGGGTGCACACTCTTCTGCGGAGTATGCGGGTGGGGGGCCTTTTGGCACCCCCCTGAGCCTTAATGTCGTATGCTCAGAGAGAAAAAGCGGGGGGCTGCCCTGTGATGGCACACAGGCCCGGAAGGCTAAGCAGGAGAGAGTGTGGCCTTCCAGCTGAAAATATCCCCACCCCTGGTCTACAGGCTCTCCAGAGGGGTTGCAAAGCCTGTGAACCTCTTGCTAAAGCATTGTTTCGGAGTGTTGACGGGGCATGGTTGGCTCCCTGGTGTTATTCCTGTGCTCACTTTATCCCCTAGGCCACATATCTGTCAGCATTTCACAAAGGACAATAGGGACACCCTTGTGTACAGCAGGAACACTGGTTAATCTTACAGCCATGATCACTGCCTGACCCCCTCTGTTCCTGCTGGGCCGCGGCTCAGTGGCGGAGCCCCTGCTCTGCATGCAGAAGGTCTCAGGTTCGATCCCTGGCAGCGTCTCCACGTAGGGCTGGCAACAAGAGCCAGGTCTGAAACCCTGGCGAATCACTGCCAGCCCGTGTAGACCGAGCCACAGTCTAACTACGTCTAAGGCAGCTTCCCGGGCCCTTCGTTGCACACGGCTGCAGTCTGTTCTCTGCTTCTGCACAGGAACTGGGTATGTTCAGCCTTGAGAAGAGAAGGCTGAGGGGGGCCTGATGGCACATTCCACATACCTAAGGGCTGTCACGCAGAAGAGGGCCCCAGCCTGTTCTCCATCATCCAGGACTGTCGGACACAAAAAAATAACAAATTTTTTTTATTATAACAAATTTTTTTTTAACAAATAACAAATTAACAAAAAAAATTAAGTTACAGGAAGGCAATTTCAGTTGAACAGCAGGGAAAACTCCCAAAGGGTCAGGGAACAGTCAGATAATGGGACCATCTGCCTTGGGAGGCGGTGGGCTCTCTGTCACTGGTGGTATTCAGGCAGATGTCTTTCAGGGATGCTTTACACTGGGTTCCTAGCTAAGCAGAGGGTTGTATTCGATGGCCTAAATGGCCCCTTTCCACTCTATGATTTCCTCAGAAAGACAAATAGAGAGAGACCAATACCAGAAAATACAGCCAATATCAGTACACAGGGAGAGTTAGAGCTGATGCTGGCTTTCCCCCACACCACAGTCAGTAGCCGAGAATCTCTCAGGAAGTCCCTCCTCCTCATGGGGTCGCCAGTCACCCTTCCCGAAGAGAAATACTGCTTTTCCTACAACGTTCCAGCTGTGCTGAACCAAGGGGATGGACCGCCACAGATGCGCCCGTACCACACCATCATTGAGCTCAACGACAGCAAGTACACACCTTCCTGCCCTCTCTTATCGCTTCTCCGGTTCACTTCTGGATTTGTCTGCCAAGAATCTCTGGATCAGCCGTCCCTAACCTGGTGCCCTCCCATCCTGCCTGGAGGACAACTGGACTTGTAGTCCAACACATCTGAAGGGCACCAGGTTAGAGAATGGCAATTTAGATCAGGGGGTGGGCAGAAGGTATATCTCCAGATGTTTGGTACTTCAACTCCCAGCACTCCTGACCATTGGCCATGCTGGCAGGGCTTCTGGGAGATGAAGTCCAAAACACCTGGAGCTCTACTTTCTGCCCACCACGATCTAGATAGTAGTTACAAAGGGCTGGAACAGACAGTGCTTTATCCAGACACTGAACTTATTCACACATAATGCTAACCCATGGTTTATTTAACCCATAGGTTGTGGAATTCTGGGTTGTAGTGATTTGTGAACCCAGCCATGCTAACCACAAACAACCCAGAAAGGGAACCCATGGTTTGTTCTTGGATTGTAAACTCTTGGTTGATTAAACCATGGATTGTTGTTATTCATGAACCCAGAACTATGGGTTGTTCATGGGTTGTTTTGTCAGGCTATAGAGGCGGTGAGCAAGAGTGATAAAAAAACCCCAGCCATTCTGCATGCCAGTACTTCAGCGCCACAAAGGCATTTGGGACACAGGGAGGGAGCGGGTGAAGGAGGAAGGAAACAAACAAAGGATAAGAGATTGAGATTGAAAACAGAAACCGTGGTTTGTTTGAACATCTGCCAGACAAACCCTGGGTAAGGCAACAAACCCTGGGTTAATTATGAGTTAAATAAACCATGGGTTAGCGTTATGTACGAAACAGGTCATTCTCATAGGTGTGGTGGTAGCCTTCCTTCCCTTCCTACCCACTCAGCACTTCTGCCCCATCTGCAGCAGCCCCAGATGTGTGTTTGGGAGTGGCATTATGTGTGGACACAGCATGTGCACACATGGTCCCACCCTCATAGGCACAGATTATACAGTTTATTTTCCAGATACAATCCAGGCATTGACCACTTACATGCTCTGGATTTCATGAGCATATGCTCAGTTAGAATGTGATGCATCCGGTTATGTCAGAGGTGAGGCAGGCAGGCGTGCTGGATGGGCAGGGAGGGAGGCATAGTCACGCTTCCCCACCATAGGTAGGGAATGCGCAGAGCAAGTATTGCACGATCCACCCTGCAATGAAGCTCGGATTCTGTACACACAGAGGCCTCAAAAGGAGTTATGGAAGTGTCCGGATCAAGCAGGGTCAGATGGTGATGGCCAAGCGGTCGGGTTTCAGGATAGGCAGGGGGGCAATTGTCAGCCTGAAGGCCTGTGAGTAGCACAGTCAAGGGTAAAGCTTGAGAGAGAGGCAGGCAGTCGGCTTCTGAAAGGGGAAAGGAGCAGAAGCAAGGTCAGACCTCAGAGCAAGACCAGACCTCAGGGCAAGACCAGACCTCAGAGCAAGACCAGGCCTCAGGAGACAAAGAGGCTTTTGTAGAGCAACCAACCTGGCTGATAAATGGATTGGATTAGGGATCCAAGCCTGATGCACAGATAGTTCTATAAGGCCGGCAGGGTTCCTCTGGGCTCCCCAGACCTCCTGTTCTTGGCTGAGTGGAGCAGGCGCAGTGCGTTTTCCAGCCATTATCAGGGTGGCGCTGGCGGTGGCCTCCTCTTGCACCTGCGAGATGCCCTGGGGGTGCAGGGGGCGAGACACCTGGACCAATTGCCCGATTCCCTGGCTAGCACCTGCTGGCAGCACTGACGCTTGTCTGAAGCATGTAGTGTGCCCGCTTGGTCTCAGCAGGCAGATCTTGTGTGCTTTTGTAAGATACCTTGAGAGGAGTTCTCCTGAAAGGTGGTGTAAAAAAACCCCTATAGAATAAATAATGAGTAACAGAAGAGGGGCGTTCTCTTGGCCTCCTTCTCAGGCGGCAAAATGTCTTGGGCTCTCCCTGAACACCCCCCACGCCCCCTTCTGAGGACTTGGGCAACTACCTGGGGCAGTCAGGAAGGGCGTTCATAACGTTCCTTTTGGGAGGGGTGCGAGGCGCATCGCCCTCACGCACCCCGCTCCCAGCACGATTTCTGACTCAGTTCCGATTCCTCATAGAAGAAAAGGCTCCATCAAGGCCAAGAAATGGAAGTCCATCTTCAACTTAGGCCGATCCAGCAACGACGCCAAACGCAAGTCGAACAAACTGGAGGACAAAGGTAAGGGCGTGCGCGTCGTTCCCACGCAGGCAGAACGGTGTGCGGGGACTCCACGGACTGCACGTGTAGCAGCCGCAGAATGCAGCGCAGCTCCAAGCTACGTCCGTGTCGCAAAGGGAATAGGAGCCTTCTACAGCTCTCTCTGTTGATATCTTTCCCAGCCGAAGCACCATCTGGGGTGGGAGCCTGTGGACCGTGGACAGCACAGGGCCTGATTTTGGATGGCAGCATCCTGCCCCCGCCCCCACGTCTATGCTGGGCATGCTGGAAAGGGCTTCACAGCCCAGCAACGCAGATTGCTGCCAGAAGAGGGACAGAGTCATTTGCACTCGCTTGCAGATTCTTGTTTCGCTGGGAGCGGCAAAGTGCCGTGTAGCTACCAGTGGCTGAAAAGAGAGGTGCCCGTGGTCTCCCGCTGCTGCCGCTGCTGTGAGCATAGGATTGTTGTTGTTGTTCAGTCGCTAAGTCGTGTCCGACTCTTCGTGACCCCATGGACCATAGCACGCCAGGCCTTCCTGTCCTGCGCTCTCTCCCGGAGCGTGCTCAAGTTCATATTCATTGCATCGGTGCTATCTAGCCATCTCATCCTCTGCCGTCCCCTTCTCCTTTTGCCTTCAGTCTTTCCCAGCATCAGGGTCTTGTCCAGGGAGTTTTCTCTTCACATTAGGTGGCCAAAATATTGGAGCTTCAGCTTCAGTATCTGTCCTTCCAATGAGCACTCCAGGTTGATTTCCTTTAGGAGAGCGTAGGATGCATGCATTTATATTTGGAATGCAGGTGTTCGAAAAACATCGCCCCTCCATCTTGCAGCTCTTTTTAGGTGGGGACCATTCAGTTTTTTAAAAAGATATAGAACTAGCTTGTTTGCATTTTTAAATTTATTTATCCCCTGGTGTGCTGCTGTTTGTTGAGCGTAACCAAATTTCAGTTATGTGGTTGGGGTGGCACCGAGAGAGAGAGAGAGAGAGAGAGAGAGAGAGAGAGAGAGAGATGCAATCTCGCAATGCTAAAACCTTCAGTGGCCCCACACCTCTGGAACAAAACGTCAGGGCCCAGCCTTAGTGCTGCAGTGGTCCTTGTAGGTGTTTATGTTTTTATCGCTTTTCACGTTTTAACGTATTTTATTGCTATGAGCCGCCTTGGGAGGGCTTCTGCCCTGAAAGGCGGCCAAATTTTTTAAGAAGTAAGATAAAATGAACAAAAGCTCTATCCGCTTCGGGATCTGACTCTGCTCACCATCAGATGCAGCCCCCAGCTGACTTTTCTAGTGGGTCAACAGCCCTTCAAAGGAAAAAGGGTCCTCGCCCCTGGCGTCAATTCTTCTGGAGACATTGAGCTGGGAGGGAGGGCTTTGATGCCCACGCTAAGTTGGCTCAATCCTGCCTTTCTGTTGCAGATGACAAAGCGAGTAAGATGCGACTGCGGCCAGCCAAAAGCATGGATTCCCTCAGCTCTTTGCCATGCTCTAGTGATGGTAGGTAGAGAAATCTCTGGAATACGTCTGATTCACGGCCAAGGGACCCACGGCCACACCATTTTGGCTCCTCTCGGAGCATGGGGGTGGGGTGGGGGGAAATCCAGAAGGGCTGTTTGGTTTTTTGCTATTTTTGATCCATGTTCCTCATCTACTCTGTGGAGAAATCCAGTTATGTCATGAAATTATGCAGCGGACACTTCCCCATAAGACAAGGAAGGGGAACCACTGGCCAGCTGCAGAGCCCTTTCATCCCACCCCGCTGCCTCCTCTGCCCCACCGCAGCACTTCCTTTTCTTCCGCGGCAAGTTCGCTGTGTTGTGGGAGAGGGGCTGGCTGAGTGACGCTGGTCAGAGGCATCCGAGCACCTCTGGTCTGTGTCACTTGTTGTGGGAGTATAGCAGCACAGGGCTCAGGAGGAAGGACTATATGTCTATATGCTTGTGAATACTGAAAGCCACAGAGTATTCAAATAGTCTGCAAAAAGGTGTTTTCTCCGTTACAAGGAGTCATTAATGAATGAACAGCACCAAAAGAGAGAGAAAGAAGGGGGTGCTAGAGAGAGAGGGAGAGAGAGAGAGAGAGAAGAGGGTGCCAGAGAGAGAGAGAGAGAGAGATAACTTCCATAACCTTGCTCACCACCTGCATGTGGCCCTGGGAAGAATACCCCTGAGGGGATTCAGCCCTCAACAGGAAAAGTCCCCCCACTCTGCCACAAGAAGTAGCACATGGGCTCCTGATGGGCACAGTCTTGTGGGGATGCTGCTGGGGAGGTTTCATAATCTTCTGCACCCCTCACTTCTCTGAGTGGTGAGAAGGTCCAGGGGCAGCACGATGTGGGTTTAGCTAGAGCAGGGGTGCAGAACCTCCAGCCCAGCCATCAAATCCGACCCTCTGGAGTTCCCCAGAAGCCCCCGCCCCCTTTCCCCCAACCAGGAATTAGGTGGTGGCTTTCTGGCTTTTGTGCAATTCCCCCCCCATTCTGAAAGGGTGAAATGCCTCTCCTGAGGCTGAGCAACTGGCAGGAAGCTACAATAGGCTGGTGGTTTGGGTGGTTTTGGCTCCACCCCTTTCGCTCCACCCTTTTCCCTGCCCATCTCTGGAACACGGCCCCCGAGAACTTCTCTGAAATGGAATCTGGCCCTCGGGCTGAAAGAGGTTCCACTTCCCTGCTATAGAAGGGAGAGATGAATTGGAGACAATTATGGCAATGTTGTAATCTTCGCTTTATTTACGAATATACAAACCGAGCATGAGTGGAGACAACCAGCATGGCACTGCTGGAAGGCAGCAGACCCACTACCCTCATTCAGATTCCTAGAGGGAGACCCTGTAACAGGAGGTCTCTCTGTCCCTCTCCCTCTGGGTCCGAATTCAAAACTGCTGCTTCCTTCACATAGGCCTGCTTTGCACATAACAGTAACCCAGGTTATGTATGGGTTGTTGAATTCTGGGCTGTTGTGATGTGTGGTCCCGGCCGCACTAACAAACCATGGTTTGTTAACCACAAACAACCCAGAAAGCGAACCTATGGTTTGTTGTTGGGCTGTGAACTCTGGGTTGTTTAAACCATGGGTTGTTATTCGTGAACCCAAAGCTGTGGGTTGTTTTGCCAGGCTTCAGAGGTGGCAGGCAAGAGGGGTACAAAAACCCTCCCAGCTGCTCTACATTCCAGTACTACAGTGCTGAAAAGCCATCTGGTATACAGGGAGGGAGCAGGCAAAGGAGGAGGGAGACAATAATCCAGGGATTGAAAAAACAAACCACAGTTAGTTCAATTGTCTGCCAGACAAACCCTGGGAAGGGCAACAAACCATAGGTTAAATAAGCCATGGGCTAAGCAGTATGTGTGAACCAGGCCATAATCTCCCATCTCAGACTCCTGACTCACTCGGCAGGTGAATTATCCATTCCATAAACAGCTACCACCATTAAAGTGGCATTCACATTGCAGTCCTAATCAAGTTTACTCAGAAGTAAGTCTTGCGCTGTTCAGCAAGGCTTTCTCCCTAGTAAGCATGTTTCGGGTCACAACCTAGGCTCGTTGATTAAATCTTTGGCTAAATCACCACTTCAAAGCAAAACCATAGTAATGGCCTCATTCACAGTAATCGGATAGTAAACACACCACAATATTAAGGCTATGGGAAGGTCGCTCTGAAATAAGCCGGGGCCACATGGGCAGAATGCACCACCCCTTTGGCTCTCCCTCTGATCCGTCTCTCCTCTGGGTGCAGACCATGCTCAGCTGGGGAGGAAGAAGTCCCAGAATCTGCTTACCCTGTGCCGTGAGAGCTTTGATGGCCCAGTTTCACTAGACAACAGTTTCCTGGAGTCAAACGAGTGCCCAGACAAGACCAATATGGAAGAAATGCAGGGCGAATCGGAGGGCGAAGCCACTGCCAAGTCGGAGCCCACCACCCCAAAAGCCAGCAGGTCCAGCCTCGTTGGGGTGGCCCCGCCAGGGCGATCCCCGAAGGCCTCGCGGAACAGGGCAGAGAAGTGTGCCGGCGTCCACATCTCAGGGCCTTTCTCTGTCACGGTCCCGTTCCACATCACCTCCAACCTCACTTTGTCCCGCCTCACCCAGGGACTGGAGTGTCCCGCCCTGAGCCGCTGTGCCTTGGAGAAAGAGGCCCTCGAGGCCTTGGTGGCCAGCGACAAACAGTCTTCCGAGCAGAAAGGTGCTGAGGCAAAGCTGACACCCACGGCTGCCGCGGACCAGGAAGAGCCCGCAAGTAAGTGCGTCTGTTTCCCCCCGTGGCTGTGTGTGCCGCTGGAGAGCCGGCACAGCGGAGCAGCTGTCGGGGTCACGGTTCCCGTTTTGTGAGGACAGTCTGAGGGGCCGGGGCAGGTAGCAGGTCCAGGGCTGGCATGGGTTATTGCAGAAGCAGCAGCCCACAGGGCCCGAGGCTGGGTAACATAGTCCAGTTAGGCATGGGGTCAAGTCTCAAAGGCAGCGGCTGCAGAAGAGCTCGAGGCACGTGAGGTGGTGTGCTTCAGCTTCCCAAAGGCAGCAGTGCCAGCAAGGGGAGGCTTCCACAGGTGCAGAACAGCTACTCTGACAGGCTTGGGCGCCAAGACTGAGGCAGCAGTTCCGTAAGGCCAGGAAGGCCTCCAGTGGCTCTCCAGGTTATCCAGCATGCTGCAGGGCACCTTTCCACCATGACGCTGATGGCCCTGTGCAGCAGCAAGGGTCAGGCCAGCCCTTTCCGCCGCCCGTCAGGTGCCTTGGTGGTCCAGAGAGTCGGGCACCTGGACCCTGCTGCCAGGTTCCCTGGTGTGAGCCTGCTGGCGCTTTGCTGAGTGGCCTGGTTTGCTCGTAACGACAACCCGTCGGTTGAGAAACCAGCGGGTTGTCATGCACGAGTGGGCGCCCTGTCTCTCCCGCTTTTGCTCCACAATTCACGATCGGCTCCTTTGTAGGTTGTGGAACACGACGTCTGAACCCGGACAGATAGGTTTTGTAGGGGTTAAACAACCCATTGGTTAACCCAGCGGAAGGAGTTGATTGTGGGTTGTGGAGTAAAAGCAGAAGCGTCCCATCATTAATGCTATGTGTGAATAGGGCCAGTAACATAAAGAACATCCTTATCCTACAGTAACCATCCCGTTCCTTCACATCATCTTTTGAGGCCCGAGTTTTAAACTTTGATATTATATCTCAGGTTGTATTTTATAGTCTTAATTGTTGTGAACTGTCCAGAGAGCTTGGCTATTGGGCGGTATAGAAATGTAATAAATAAATACATAAATGTTAAAATACAATAGAAACGTTTAAAAGCTTAAAACTGCAGTATAAAAGAAAAATAAACACCAAAATAAAACCTAGCAGCAGTGCAAAGATTTAAAATACAATAACAGATTTAAAACAACAGAAACTGAGAGACTAAGGGTGCAACCCTATGCATGTTTAGACAGCAATAAGTCCTACAACTCCCAGCATTCCCCAGCCAGCTTTGCTAAAATGCCTGGGAAAATAAGGTCTTAACCTGACGCCGAAAAGAGTACAATGTAGGCGCCAGGTGACCTCTATAAGTACTTGTCTGTCTGTCTGTCTGTCTGTCTCTATCAGAAAGGTAGATAAGAAAAGAAGAGCCATGCTGGATCAGACCAAGGGTCCATCTAGCGGCCCACCAGCTGCCCGTGGGAAACCCACAAGCAGGGCATGAGCGCAACAGCACCCTCCCGCCCATGTTCCCCAGCAACTGGTGTACACAGGCTCACTGCCTCTGGTACCGGAGGTAGCACAGAGCCATCAAGACTAGGAGCCAGGCTAGTAGATAGACTCACAACAGAGTAATTTCAAAATCTATTTAGAACTAAATGGGGCGGAAGCCAAAATGTTTAGCTCTAAATAGATTTTGAAATTACTCTTATATATTTCAGCTGAAGACTAGCTGCATCCACAGTGGTTCCAGAGCGTCGTGTTGTGCCGCTTCACACTTACCTCCATATCATCGATATCTATATCTATCAATCTAACTATAAAATCTACTGATTAATCTGTTGGGGGCATCTTTTTAGTTGCTCAACATGTTTCTAATCAGATTAATCAACGCTAAATACTGTAGCCCTGATTATTGTTATTTTATATTGTTTATTTTATGTTCTGTGGTGCTTGGCCATTTGCAAGTCACAGGATGAGGTGGTAATGCTTAACGTTTTCTGACCAGGCGTAGTGATGGGGATGGCAGTGGCCAGATGCAGGACTCACCAAGGAGCTAGTCCCTCCTTGCCATGAAGACCTGAGTCATGCTTTTGTTTTTATGTGTTTTAGAAGAAGACGCAACAGTGGAGGAGGAGAACCAGATGTCTATGGAGGTCCAAGACTCCTTTTCCTTCCTGGATAGCCAAGATGCTTGGCTGGGCGACAGCCTGGATGACAGCCAGCCCTGGAAAAACTCCAACACGGCCCATGATTTTGCAGGCTGTGGCTTCAACCCTTTCCCAGCCACGGAAGATGATATGGGGAGTGGCTTCATGAACGAGATGATAGGAGGTGGGATGCAGGTTAGTTCCACAGCTGTGCCACATTACATCTTGACATTGATTTTAAAAAGCAGCTGTTCTTCTGGCCTGGCTAAATGACTCCCTTAGCAAAGGCAGCCTGAACGTTATACAAAATGGACAGTTATCTGCAGAGACCACATGTCCCCCTTTCTTAGTGCACTGTAATGGTGTGTGGTCTTCCTTTTCAGTGTTGAGAGTTGCCCCACAGCCAGCAATTGGTTTCCCCATGCCCAAATCTCTGTCCAAGTCATAGCTATGCCTTCAGCTCCTCTCTGACTGATTTGGTGGTTCCAGGATGGGAAGGAAGGGAAAGAAGCACTTTGAGGTTGGTGAGTTGCCCCAGCCGTGGGCGCTGAACTCTTAGGTTAGAAGTGCCAAGATAGTGATAAATCGGACTCAAAGGTTTACTTACAAGGAGTACTTTATTGAGTAACTTACAGCACACAGGCGTTCCCAATGGTTGGATCAGACGGCTTCTCTGAACCACAAGCCATTGGGTACAATGGGTCTTATACTCTACAGGTTAGCAATAAGCAGCGTTTCAGCAGCACGCACCCCTAGCATTCATTCTCAGCATAAACTAACAGTTCTCCAGCATACCCACCTGCAGCTTTGAGGTAAACAAACTCTGCTTCTCAGGCTCATCTGTGATAATAGATTTAAATTCTCCTAAATAAATTCTCCTCATTAGCAAGGAATGTTCTCGGAGCTGCTCCTCACCCTTGTTATCTGGCTACATCAGGAGGCCGGTTATGGGAAAACAGCAGCCCTCTGGCCAAAGGCAGAGAGCATTATGGATCTAAGCCACACTACAACTACTAATAGCTTGGTTCAGGCCTGGGGCCGTACAGTTGGCAGCTTCCAGAAGCCAGGTTTTCATGAAAATGGGGATTTGGGTCTAAAGAAAGGGAAGAATGTGGAGACTGAAGACAGGTAGGATCTGCTCGTGGAAAAAGCATCTTATGGGAGCAATCCTATGGCCGCTAGTCAGTGGCTAGATGGCCATAGGATACGTCAGTTTCAAGGAACCGACCTCGGAGCATGCACTCCAAGGTTGGTTCTTTGAGAACCGACCTTCCCGCCCCCCCGCTTTTTCATGCCCCATTCAGAGTTAATACACCTGGACCAAAATAATCTCAGAAAACAAACTAACAAGCAAGTTAATTCTGAGCCAGTATGGTGCAGTGGTTGGCACATGAGACTTTGACTAAGCCCTTACACAGCCAGGAATCTCACTGGGTGACCCAGGCCCAGCCACATTCTTTCAGCCTAACCCACCTCGATGTGTGCAACCCTGAACATACATGTTTTCTACATGTATTAAAAAAATAACCCTCGAGGATAATTTTGAGAAAGGGAAGGATGACGCATGTGTGTTTGGGGTCTTCTTTCAAGCTCCTCTTTCTCCCTTGTATGTCTTCACTTCTAGCTGGAGACATTTTCGACTGTCTCACCATTGGATTACTTGTCCATTGAGGATTGTATGAACGAACACTCGGAAGAGGAAGATGAGCAGTATTACCTGGCCATGGGATTCACGGAGGGCGAAGCGCTGTCTAAGGAGGGTGAAGCTGAAGAGGTCTACCTGAGTGCTTTCGATGATCTCAGCCCCTTAGCTACTGAATTGAAGCATCTTCAGCAGTCTGATGAAGATCAAGCCCCAAATTTTCCTCCCCCAGAAAGTGTGTTGGAAGATCAGCCCTTCAGTCTGGTTGGGTGGACCTCACCTAAAGACCCAACTGGCTCCCATCCATTTGAAGCTGGTAGAGAGCCTCAGCTAGGCTCAGCTATCCCTCCTGCTCATGACCCAGAGTTAGTCAATTCACTCCCGGATCTCAACCCATCTGCGGAAGACTCAGAGGTCTTCCCAAATCCCAGAAGCAACCCCAGCGAGTTGGAAATGCATGAGAAAGATGAAGCTGAGACTGCTGTGGTGAAGCCCGGCTTGTCATTTCTGCAGGTAGAAGGTGCAGATGCTGGAGATGGAAAGGGCTGGCTTGTAGAAAGTGAGCAGCTGGAGCAAGCCGCATGGCCTGATGGACTTCCAGAACTAACCTGCCAAAGATCTCTGGTTCTGGAGTACGAAAGCCACTCAAGCCTTGAAGATGAGGGGCAACTACACACTTCGAATGCTTTAGACGTTGAGCAAGTTGAGTGGCCTCCTTGCCTGGAGGCTGATGGTCCTATTCCAGAGGTGGCTGGAACGTCTGACGAACACATGGACAGTGGGCTCCCATTTCTAGAGGCAAAGCAGCTGCAGAGTGGAGGAGCTGCCCTTTATCGCCAGGCAGCAGAAGCACCTTCAGCCCTGGATGGTCCTGCCTTGCTTGGGGCTCAGCGTTCCTCTTTGCTGGGCAGTAGTTCTGAAAATGATCCTTTCGAGAGGTCCCTGATGCTGCCGTCAGCACTGCTTGCCTTGGGTCCTGAGCAAGCTGCTTCCTCTGGGACAGCCCCTCCAGATGTCCCCTTGTCTGACGGTCGGATTGAGCCCGATACCTTGTCACTCGCAGCTTCTTTTCCAAAGAGCTACCCGCAAAGTCTTCCACAGAAACTTCAGCATGCACTGCCCATGGATGCTGAAGACGCCCTCAAACGTGACCCCTTGGATGGAAGCGTCCTCATGAAATTGACTGCCAGCACCGTCAGGGTGCAGCAGGTGAAATCTTTCCCGGTCGTGCCTCCAAAGCCGCAGTTTGCTAAGATCCCTCCCTCCTTAACACCAAGAACTCCGACCAAGGAAGCGTCCACCATGTGGCCCAATCCACCCGCAGCTAAGAACTCTGGAAATGAGATGAAGGATGGGTCCAGCGAAGGCTCTTTGCACAGGCACCTTCGCCCCACCAGCCTGGACATGTACTGTAGCACTCCAGAAAATGTTTGCGAGAAAAATTCAGAAACCCTCCCAGCCCCTTCCGAGCCACCCACCTCTTCAGATAACCGCGACAGTGATTCAGTTGCCCTTCCGAAGCAGCGGAACTCCATGCCTGTGTGTTTAGAGAAATACGGCAGAGATTGCGAGAGCAGAGGAGATGCCGTCCCCAAACTCCTGCGCTCCCCACTGGATAAAAGCAGCTTTGGGGCCCGGGGTGGTGAGCTCGGCGGAGATGACCTCCATCTGAGGAAGGGCTCTCGACCAGAGAGGAGTCCGGATGAATACAGCAGCCACGGCAAGAACGAAGGCAGCACAGGCGAGCCCTCCCTGCTGCAGGCCCCTGTCCCTGTTTTGCTGGAGAAGCATGTCAGCGAGCCCAGTGGGTCTGCCCCACAGAAGCAGAGATGGACCGCCTGGCGTAATGGGGGCAGCAGATCGTTTGACGAGGCGGTCGCCCTGGCCAAAGAGAAGCACGTGGCTCAAGGCCCCATGAGGAGGATGCAGACCTATTGCTACGGAGACACCGAGGGGCCTCACGGCCCACCCAGGACGGAGAAGACTCCCCCTCAGCAGAAACCTGCTCTGAAGCCTCTGGGGCAGCGGCCCCTGAGACCCCTGACCTGCTTGGGCTCAACAACACCGCCGGAGGTGCCCGCTTCGGGGAAGCCTCTTCTTCCCCAAGCCTTGGCTGACGTCTCCCTGGAAGGTCCGCTCCCTCTGAGCCAGGAAGCTTTCGCCTTCCCACAAGATCCCCCACCAAGGAGCCGGCCGAGCTTGCCAAGGATCGGACGATGCCCGTCTCTGTCAGAAGAGGCGTCCCATACCATGCCCCAGGAACGGTGGTGACTGGCTTTGGCAGCAGATTCCCAAAAGCTGGCCTTTTAGCCTGCCTCGCCGTGTTGCATGGCGGCCGACACCGAGCCCTTTGCCTGCAGGTGAGCTTCCTGCTCCCTGACCACGAGAGAAGAGTCCTGCTAGATCAAACTAAGCATCCATCCTGTCCAGTGTGTTGTGTCCTACTGCGGACCCCTAGAAGCCCACTAGCAGGGCCCGAAGGCCAAGACAGTGACTGCAGGAGCCATACCAGCTCCTGGGCTGTATTCTCTGTGTATGTACAAGAGAGGCAAGGAACAGCGTGGATGCCACATATGGTAGGATTTCCTATGGTAATGTAGAATACGTGAAATCTTGGGTGGATAGATTTAAGTCAAGGCAGTTGAAATGACCATTGGGAAAAAAGCAGTTTTAAATCAAGTTTACCATTTTGAAACGTATGTATTTTCTGTGCAAGCATGCATACTACCTGGATTCTATAACTATTAAAACATATTGGTTGGTTTGCAACTAAACAGAGACTTTCTGCAACCTATGAGCCTAATCCAAAACCTTTGACCGTACATCCCATATGTCTTTTGACCTGAAGGTTATATTTGCTTAGAGACAAGAGACAGATTTCTGCTTGGCTCCCTCTTTAAACATCCAAGGATACTAAGGAAGATCACTTACTTGAAACGTAAGGCTGTAATCATATACATACTGTAAGGGAAAAACTGGAGGCTAAATGGTCAGGGTCCCTGGTATTCAGTACCTAGGCACACTTACTTTAAGCAACCTCAGCTTGGCCCTGATGTTGTAGGTGACATTCCTTTGAGGACTCGAGCTAGAATGTTCTCATTCACTCAGTTTTACTTAAATTCCACAAATAAAGACGAAAACAACGACATAAGCTAAATGCATTTATTAAAGAAAGATAAAGTTGAACACAGATGCAAACTCTTCACGCAGCAAAGCAAAGACATCCTCACAAATCCTGCAGCCTACCACTCACACCTGTACTTTACCAGCAAAAGGAGCTCTTCCTTCACCAGCAAAGGGAAACTTCTCACAATCCCTCCAGGCCATGCAATTGGGAGGAGGATGCCGAGTCCCATTAGGGACTCGGCGTCCTCCTCCTTATTTGGAAATATTCAGCAAAGTAAGATTTACTTCCAAGAAAACATGCACGTGCCCAGAAATGTCCAGAAGCAAGGAATGGTACTTACTGGGCGAAAGTGTATTGTACAGTTTGCTGTGCCACAACTGCCTTGTGAGGTGGGCCCGCTGTGCACACTTTTCTCAGATTGGTTGCTGCCAGCCCCTCTTTCCCCCCTCTAACTCTGGGTAGGGGGATCCCTGAGCTCTAAGTTAGTTTTCATCTTGTGGTGAGGAAGCGACTGGAGTGATGTGTAATCAGGAGGAGGGGTATTCAAGCAGTGATTCTTGATGTATTACAAGGATGTTACAAGGGGACACAAGTGTCCCTGTTTCATCTGTGAAATGCCGGATGGTGTGCATTTAAAAGTGAACAAAGGAAGCCAGTCAGTTTCAGAGGTTTCGAAGCAATGCTTTCCTACTTTTTTGGTTTTTGTGTGTCACTGGATGTTCCTGGCTCTTATTAGATAGTTTTTAAAAGACAGCTCTTTGGATTCAACAACAAGTTATCCCTCAGCATTGTAGAACTGATTACGAAAGTTAAGGGGCAGGGGGTGGGGGGGAACTTGCAGTACATTTTCAGAATCTTGAAAGGTCTTCTGAAACCAGGTTTAAATGTTTGCAATGCATCATTCTATAATGGTGCAATCTCAGCCATTCAAGGCTAATGTAGACGTTTGGCTAAGACCTGGACTGCTCAAGGTAGTTCTTTGGCAACACAGCAGCATTTTTAGAAGTGCCAGCACAACAACATGCAATCTAGGAGTATGCCTGGATATCTCTTACCTCCTGGCGGACAGCTCTCGGATCGCATGAGCCTGGCCTTGGATTACGGTAGATGCTCTCAAACGGCAGTGCATGGACCACTGGCAGTCCGCAAACGCCATCCAAATGGTCCA
This sequence comes from Heloderma suspectum, assembly GCF_057233095.1. NCBI lineage: Eukaryota > Metazoa > Chordata > Lepidosauria > Squamata > Helodermatidae > Heloderma > Heloderma suspectum. The sequence continues at coordinate 2,312,598 of NC_139474.1, forward strand.
CGCAACGGTTACAGAAGAATTTGGAATATCTGTTCCTGGTCTCGCTAAAGCTAACAAACATTACACAGAGCTTCGCAGAACTTTGCCACAAAAACAGGTGCGACCAGCGCATCAGAAAGGCAAGACTACAGTCCTTAAAATATAGGTTACGTACCGTATGTCTTTTGTGGACGAAAAAACATTAAGTGGTCTGTTGAGATCCCCAGCAATTTTCAAGACAACACATTTGAGGAACTCTGGGTTAGGATGTTGCATTTAGGCCTTTAAATCCTTGCTCAGTCATGAAGTTCAGTGAGCAGCTTTAGACAAGTTACCACAAGCCACACTCCCTCAGCTAAACTGGCGTAGGGCTGGTGTAGCGTCGCAGCTAAGACCCTGGGCTATGAGACAGGTAATCCTTGGTTCAGATCTTGCCTTTGCCATTCACTATAGGTCAGGGGTAGGCAAACTTTGGGGGTCCGTGGGCACCTTTGGCAATTTGAGAAGCTGTCCTGGGCACCACCACGAAATGGGTGCGCTGCAGATGAAAGCAGCAGCCTGCATCCCCCCGCCATCTTCATTTCCTAAGAATGACACTGAGCCCCATGTGTGACGCAGAGGCATTCATGAGAAAAAACGATGGGAAGAGCCAGGGGACCTCCCTATGCTTTGAAACGATTCCAGATGCCAGTAAGAAATCTTGTTTTGTTTCCTTAAGTAGGAGAGCCAGGGCATCTCAGTGGGCACCCAGAAAGATGTCCGAGGGCACACTGGTGACCACGGGTGCCATGTTGCCTGCTCCTGCAATTGGTGGCCTCTGGCAAGCCATTATGCCTCAGCTCTCCCACCTACAAATAGGGAGAGAATAATGCAGGCCTACTTTACAGGGTTTTTGTAAGGATCACAACAATTTACAACTCATGCTGCTTGGCTTCCCTTGGAAGAACTGGGGAGGGCCTTTTGCATCACAACCCTACCCCAGCATCTTAGTGGCCAACAGACAAGCAACAGTTTTGCATTTTCTTCTCGTATTGCATGCATCCACCACAAACCCGCTTGGAGATCCCTTGATCAAAAGAAGAATATAAATCTTTAAAATAAATAATTTCCAGAGGGGTAGCTGCATTAGTCTGTTGCAGCAAACTAACAAAGGAATTTCAGAGACAGATACCAGTGTGAAATGTCTGATGTTTGAATAAGAACAATGACGTTTTTTAATCACGCTACATATAATTGGCTCACCGTTGCAATGATGTCGTTCTGTGTCCTCACCCAACAGTGTTTTGTGTATGGCAACTGTTAAGGCAAACATCACCGTATTTGTTTGCATTTCAGTTCCCTCTAACAACGCCATTTACACCTCTCTGCCCCCACCCCACCCCAGCATGTGCCTACTGATCTGCCAATTTGAGGTCAACACCCCATGCATCTGACGCAGTTGACAGTGTCCATGAAAGCCTATGCCAGAATAAATTTGCCTAGAAGGGGCCAGAAGACTCCTTGTTCTTAAAATTAATAACAAACACAACCTGTTTGGCCGCTCACAAGCGCTATACAAATGCTTATCAATTCATTTATAAACAAACTACCTCTGTGGGGTTTTGTGTCTCAGGGTCTTGGGAGTTCAGAGAGGAGGGCAGCGGTTGTTGTTGTTCAGTCGTGTCCGACTCTTTGTGACCCCATGGACCATAGCACGCCAGGCCTTCCTGTCCTGCGCTCTCTCCCGGAGCGTGCTCAAGTCCATATTCATTGCATCGGTGATGCTATCTAGCCATCTCATCCTCTGCCGTCCCCTTCTCCTTTTGCCTTCAGTCTTTCCCAGCATCAGGGTCTTTTCCAGGGAGTTTTCTCTTCGCATTAGGTGGCCAAAATATTTGAGCTTCAGCTTCAGTATCTGTCCTTCCAATGAGCAGTCAGGGTTGATTTCCTTTAGGATGGACTGATTTGACCTCCTTGCAGTCCAGGGGACTCATAAGAGACTTCTCCAGCACCACAGTTCAAAAGCATTGATTCTTCGGCGCTCAGCCTTCCTTATACTCCAGCTCTCACAGCCATACATTACTACTGGGAAAACCATAGCTTTGATTATACGAACCTTTGTCAGCAAGGTGATGTCTCTGCTTCTTACTATGCTGTCTAGGTGTGCCATAGCTTTCCTTCCAAGGAGCAAGCGTCTTTTAATTTCATGGCTACAGTCACCGTCTTCGGTGATCTTTGTTGTTGTTTAGTCGCTCAGTCGTGTCCGACTCTTCGTGACCCCATGGACCATAGCACGCCAGGCCTTCCTGTCCTGCGCTCTCTCCCGGAGCGTGCTCAAGTTCATATCCATTGCATCGGTGATGCTATCTAGCCATCTCATCCTCCGCCGTCCCCTTCTCCTCTTGCCTTCAGACTTTCCCAGCATCAGGGTCTTTTCCAGGGAGTTTTCTCTTCGCATTAGGTGGCCAAAATATTGGGAGCTTCAGCTTCAGGTGCTAAGTAAAAGGATAACGTCCATAGTGTGTGTGTGTGTGTGTGTACATATCAGACGAAGAGGGGGATGCCTGCAATTATAGCATTATAATAATACTAGTTGGTCTCAGTGACCCATTTCCAGTTCTGGCCACTCTCGGAGAGGAAAACAGCCCTGCCCCAAATAAGCCAACGTGGTCTATGGTGGCCTTCTCCAACCTGGTGCCCCCCAGATGTGCTGGACTACAGCTCCTGTCATCCCCCCAGCTGGTGGGGGATGATAGGAGCTGCAGTCCAGCACGTCTGGAGGGCGCCAGGTACGAGAAGGCTGGTTGCTTCCCTCAAAACCAGGTCTGGTGAAGGCAACAGTTGGCGTGCTGGCACTGAGGGCGTGAGAAGGACTGGAGCCGCTCCCCAAACAAGAGGCTGGAGACGCCCCTGGCGACCACGAGGAGGCACCAAGGTGCGAGGTGATAATAAGAGAAGGGCTACGGGAAGGCTGGCAGTTGCCCACAAGAAGCATGGCGGCGCCCGGCAACGCCCTTTTCTTATTGGGTAGAGAAGAGAGCCGACGTGCGCCGGAAGTCGCCGATTGAAGGCGGCGCCCGTTACTAAGATGGTGCTGACGCAAACCGGAAATTGCGCGAGAGAAAGACATTTTAAAAGCGTTTCCACCTCATTTTTTTTGATTCGGCTGTCAGAGGACAAAACAAGCGTGCATTTGTCTTCTCACAAAAGAATCTGCAAAATAAGGTGGAAACACTTTCAAAGCGCCCTCCTCTCAGAGCCGACAGCGAAGGCCGGAAGTAGGTGGGCGGGGACGCCGCCAGGGCAGGAAGGCCGCGCCGCGCCGCCCCTCACCAAGATGGCGCCGCGAAGGCGGCCCGCGCCCTCCTCAAGATGGTGGCAGCCGGAAGCGGAGGCCGCTCCCCAGAGCGCGTCCGGCGGCGGAGCCCCGGTGGAGGAGCCAGCCCGGCGGGACGAGGCGGGGCGAGCGAGGCGGGGCCGGGCCGGGCCGGGCGGGCCTGCGTCGCCTGGTGGTTTCCGCCCCGTCGGGCTACATGGGCGGCGGGGGGCGAGGGCGACAAGGAAGAGGCTCTCCGGCGCGCATGCGCCGATCTCCATGGCGAGCAAAGGGGGTGCGCGAGACGGAGGGGAGCCCAGGTAACGGCGCCCGGCTGCCGCGGGGCGGGCGGGGCGGGGCGGGGCGGAGGCGCGCTGGCGCGGGAGCTCCGTAGCCGCCGTGGAGCGGCGCGAGGAAGGCGGGCGGGCTGGCCGGGCCTGGCGCTGCTCCTCCCTCAGTCCCCGCGAGGTCGTGCGTGGGGGGCCTGGGGGCCGCACTCCCCCCCGCTTCTCAGGGCAGGGGCGGCTCTGCTTGCTCTCCTCGCCAACGGATTGGGGGGGCTTCTTGGTACCGCCCCCACCCCCTGTTCCTCACGGGGTTTGGGGGCTCTTGGCCCCCACCCCCTGTTCCTCACGGGGTTTGGGGGGCTCTTGGCCCCCACCCCCTGTTCCTCACGGGGTTTGGGGGGCTCTTGGCCCCCACCCCCTGTTCCTCACGGGGTTTGGGGGGCTCTTGGCCCCCACCCCCTGTTCCTCACGGGGTTTGGGGGGCTCTTGGCCCCCACCCCCTGTTCCTCACAGTAGCTGTGTGTAGTGGTGCCCCCCCCATATATCCTTTATGAAATTGAGCACGTGCAAGTATACACACGTATATACACAGGTGTTGTTGTTACTTGTTTTTATTTATTAATACAGCTGTGCTGGTATAGCAGCAGCAGCACTGATAATATAGTGTATGGCCACCTATGTACAGGCTGCCCTAGTGCAGGGATGGGGAATCGGGGGCTCTCCAGATGTTGTTGGGCTACGACTCCCATCATCCCCCACTACTGGCTATGCTGACTAGAGGTGATGGGAGTTGCAGTCCAACATCTTGAGGGACACACGTGCCCATCCCCCCTAGAGTTTCATAGCCAAAAACAGGTGGGTCCCTTCCTTCACAAACTAGGGGCAGATGTTTTGGCTTGTGACGCCCATGATCCCTTGCTCTCTGTTTACTTGTTATTTGTTTGTTATGTTTCTATTCCACCTTTCCTTGAAGGAGCCCAAGGCAGTGTACATAAACCTTCTCTTCTCTCTTTTACTCTCACAACAACCCTGTGAGGTAGGTTAGGCTGAGAGCTGGTGACTGGCCCTAAGTCGCCCACTGAACTTCATGGCCAAGTGAACTTCATGGCCAAGTGGGGACTAGAACCGGGGAGTCCCCAGTTCTGTTCCAGCACTCTCCACACTACACCACACTGTCTCTACTGGCTCGGGCTGATGGCAGTTGTCAAGCTGTTCACCCAAGTAGGGGGAAAGAGGAGGGGCTGGGGCTCAGTGGACTTGCTTTGCATGCAGAAGGCCCCTAGTTCGGTTCAGTTGTAATGATCCAGTGAAGAGAGACGAGGTAGCAGATGATGGGGGAAAGACCCCTTTCTGCCTGAGAGCTCGGAGAGCGGTTGCCAGTGGCAGTGGAAAATACTTGGCTACATGGCCGTGATTTGACCTGGCAGAACGCAGATTTAAAACTTGGTTGCGATCAGAAAGTTGGATGGGGCGGTGGAGGGGCAGTGTTGTAGGCTGCCCCTTCCATTAGCAAAGCCGTTTTTTTCAGCTACGTATCTAATCCCCCCCCCTCCCCATGTGTGTTTTATATGTATGTAAATGGATCCTTGCCATACCCCACCCTGTCAGTGTATGTAGTACTTTGCAGGGGAATATAAAACAGGACAGGTTGCTGCCCCCGAGGAAATAACAGTATAAATGTTGAAAGTGTGTGTGGTGGGAGGGAGGCACAGGGGAGAAGGCAGGGAGGCAAACTTTAATAAATATATTGTCTTTCTGGGCTGCCTTTTCCTGTGAAGCTGCACTTCTCTCTCCTGAGGAGGCAACGGTTGATTGCTTTGCCTTGGGTACCTAGTACAGTGTCATCATTTTGCAGGGCAGAATTACATCTAACAGTTTTTAAAAGCCCAGGACAAGTTCTTGTCCCAAAGACAGTACAATCTAAATCTTGGAATTGGCTGTGTGTGAGTGGCAGGAGTGGCAAAGAGATGAATTGTCCTTGTGGGTCATTTTGTGGGTCACCATCTCTTGTGTGTTGGGGGGATATTTTTGAAGGGTGTTTTTGATACAAATTGATTTCTGTACTGTAACTGTCGTACACTCACCCAATTCTAAAGTATCATTAATTCCTATTACTGATGTATGTATATATACAGAGCTTCCAATGCATGTAGCAACTTGTTACACAGTGTAAAAGGACAGGTCCCTATCCGTACTCCACAAGCTTAATATCTGTGTTTTGGAGGAGGGCCCTTGAAGTACAGAGAGAAGGAGAGCAAGTATAACTTGACATATTAAGTGGCGAAGGTGTTTGGTCTTCATGGCTTGCCTTTTCCTGTAGCTTACTCTCCCTCCTCCTTCTGTGGCCCGGGGGGTGCAACATTCCAGCCTGGGACGGCTCCTTGACCCAGTTCTGTTTTTGGGTAGGCATGTGGCACCTGTGGGTAGAAGTTCTTTTGTTGGTGGACTAGCTATGACCTTTCCAAGAGAAAGCTGATCTTATCACCGTTATGCATGCTCTAGTTACTTCCAGGTTAGACTACATGTTACTACAGTAACATGTCCAACAAGGGGCTGCCCTTGAAAAATGTCTGGAAACTGCAATTATTACAAAATGCAGCACCCTAGAGTATTGACAGGAGTCTGGTTGTATGCTGCATCAATTCCACAGTCTCCCAATCTCTTTTGGGGCCCAATACAAGTCACTGATGCTTACTTTTTAAAGCCCTCCTTTGGGGCTGGCATACCTGAAAGACAGTCTCCTCCCATGTGACCATGCCTGCGCAGCTCTGCCCTGTGAGATGCGGGGAGACCGGAGAGACGTTCTCATCAGTGGTACCCAAACTGGAATTTGGGCAAACTGGCATAACACTTTATTTTGGTGCCTTTTGGTGGAATATCAAAACACTTCCATTCAGCTGTGCATTTTATGGAAATTCTTCTTAACTTTGGCTCCTCTGGTTTGTTACTCTTGGTTTTTGCTGTTGATAATCACTTCTATCTGGTGTTTTTATTGTTTGATACTTGAATTTGGAGCTGCCCGGGCGCCCCAGAAGGGTGAAAAGAACAGTGTAGAAATATTTTTTTATAAATAAATATTATGAGAGTTTATGATCAAAATAGGAACCTGCGAGTACAGGAGCATGGATGACAATGGAAAGAGGGCAAACCCCTTAGTGTTGGAACCAGCATTTTCATATGTAAGGATGTGATTCAGTGGGGGCTCTCCCTGTCAGGCATACAGAAAATATTCTCTGGTGTTGCTTGGCAGTCTTATCACACTGATATTTTCCTCTGCTGCTGGGGGTCTTACGGTTTATAGTTGTATTTTAATGTCGTAAGCTGCCCAGAGGACTTTATTACTGGATGTCATATAAATATTGTTGGCATATAAATAAGCACCATGTTCATGAATCTGTGTCTTTCCTTCTCAGGGGTTGGACAAAACAGCTCTGAAGAATCAGAAAACAAACCAGACTCTGATCTTCTGATGCATAACGGAGCGAAGAAATGAAGGGGTGAGGACATGCCTCTGAATACCCGTTGCTGGGAGCTCTTGCCTTCATGTCCTGTTTGTGGGCTTTCCATCGGGGCATCTGATTGGCCACTGTGGGAAACAGGATGCTGGGTCCTTTGGTCTGATCCAGCTTTCGGGCTCTTCTTAGGGGAGAGAGAGAGAGCAAGTGGCCAGAGCAGGACAGTATGAATTGAAAAAGTTTGCACCACCCAGCAAAACTGGAATAAAGAGATGGAAGGGACCTTTGAGGTCATCTAGTCCCATCCCCCTGCCCCGGTTCTGTGCCGCATCTACAATCCAGGATGCAGCTACAGCATCACTACAGATGGCCTCCCAACCTCTGCTTAAATACCTCCACTGAAGGAGAGCCCACCGCCTGAGGAAATCTGTAGAACAACTCTTACTGTTAGGGAGTTTCTCCTAATGTTTAGCCAAAACCTGCTTCCCTTCAGTTTCCACCCATTAGCCTCCCTCCATTGTTGGAACCTGTTGGCAAATGGCCACCTGTAACAATTGGTGAAATTAAGTTACTAATAGTGCAAATAAATTAATATACATCCCCAGGGGAAAACTTTATTTCACCCAACTTACTAAAAGTCTTTAGTGAATTTTGGTGGGTACCAGTATTGGCTTCACTCTTTATTGTATTGATGGTTTAGGAAAATTTCTGACTGAATGGACCCCATATGTAAAAAGAGTGAAGGAGAAAATCCAGCGAATTATAGGCCTAGTGTACTTGATGTCATTAGAAGATGTCCAACATAGAGTCTTTCAATTAAATTAGATTAGGTAATAACTAATAATATGCTGGCATATGAGTAAGCAGGCTTTGAAGCTGTGAGATCAGAAATTGGTCACTGCTTCCTTTTATGCTATGTTATACAAAAGTGTACTCTAAACTACACCCAAACTCCACATGTAACCTTTATTGAACATATTCAGTACTATACCAAGAGCAGTTTTGGAAAAAAAACCTGAGGAGCTGCAAATAGGTGAACGTCGCTTAGAAACCCAGGAAACTGCCTTATACTGAAGCCAGACCCGTGGTCCATCTAGCCTGGCATTGTCGACACTGGCTGGCAGCAGTGGCTCTCCAGGGTTTCAGGCAGGATTCTTTCCTAGCCCCTACCTGCTGCCGGGGATTGAACCTCAGACCGTTTGCATGCATAGCAGGTGCTCTCCAACAAATGCTGATCCTGTATGCCAGGGGTTCCTAGCATGACACTTTTGGGGAGCGCTGACAATTGCCACAAAGTTCTCCGCTCCCTGCCCCTTCAAAACTTGAAAAACGTTGGGGTGCCCGGTTCTCGTTTCCGTTCCTGAACATGCTGCTAATCAGCTGTTTGGCAGGCAGGAAGAGAAGGAAACCTCCTTCCACCCACACAGGCCTTTCCCCTTTGCTCTCTCTGTTTCTGCTCCCAGCCTCTAGCCTAGCTACTTCTCTCTCCCCACCTCTTTACCTCACTGATTCTCTCCCCCACCCCTGCCTCTAGCCTTGCTCTTTCTCTTGCTCTCTCCTCCTTTCTCCCAGCCCTTGGTGTGCTCTCTTTCCTCTCCCTTCCCATCCCTGTCTCTCCTTCGCGTGCGTGCGTGCACATGCACACCTTCCTATGCAGGGATTCTGATGGCAGAGGGGGAGGGCCAAGTGGGGAATGGAGTGGCTGAGCCTGGGGTCGAGGTAGGAAAAACATTTTCTTTCCTTTTGGAGCTAGGGGCATTTTCCTTTCCTTTGGGGCTGGGGAAACAAGTGGGTGGGTGGCTCTCTAACACCTTGTTTAAAGTCGGGGTTCATGGAGAACTTCCCAGTTCTGTCCTATTAATAACTCTGTTGCCAGTGGTTTGAATCTGGATAATGGGTTCTTTCCACAGTATGACCCGGTTTGCACATAACTACCCATGGGTCATTTGGATTGCGTGGGAGTGAGCTGCCTCCCAACTGCTTGCCACTTCAGTAAGCAACCTCTGAGCCTGGAACTCTGAGTTGTTGAGAGAGAAACAACCCGGGGTTTTAATCCAAGAACAAACCATGGAAACTGGAAGCAAGGTGGAAGCGGCAAGTGGCTGGGAGGCAGCTCGCTCGCTTCTGCACAGTCCCGGCTACCCTTAGTGTAAACATTCCATGGGTGCTATGTGCGAACCGGGCCTACGTGTGCTAATTGGCTTACCTAGTACCAGGATGTTGTGTTCTCAGCAACAGCTGTACTTTAAATGACCATTGTTAACAATGTGATTGTCACCATCAGAATTTTCTGGATTGAATTCCCTTCTGACCCCACTGTTTACATTTCTTCCCCACTCCACCCATATGTGTGCTATGAAAAACCTGAAATTTTCCATAATCCTCCGGGCATCTGATGAAGTGGACTAGAGTCCATGAAAGCATATGCCAGAAGCTCAAATAATTCTGTTAGTCTTCAAGGTGCCACAAGACTTTTATTTGTAAAAGTGAGCTGTTTGTACTTTAATACGCCGTATCCTTTGTTCAAATTTTGCTTGCTGATGTTCTGATGACAAGCAAATTTGAATCCTCCATTAGTTCTAGTCCTGCCCTTTGGTGCAACAGAAGATGAGTCTGTTCCTTCTTCTGCATGGCAGCCCTTCAGGTCTGAAGACCACTGTCATAACTTCCCTCAGTTTTCTTTTGAGATTCTTGGTGTACTCTTGGGATAAGTGTAAACCAGGCCATGGTCTAAACGGGTGGAGTTTTTTTTCTGTAGAGCAGCGGCTCTGGAAACTGTATTTGTAGAAACTCTGTGGCTTATAAGGATAGCCCTGCTGAATCAGACTGGGGTGCTGGTGGTGGAATGTAGCCCTGCATCCTGGGGTCAGCCAGAAGTTTCCAGCAAGCTCACAAGGAGGGTGTGAAGGTGGTGGGCACCCCGTGCCGTTTGTCCTCAGTAGCCAAAGGTGCTGGTTCCTCTGCGTACGGAGGCTATTGTGGCTTATCGGGTGGGGAGCCTTTTTTCTAATAAGGGCCATTGACCCACAAGGGAAAATAATCAATACACTATTAATTAACTAATTGATACATTTTGGATTGCAGTATAAATACCACAAACCAGCCTTCCCCAACCAGGCACCCTCCAGATGTGTTGGAACTACAACCTCCATCATCCTGGACAGCGGTAGTCATTGTTCACATCTAGAGGGCACCAGATTGAGTGAGGCGGCCATAAATGAATAAAAACATTGTGTGGCGTGTGAAGGTGGTGCCCCGTGGGGTGCTGCTGTCTTCTGAAGCTCTGACTACTCAGGCTGGGGCCTACAAGCTAACAGGAACAGTGATGTAACTACCCCTGGAGATGGAGGCAAGTCAAGACACGTCCCTGCTCCTTCTGTCCGGGAATACTTCTTGCTGGAGCAGGAGAGGCGGCTGGGCTGGACTCGCTCAGGAGTGTCGTTGGGCAGCAGCACCCAACCAGCTGCTCTCCTCGCCAGCCCTTCTGGGGGCGTTGGGGAAGGACCTCCCTGGAAACGGCCAGGGGACAGAGGAAATTAAGCGGGGAGCTACTTCCAGCCCTTGGGCAGGAGGTGTCCCCCCCCCACTCACCTTGTAGCATAGAACAGCCTTCCCCAACCAGGCGCCACCCAGATGGGCATGCTGTCTGGGGATGATGGGAGTTGCAGTCTGACACATCTAGGGGTGTCTGGTTGGGATAGGCTGGCACAGAACGTAAGCAGACCCCAAAGGTCCGTCTCATCCAGCATCCTGGCTTCTGACAGTGCCCAGCCAGATGCTTCTGGGAAGCTCACCAGCAGAGCGTGAGGTCAGAAATGCCCCTCTCCTGTTGCTCCCCCACCCCGCATCTGGTTTTCAAAGTAGACTGGCTCTGTCCATGGAGGTTACATAGGAGCCCTCACGGATGATTCCTCCATCAATTTGTCTAATCCCCCCCCTTGAAAGCCATGTAGGCCAGTGTTCTCTCCACTCAGTATGCCTTGCATAACAATGTCCTTTTTTTTTCTTATCCCTCCTGAATCTCCTGCCCATTCCTCATAGGCTGAACCGCAGTTCTAGCATTATGGGATAGGGAGAAAACGTTCTTTCTCTTACCCACTTTCTAGGGATGTGCGTTCCATTTGGCCAGAGCCCAAGCCAAATCGGACCGTTCCTGGTGCTCCCTGAGGTGAAGCAAGCTTCCCTCTGCAGTGACCAGAACTGAAGCTAGGCCAGAGCAAGGCACATTTTAGCAGGGGCTCTCCAGTCGCTGTGCTTCGTGGGAGGGCAAGGAAGGGACCGTGAGATGGCCATTCTTCCAAGGCCACCAGGCTTCACTATGGAAAAAGCCTCAAACTGGTTTTCAGTCATAACTCCTAGCCTGTGCACCTGTCCTTCTGAAACCTTGCAGGTTTCTTGCCTGGGGACACATGTAGGATATGTGCCATTTTCATACAAAATGCCCAAAAAACACTGTGGGGGGCAGTCAGTCCCCCCACAAATTGTAGATCTCTCCTTCTACATGAACCATTGCACTGAACCTTCTGAAACGTTGCAGGTGTCTCTCTTAGGGACACCTGTAGGCTGTCTGTCATTTTCAGAACAATGGTCCACAAGGGAAAACCCCTTCGTACCTATCATTCTGAAATGTAGCGGGCGTGATCACTTCAGAAGGGGCAAACCTCCCTGCAACTTCCATCCAGTTCCGCCAGGAAATTTAAAACGTCATCGGCAGTCCCCTTAAACAAACCAAAATATAGAGGAGAGTAGCACAAAAACCAATGTACCTATTTTTCTGATGTTTGGCAGGCAGAATCCCCTCCTAAGGGACTCCTGTGCCTGCAAATTTCATCCACTTCTGACAACCTTGAAAAAGTTATAGCTGTTTATTTCCCATGATAGTGGGAAGCACGAAGCCTTGGATTTCCGAATGTCTACTTGGGTTAGGTACCTGAGTTAAAGTGGACGGCCTCTGAATCAATTTGAGCTGTTTTTCAAAGTGCCAAATTGGGGCCTGAGTCGGATCTGGAGGTTGGTGCACACCCTACCACTTTCTCTATATCATGTATCATTCTATGAATTTTTATCACATCTCCCCTGCTCCCCAAACTGTTCCTGCCAGATGTAGGGTGAAGTATTAATGTGAAGAGCGGTAATGGTCAAGGCTGTGTTTTTACCATTGAAAAATCACAGCCTTCGACCATTACTTAACCTTACAATTTTACTCCAGAAATGCAGAATCACGTGACCTGTACAATTTGAGAAAATTAGCATAGCTTTGCCATTTTGGTTTTGTTGATCATGGGCACTAACCCCCCCCCCCTTGGAAAAATGTATTTCAGCCTTCCTTTGGGCTTTTGAGACCTCAGGAGGCTTTGCCCCTGCGCTCTCGGGCAAAGAGGACTGGAAACTTTTAAATGAAAGCAAGTGTGTCAGGAAGCTGAATTCTTTTCCATGCTCCCATAGAATCTTGCCATACTCATAGCTCTTGTAATAGGAGAAACAGAGCCAGAAAACATTGTGTCTGCCCCATCTGCTCTCTGACACGCAGACAGAAGGCAGCATTGGCCATCTCCGGCTTTTCAGCCTCCCCCCCGCTTTAATCTCCAACATGGGACCCAAATTTAATTTGTAATGTTTTCTTTTTATCTCTCAACTCTGCTCTTTCCTCCTGTTGCTTGCTGTCTCAGGCACCTAGCTGGGACTTTAGTGCCCGTTGCTAATGTGCAAATGCTAATGTGCAGCCTGGTTTTACTGCGACAGTCTACAGCAAAGGAAAAAAGAACTAGACAGCAGCAATGGCTGCTGTGACCCGCTGTAGGTCAGGTTGCAACACGTTCATTAAAGACCATTGCTCTAGGACGTGCTCGCAGTTTGCTTAGGGTGAAAGCTGAGGCTGGCATCCTACACCAACTGCACACCTAGAAAGTGCCCCCAAATCCTCTGCCATGTTTTAGAAGGTGTTGGGAAGACAACTTGAGGTGGAAAGGTGCATGGCTCAGTGGAAGAGGACCTGCTTTGGCTTGCAGAAGGTCCCAGATTCAATTCCTGGCATCTCCAGGAAGGGTCAGGTGGCAAGTGATGGGGATGGGACCCCTGCCTGGAACACTGGAGAAGAAGGCGGCTTCCAATGTCCCCTGAGATAAGATGTTTGCAGACGCCTGTCTTAGGGTATGGCGTTTTAAATGCTTGCCTTGTGCTTGCTCTCAACTCTCCTCTTTTTAGTCCTTTTTAAAGTACTTTGTTTTAGTTATTGTAGATTACTCTGGGATCATTTGATGAAGGGTGGGATGAAAAAATCTAAATAAATGCAGACTGCACCACTGTACTTCACAGCTGGCATAAAAACTAAAACATAACAGCTAGAATTCAGAAAAATCAAACCTAAATGTAGCCTACAAACATAGCTCTAAAAAAAGCAGTAGCGTTGTGACAGAAAATTCCCCAAAGCATCCACAACTAAAATCTTCCCAATACTTTGGTGACTAGAACACTTTCCCTGGTACCTAAAATATAGGAACGAAGGTGCCAGGCGAATATATTTGGGGAGGATGTCTCCTCTTAGGGTGCCACGATAGACAAGGCAGCATCTCGGGCACCTGCCCACCTGATCTCTGTAGTTGGGGCATCTGGCGCAGGCCTACAGCTGAGGCTGATTCTCTGAAAGCCTGGTTACCTTCAGGAGACAAAGGTATATAGTAGAAAGAATGGGTTGGGTTCCAAGGGTTTCCCTTGGGACCCCATGCATGTGTTCCCTTTTCTCTTGGCAGACAGCAGAAAGTGGCGGAGACAGAAGAGGGCACAGTGCAAATCCAGGAAGGTGAGCACACCCCCTTTCCCCCTCACTCTGGTGGACAGCCCTGGCTTCCTTTCCCAGTCAGCCCCCTGAAGAAGCTCAAAGCTCACTTTGCCTCCCACCCCGCTTCAGTTCCTCTGGAGCAGTGGTCTGGCGCCTGGGTGGACAGCGCCACTGCCTGGGCAGCGCTGATGGGGGGGGCGTCCCCTCCCTCCTCTTGCGGCATCCCTTTTCTTCTTTCCTTAAGGTGCAGTGGCGACAGGCGAGGATCCCACCAGCGTGGCCATTGCTAGCATCCAGTCGGCCGCCACCTTTCCTGACCCCAACATCAAATACGTCTTCCGGACAGAGAATGGGGGCACTCAGGTAAGACACGACCGGCTCCCTCTGCTGGTGGCTTCGTTGCCTTCCACTTGTGGGTGTGTCTAGGGCTAGCCGCCTATGCCCTTTTGCCTGGCCCCCTACCCCTGCCCCATGTAGTTGTTTCCCATCATTTCTACAGAAGATATTAAAGCACTGGTGGGTTTGGGCCCTACTGAGTGATCTGCAGCAAGAGTTTCTGGCTCCCAATTGTCTAGCAATTGCAACAACTAAAAATAGTTGCCCCCTGAGTTGGGGGAGGGAAGAATGCTTCAGAGGGAGACCAGCAGTGGGCTTTTGTGTGAAGCACTTGTGAGCCTGGTTCTTGCGCTGGTCACAAATTCCTGGGCTGAGCAGGTGCCCAGGGGCCCCCTGGGCCTTTGGGTACGTCCAGCTGCCCATGCCACTATTTTGTGCCTGGCCTCTGGTCGGTGGGCCTCGAGTAGACCCCGCAAGCCTGAGGTGTGCCCACCCCTGCACTAGAGGGCAGTGTGTCTGCAGAGGTGGGGGGCAGGCAGCTGCCTCCCTCGCCCAGTCAAGCTGGGTCTGCTGGCCCTTGGGCATTAACAGCCTCTTGTGCGGGTTTTCCAGGGCTGTCCTGGAACTGCTTCCTCGGGAAGAGTCCAGGGGAAATGGTTCCCAGGGGGCAGCTGGGATTGTGCCTGAGGTCTAAATTTTTGTCTGTGACATGTTTCTGTCCCACTCTTCCTTTGAGGAATGCAGGTTGGCAGGGGTGTTTCTTCTCCCCCACCCATTTTATCCTCACAGTAACTCTGTGCGGTAAGTTGGGCCAGCAGACAGGCTAGCTCAGGCTCATACAGCAAGTGTTGGAGCTGAGCGGGGATTTGAACCTGAGTCGGTCTCCCTCCCACACTCTACCCACTTCACTGGCGCTCTCTGCTCTTTTCTTCAGCTGATGTATAGAGTGATACAGGTGGCTGAGGGGCAGCTGGACGGGCAGACGGAGGGCACTGGGGCCATCAGCGGCTATCCTGCGGCACAGTCCATGACGCAGGTAGGTTCTGCCCGGCCAGCACGAGGCATGGTCACAGGAGCGGAAAGGCCGTGTTTCTGGGAAGCTTTTTCGGCTGAAGAGTGGGGCAAAAATGCTCTAAATAAATAGCAAGTGAATAATGCGTTGTGGGCATGCTGGGTGGAGCCGTCCATCTCAGCTGAAGCATCAGTGCTGCTGCTCTGACTGCAGGTGGCTCAGCGCAGGTCCATATCTGGTGGCAGAAGGGCCTTGGGACTTGCAGACAGGAGCTGGATGTCCTGTGCTCACACACATGCAGTTCTGCAACTTGAATAAACTACACGCAGTTGCATGAAGTTAGTTAATTTGCACAATTCAGCTTCTGCTGGCCAGTGGGAAGCAACAAAGAGGGGTACAAGCGACTGGGAATCCTGCTTAGGTTCTCCATAGCCCATAAGGCCTAGAACAGGGTTGGGCAACTTTGGTGGGTTGTGGGAGCTGCGGCAGCCACTGTGGGGCCCCTCCTCACCACTGGGATCCCAGCAGTTCTGGGAGGGCACACCTTGTTTCCAGCAGAAACGAACTCCCCACGGCCTGCCGGTCAGCTGTCTCCCAGTAGAATCACCGAGATGGGGGTGGGGGGTGCACAAACAGACGTGGTGGGCCACACATTTTCCATCCCTGGGCTAGAAGCTTGTTTCCAAAAGCAGGCAGCCAAGTACCCAGTTGCAGTTGCCTCTGCCACTCTGCTTTCAGCCAGGGAGCCTGTGAGGGTCTAATAGGATTGGTTGAATGAGTTGTGGGGCTGGGGCAGAAGGTGGCGCTCCCTTTGCCATTAAGCTGCAGAGCTCTGGCTCACCCAGCACAAGTGACAGGCCGTAGAGGAGAGGCGAAAGGAAGCCCTTCTTCGCACAGTGTGACATTAATTTATGGAACAGAATGGGGGGCCCTCTGGCTTGGATTGCTTTAGAAGTGGCTTGGGCGCACTCATGAAGGACCCAATCAGTTAAGTGGTGATGCGTCACGGTTGTCTGGCACTTTCCATCTTCAGAGGCGACGTGACGGGGAATGGCTGTGTCTTTGATGCCCTTCTTGTAGGCATCTCACTGGGGCAGCGCTGTGAATCCAGCGCAGCTTTTCTTGCGTTCTTGATGGTAAAGAGGGAGGCCTTCATCTGTTGACTCTGAGCCCCCCACCAAGCAAACTCTCCCGTGTCTGTGTTGCACTCACATCTTCAAGCTTCAGGATAAAAGGAGAGTCTTCCTCCCACCCAACCCTGTCAAATGAATGTCGGCTGGTTGACTGTTGTGGGCAGCTGGCAGGCCAGTGATGGGAAGAGCCCCTTGAGAGAACGTGCTCTGTCCTCCTTTGACTGAAATGGGTTCTTGTCCCTAGGGATGTGGGGAAGGGCCGTAGCTCAGTGGTAGAGCCCCTGCTTTGCATGCAGAATGTTCCAAGTTCAACCCCTGGCAGCAGCTCTAGGAAGGCCTGGAGAACCAACCCTGCCTGCAGCCCTGCTGCTGCCAGTCAGGGTTGAGAGTACTGGGCTAGATGGGCCGAGGGTGTCCCTCAGCAAAGGCAGCTTCCTGTGTCCCCAGGCCATAGCATGTAGGTGACTAGAGGGGGGCCTCCCTTCTTTGACCCGGTTGTGCTGCCCTCCTCTCCCTCCTCAGGCGGTCATCCAGGGCGCGTTCACAAGTGAAGATGCTGTCGAGACAGAAGCTGCAGCCACAGAGACCCACTACACGTACTACCCTGCTACCGCGGTTGCCGACACCAGCACATCTGCAGGGCCAGGGGCCACCGCCACAGCTGTGGTGACAACCCAGAACTCCGATGCCCTGCTGGGGCAAGCCCCCCCCACTGGCACAGGTCAGTCAGGCTGGGCCGGCTGAGATGTTATTGGCCTCAGGGGTTCCCTCTGCTCTGGACCCAAGGCCGCCCCCCCCCCCCCCGCAGTGTACTGCTGGCAAGTCTTAACTTCGCTCCCTCCCCTTTGGAGTGGGGTTGAGTGGGTGGGGGTGTTTCCACCTTTGTGCCCACGGTGGGTGTTCTGTGCCAAGGCGGGGCCATCTCTGCCACTGGGGTTATGCAAATGAATCAAACGGACGTCGCTCCCTCCCTCTGCGTACAGCGTGAGTTGGCAGAGTCAGGAGCTCTGGGGCATGTGGCAGGCGGGTGGTCAGGCTGGGCACAGAGTCCTGGAGATGGGAGTTCTTATTGCTGCAGGTCAGGGCAGCCTGTCTCAGGTCACGGCGCAGAACGCAATGGTGCAATGCAGCCGCCTCCCCGCCGGCAGGCCCAGCACTTGTCGCTCAGCAAACCTCTTCGCAGCTCTCTGGGGATGTGCCCCCTCTCTCTGCAACACCGTCTCTTGTTTTGATTCACGCAGGACAATTTTTTGTCATGATGTCGCCACAGGAGGTTCTCCAAAGTGGGACACAGAGGTCCATTGCGCCCCGGACTCACCCCTACTCACCGTGAGTGTTCTCCCGCCCTGTTGCATCCCAGTCCCCGCCGCCGTGTGGGTGGCTGGTTTCGGCAGGCTCCCCTGCTGCGTGCTGGCCTGGGGGTGCTGCCCCTGAGGGGCTGCCCTCCGTGAGGGCGTGCTGGTCGGCCCAGCCTAGAAGCTGGGCTGCTGGGCTCCCTCCCTTGCTGCCTCTTGAGGCCTGTGAATGGGAAGCCACACGTGAGCACTGCGCTGTCTGGTTTTCGCTCTCCCCAGGAAGTCTGAAGCTCCACGAACGACTCGGGATGAGAAGCGCCGGGCGCAGCACAATGAAGGTGAGGGGACACTGTTCTTCCAGCCGATGCTGTCCTTGAGTTGAGCAAGGCTCTTCCATGGGCTTGCACCAGGGGGGTGGTTTGGGTTACAAGCAGCCCCACATCCCTGTGTAAAGGGAGCCACTTGCGGGATACATCGCCATGCTTGAGGAGCTGGTCCCCTGTTCCTCTGGGAGTGTCAGTCCTTCCACCGGAGACACAAATCCCTGTTTGGATCCTTTGTATGTCTCCCGTTAAGATGAATCGACACAGCAGAAACAGACGTTTAAGTGTAGGCAAGAAAAGGAGCAACTCCTTCTGTGGGGGTGGGGCCACCTCTGGTTCTGTCTTTAGCACCCCTCAGAGAAGCCTGCTTCGCACCCAGGGCCAGCCTCAAGGGTGGGCACGGTGGGGCTCCTGCTCAGGCCCCGCAGCCCTGCAGGGGCCCGCCCTCCTCTGTAGCGTCACAGCCGTAATTCCTTTATCCATATTCTCGCTCCAGATTTCCTCAGATCCCCAATATTGTTGCTCCCGCCCCCCCTTTCATTTTTTAACTGTCCTGCACGTTCACTGAAAAGGAATGGACAGATGTGGATTCCCCTGTCAGGACCTTCTAAGGGCAGGGAGATGTCATTGCACACACCCAGGTATTGTCGTATCTTTTTCAGTTCGGTCCTATACATGTCTACTCACAGGTAAGTTCCATCAAATTCAGTTGGGCTTGCCTCCAGGTAAATAGGCATACAATTGCATCCTAAGGTGTTTTTTTTATCATGGGTTCTAAGACGTTTCCAGCCCTGGTTGCACATCTAGAAAAACGAGCAATACCTTAAAACGTGCGGGCCCTTATTCTAGTATCGAGGCTGAAGTAAGTCGCTGCCGTCAAGAGATGTAGCATCTGTGCTTGGAGCACCTGTTGGCCTTCTGAGCAGTAACAGAGCGGTGGCGGGGGGCCTTGGGGGATGTCTGAGAGGCTCCTCCAGCGGGACCGGGAATCACTCAGCTGGAACCCTTCCCTGTCTGACAGTGGAGCGCCGGCGCAGGGACAAGATCAACAACTGGATTGTGCAGCTGTCCAAGATTATCCCTGACTGTTCGATGGAGAACACAAAGTCTGGGCAGGTAAAGAGACGCGAGCTGGCCTGTTGCTGGGACAGCGGCAGGCTCCCTGTTCCACCCCCACCTGGGGCTGGTTCCTGGCTTGAGGGGGCCTCTGGCAGGGCGGTGTTGGTGCCAGCTGCAGGCCTGTCTGGGCTGCCGTCTCCCAGAGTGCCCTGGCGTGACTTCCGCCAGGGAGGCCCGCAACTGGGGAACCCGAAGGGCTCAACCAGGCCCTGGCGGGTGCTGGCAGCTGCCCCCCCGTGTCCCTGTGAGCAACTGTTGGGAGCAAAATCTTGTTTCCAGAACTATCTTGTGCACATCAAGGAAATGTGAGTGTGCCGTCATTAGGCGATCTTGGTTTTAGGGGTGCAGGACAGAGGAGCGCATATAAGCACATTTGTTGTGGCAGAGCAGCCCTTGTGCGGCCACCCTGCTTTCGGCGCTGGGGACGACTGGACCCAGAATGCGTCCCTGGGAATCCCAAGCTGCTACAGCTGCGTAGTCAGCTGCTTCAGGAGTCTGTGTGTCCCTGGAAACTGTCAGAAGTGGTGTTGTAGCACAGAGCTGTTTCAGTGCATGGCAGAGGATGTTTATTTATTTATTATTATTAAATGTATTAATCGCCTATCTGGCTGGTCACCCAGCCACTCTGGGCGATGTACAACATACAATAAAACAGTTTAAAACAATAAAATTCTACAATAAAAACATTTCCTAAAATACCCTAACCCACCCCAAATGCCTGCCTGAACAACCACGTTTTTAATGCACGACGGAAGCTCATTAAAGAGGGGGCATGGCGGAGTTCCCTAGGGAGGGAGTTCCACAGAGTGGGGGCCACCACAGAAAAGGCCCTCTCCCTCGTCCCCACCAGTCTAGCTGTCCTGGCTGATGGGACAGAGAGAAGGCCATCCGAGGCTGATCTTGTTAAGCGGCCTGTCTGGTGCTGCTGGAGGCGCTCCTTAAGATAGACTGGGCCGGAACCATATAGGGTTTTAAAGGTCAAAACCAACACCTTGAATTTGGCCCGGAAAACAACTGGTAACCAGTGCAACTCCTTCAGCACTGGAGTGATGTGATCTCGCCGGCGGCTGCCTTTAATCAGGCGAGCCGCCACGTTCTGTACCAGCTGCAGTTTCTGAACCGTCTTCAAGGGTAACCCCACGTAGAGCGCATTACAGTAGTCTAAACGAGAGGAGACCAGGGCATGTACTACTGATGGGAGCAGATGGTCGGGAAGGAAGGGGCGCAGCTGCTGTATCAGATGGAGTTGATACAGCGCTGTCCGGCTCACAGCTGACACCTGAGCCTCCATGGACAGCTGGGAGTCCAAAATGACCCCCAGGCTGTGGACCTGGTCTTTCAAGGGTAGCCGTACCCCATTCAACACCAGGTCAACATCCCCCAGCCTCCTCTTGTCTCCCACCAAAAGTACCTCGGTCTTGTCAGGGTTCAGCTTCAGCTTATTCCTCCCCACCAGCCACTCACCGTCTCCAGACATTTGGACAGGGATTCTACGGCCAACCTTGGTGAAGATTTGAACGAGAGGTAGAGCTGCGTGTCATCCGCATATTGATGACACTGCACCCCAAACCTCCTGATGATAGCCCCCAGTGGCTTCACATAGATGTTAAATAGCATCGGGGAGCAGATGGAACCCTGTGGCACCCCACAAGTAAGTGGCCACGGGTCTGAAGCCTCCTCTCCCAGTGCTACCCTCTGGTACCTGCCGGAGAGGAAGGACCGGAACCACCGCAATACGGTGTCCCCAATGCCCAACCCCTCCAGGCGGTCCAGGAGGATACCGTGGTCAACGGTATCAAAAGCCGCTGAGAGGTCGAGGAGAACAAGGAAGGAGCATTCACCCCTATCCAGAGCCCTCCTCATATCATCCACCAAGGCGACCAAGGCCGTTTCTGTCCCATGCCCAGGCCTGAAGCCCGACTGAAATGGGTCTAGATAATCAGTTTCTTCCAAGTGTGCCTTCAACTGCACCGCCACCACCTGCTCAATCTCCTTGCCCAAAAATGGCAGATTTGAGACTGGGCGAAAGTTGTTCAGAACTTGAGGATCCGAGGAGGGCTTCTTTAAGAGCGGTCTTGTCACTGCCTCCTTGAGGGCTGATGGCATCACTCCCTCCTCAAGGGAGGCGTTCACCACCGCCTTGATCCCCTCACCCAGTCTCTCTCTGCAGCTCATAATGAGCCAAGATGGGCAAGGATCAAGTAAGCAGGTGGTCGGCCTTACAGATGAAAGCACCTTGTCCACTTCATCTGGAGGAAGAAGCTGGACCCGATCCCACAAAACCGGTTTGCCACAGGCCGCCTCTTGCTCACTAACTGTATCCACAGCGTGCAGAGTAACGCACCTAATCTGATCAATTTTATCTGCAAAGTGCCTTGCCAAGGCCTCACAGGAGGCCTTAGAATGCTCCAGTGGTTCTGGAGCCACAGGACCGACCAGGCTCCGGACCACTTGGAACAGCCTCCTGGGACAGCGCTCTGCAGATACGATAGAGGCAGCATAATATTCCTTTTTTGCTGCCTTCACCGCCACGTGATAGGCTGAAGATGCAGCTCTAGCCCATGTCTGATCGTCTTTGGAGCGAGACGTCCGCCACTGGCGCTCTAGCCGTCTCACCTCCTGCTTCAGAGCTCGTAACCGCGGATTGAACCATGGTGCAGTCCGAGCCCTGTTCAGGGGGAGAGGGCGTTTCGGAGCCACCCGATCTAATGCCCCAGTGATTGCGGCATTCCAGCCACCCACCAGGGTCTCGACCGAGTGGCCGTTGGCGTGCCCCAGAGAATCCCCAAGCGCGTTCAGGAATCCATTTGGATCCATAAGACGCCTGGGGCGGACCATTTTAATGGGTCCTCCACCCCTGCGGAGGGGTTGTGGAACCGAGAAGTCCAACGTCACCAAATAGTGATCTGACCATGACAAAGGGGTAGTGGATATACCCCCGACTTCCAGATCACTCCTCGCTTCTCCAGAAACAAACACAAGGTCTAGCGCATGACCGGCTACATGGGTGGGCCCAGTTAGAATATGGTGCAGCTCCCAGGAGGCCATGGTCTCCATGAAGTCCCGAGGTGCTCCTGTGAGGATGGCCTCCGAATGTACGTTGAAGTCCCCCAACACCAGTAAGTTAGGGGACTGTACATGCACATCAGAGACCACCTCAAGCACCTCGGCCAGGGAGTCAGTCGTGCAGCAGGGTGGACGGTACACGAGTAGAATCCCCAGACTGCCCTTGGGGCCCAACCTCCAGTACATGCACTCAGCAACCTTGGTCTCCCGGAGAGGGGGTCTGGTGAAGACCAAGGAGTCTCAGTAGATAACAGCCACTCCCCCTCCCCGATCCCCAGCCCTCGGCTGCTGTGCATACGAAAATCCAGCTGGACACTTGGCTGCAAGGGTTGGAGCAGCAGCCTCGGCCAGCCAGGTCTCCGTAATACATGCCGGGTCTGCACCCTCATCCAGGATCTGGATGAGGGAGGTTTTCTGGGTAACAGACCTGGCATTGCAGAGCAGCAAACGAAGGCCAGAAGATGGGGTCACGCCTCCCCCAGCCATCCTTTGGCTCTGGACAGGCCCGGAGCAGGGGACAGATACTACACATCTCTCCCTCGTTCCCCTTACCTGGCAGGGCCTGCCCCTAGCGCTCCGCCAGCGCCTGCCGCCCAGCCTCGGTATCTTCTGGCCCCCAACACTCCCCCCACTGCCTCCATCAAGTGGACACATGCCCCCTCGCTCCCGCCTATCAGGCAGGCTACCCACCCGTAACAACAAAATCCCCCAGAACCCCCCCCCCAAAAAACCAATTAAAATCCCCTTAAAAATAATGCCAGGCCGGAGTCCACAGGGAAGGCCTGGTGGTGGTGGTGGCGGCGGCGGCAGCAGGCCCAGCAGCAGGCGCGCCTCCTCCCCGGTGGTGGTGGCCTCTCCTGCAGGCCCTGTCTCTCCCAGGCCACCTCAGCCAGCCAGCTTATGTAGCCCCTCCAGGGAGGGGCAGGTGGAGCAGCACAGCTGGCTCGGTACCTGGGGGCCTGGTCCTGCAGGGACTGGCAGTCTGCCAGGCAGAAGTCCACAGGGAAGGCCTGGTGGTGGTGGCGACGGCAGCAGCAGGCCCAGCAGCAGCAGCAGGCTGTGTGCTGTCTTGACCACGCTCCAGCCATGAGGAGGGCCTGGTGGTGTAGAGCATTTCACCACAGGGAAGGGGAGAGTGTGCGCATGCGCTGCTGGGCACCAGGGGGGATGCGGGGGGGAGAAGAGGAAGTGGGCGTGGGGGTCAGCTGCCCCACGGGGAAGAGGGCATGACCCTATCTCCTAGGGAGGCCTCCTGCCTGGCTGCCAGCTCACTTTCTCCTTGCTCTGCAGAGTAAAGGAGGGATCCTGTCCAAAGCTTGCGACTACATCCAAGAGCTGAGGCAGAGCAACATCCGTCTCTCTGAGGAGCTGCAAGGCCTCGATCAGCTGCAGATGGACAACGAGGTCTTGCGGCAGCAGGTAAGGCTGGAGCCTCCGATGCTGCGGGCCGGAAAGGGGGCAGAGGGATCTGCTGCCCCTTTAGATGTAACGGCAGATGCCCCTTGCGTGAACAGATGCCTCTCTGGAGCTCTCTAGGCGGTGATGGCCGAGATGGAATGGGCCCGCACATTCCTCCGGGGAGTGAATCCCATGCCACTTTTCCCATTGCAATGCTGCAGGCATGTCCTGAAGCCCCCGCCCCCCCTTCACTCCCCCTGGTGTCTGTGCTGCTTGCGAATCTGGCGCCTTGACCCTTGTATGCCAGTTTGAGATCTGGAGCGCATCCCTCCTCGTGCTGCTGACGTGGAGGGATGTGAGCTTGCTTGCTCCAAAAGTCTGGAAAGCAAAGGACTGTGGCGCTCCTTCCACAGCCAGTGGCTTTCTTGTGGGGGAGGGGGAGCTCCTCTGAGGTGAGGGGCCCACAGCAGGCCTGGCTGGGGCTTGTAGCAGAGCCTGGGGTCTCCGCTTCCCTCCTCCCTCTGCAGGTTGAAGACCTGAAGAACAAGAACCTGATTCTGCGGGCGCAGCTGCGTCAGCACGGCGTGGAGGTCATCATCAAGGACGCCCACTGACCGGCAGTGGCTTGGGAGGGCCCTGCTCCGGCCACTGCCCCCTTTGGCACGGCGGGAGGTGGGGCGCCCTGCCGCCCAGGCTCGTCTCTGTTGCACAGAAGCAGAAAGCAGCGCCGGGGGCTCAGCTCAGGACACTCGCCTCCGCCCAGCACTCCCGCTGGCCCCCCGAGCTGGACGCTGCGCCCTGACAAAGTGCTCCTTGTTCGTATGGCCCTACTTGATGCCCAGGCCGTGTCCTTTCTCTGCCCCCTGCCCTTTTTTCTCAGCAGCAGCCCACGCCTGTGCGCTCAGCACGCAGTCCCCGTGTCTGCACATGCATGCGATCTCACATAGACATGTTGCACGCCCCTCATGCCCCTCCTGCCCACATCTCCCCGAAGCGCTGCCCCACGCCCGGGCGCTGGCTCCTGGTAAGTGGTAGAGCTGAGCTCTGTCCAGCCTGTGCCTGGCGGCTTCTCTTTGTCCCTTCCCTCACGCCACCGCCCCTTGCGGCTGTCCAGCCACCTGCTGCCCCCAGGCCTCTCCTCAGGCCTGACACACTCCTCCCGTCTGCGCGTGGAGGGTTGCAGCCTGGCTCTGCTTCTGGGTCTCTGCCCTCAGCTGCAGGCCAAGGGGCCGGGCCTTCCCGCAGAGCCTGGCTGGCAGCGAGAGCAGAGCTGCCGCACATCCCCCTGTTGCTCTGTGCCCCCAAGCCGTCTTGAGCCACGGAAGCCGCTGCCAAGGAGGAGAGGGGGCCCAGGGCAGTAGCTGCCTTCCACTCTCTGCGATGGGGCTACAGGTCAGGGTGGCGGATCATTTGCGCTCTTTTATAAAAAAAATAAATCTCTGAATTTGAAAAAGGAAAGTGACTGAGAAGCAGCTTTGGGTGCTTTGTGGTGTTCTGTGGCTGCTGGCTAGCCAGGTTTGGCTTGGGCCCCCGGTAGTCCCTGCACGTGGCTCTGGGGAGAGCGCTCGCCCTCCATCCTAGGGGCAGGTTCGCCTCTGTTCTGCAGGGGACACAGCGGCACTGCCAACACATCGCTGGAGACATCTGGGCTGCGTGGGGACGCGAGGATGTTGCCTTCCCCCCAGGGCGCACCTGTCCCCCAAGGCAGACGGCCGAGAAAGGACCTTCCCAGCCCTGTGGGGAGCTGCCACCGTGCCCCAAGTGTGGCGGCTTCTGCTTGTGCGCTGCCACTGAGCCGTGGCCCTCGCCTGTGCAAGGGGGCCCAAGCAGGATGCCATCGTGCCCCTTGTGCCAGGAAGTGCTGGGGGCGAGACTTCCAAGAGGTAAACAGGAACGTGGTGTGTATGATGTGACTTGTGTTCCTGTAGCTGCCAGAAATTCACGGAATAGTCCCAATGATTATGTTTAAACGCCTCGCGTCCTCCTGCGTTTGGCCGGGGGGGGGGGGGGCGTGTGGGGAACCGTCACCGGTAATCGGACACGAGGCTGAGCAAACGGCCGAGCCCCCCCGTATTAATTCCAAGCGCAAGAGCCGGGCCCATTTATTGCGGCCCCAGATCTGGCAGGTCTCCCGCGCAGGGCTGCCCACGGAACGAACTGCGGCCCCCGCGGTCTGGCCGGGCGTGGAAGCCCAGTCCCGCCCGCCCGCGCCCCGCGGCGTCATCAGCCGCGGCTGCCGCTAGACCAGGAGTCCCGCGGGGCCGGGGAGGGGGCCGGCCCGGGAGGCGTCCCTCCGAGGGGCCGCCGCCGCCCCGCTGCCTGCGCGGGCGCGCGGGCGGTCTTCGCCCCGCTGCAGGCCCGCGTTCCCAGGCTGGGGCCTCCACTCGCGGGGGGCGCAGGCGGTGTCGGGGCCGGAGCTGGCGGCGATCCTGCGGGGCTGCCCGGGGGCGGCTGCTGCGGCGCGCTGCGCGACGGCCAGGCACCCCGGGGCGCGGCGCTCTGTCCTGCGGGGCGACAGGCGCGGCTCAGGGCGCCGTGGTCGCCGGGGCCACGAGACGCGCGGGCTGCTCGCCCCGGCACAAAGGCAGTCGCCCTCCCGAAGAGGCGGGTGGCCCGGGGTCGCGCCCTTGTGCTAAGAGCGGGCCCCGTGGAAGGCGGGGGCTGCAGCCGGAAAGGCCTGGAGCAGCGGGCCCCCGCCTGCCCCGCCGCGCTCTTCCCCGCCGCGCATCGGTGCTGCGGCTCCTGCGCCACGCACGGCGGCACGGAAGCAGCGGCGCCCGCCGAGGTCAGCGGGGGGCTTTAGCCGCCCCCTCCCTCCGCTGTGGGCGGCTGCGCATGCCCCCTCCCCCTCCCCGGCGGCGCCGGCCTCAAGGGCTAAAGGCGCGTTGCGCAATGGCTGGGCTTCGAGAGTTCGGGCATTCCGCTTGTCCTCCGGGAAAGATCTGCCCTGGCGCCGCGGCGGTGGGCGGGAGAGGGCGAATCGCCGGTGCGGGAACAGCCAGGGCACAAGGCGGGGGCCCCTTTCCCTGGGCTGGGCCCACAAGGCGGGCGCAAGGGCTGGGCTGGGGGTAAGTCTGCCAGCCCCAGGGCGCCAGAGGCGCTTGCCTACCCCGTGCTGCAGGCGTATCCCCGACATGCGCGGGCCCCGGCTCCAGCGGCTCCAGAGCCGCCCCCACGGGCCCTTCTCCAGCCCACGGCACAGCCGGGGGAGCAGCGGCCGGAGCTCCCAGCCCCGCCGCGAGGCGGCCCCTGGGCGGACTTCCCTCCGGCGCCCCTCAGCCGGGCTCCCCCGGAGCGAGGCCTGCGCCGCGGCCGTGTGGCCGCGGCTTGTCTGCCCCGCTCGCCGGCAGCTCTTGGCGAGTCCCCCCTCAGCGTCAGCGCTTAGCAGCGTTGTGGCGATTTCCAAAGCTCCGACCGCGAGGGGCCGGGACAGGCGGTGTTGACCCGCGCAAGGGGGGAGACGCGCTGGGCCCGCTTTGGCACGCGAGGAGCCCGCGGCGGTGCGGCGGAAGCCCTCCCGCCGGGCGCCTCTCCTCCTCGCGGGAGCCGCCCTCTGCTGCCCGCTTGCCCGCGCCGTGGTGACGCGGCCGCAGCGCCAGCGCCAGCGCCAAGAGCGTGAGCTGCGCCAGACCCAGGCTGAGCGTGAGGGGGATCCCCGCCACAAGCGGGGCGGTCCGATGCGGGGCTGGAACACAGCAGCAAAGGGGGATTAGCGAGAGCTGGCGGGGAGGCATCGTGCAGCGGCCGACTCCAGGAAGGTGTCCGGGTACCAAGGAGGACGGTGGAGTTTCATGATGTGCAGCGGAGGGAATCTGGAGCGGCCCGTGGTTTCCGGGGCCCGGGACTGGATAGCCAGCACGGGGGGCCTCATTAGCTCGTCTCCCCCTGGTGGAAACACTTCAGAGGGTTCGGAGCACTTCACGTCCATCATCTTACTGGAACACCTCAAGATACGCCGTTACTACCCCTATATTGCAGATAGACAACAACCGGAAGAGTGAGGCTCGTCTAAGGCAGCTACAGAATTTGGACCGGGGACTTCCTGAGGCATGCCTTGGTCTCTTCATTGTGGTGCCAGATATTAGTAGGAGCAGATGCAAAGGAGGATGGGGGCAGGGTTGCCTGGTGCAGCTTTTCCAGCCCCTCGTGAACTGCCCAAATACGGTCTTCTCCACATCTAATATAGGCTAGCTTTTTCTTTGTGACAAGTAAAGCTGAACAATTCCAACCCAATGACTGAACTTTTAAAAAGAGAGGTACCCTGGCTTAGTGGCTGCAAGGAATCTACTCCCTCCTGCCAGTGGTGGATATTCAGGGTGGAAGGAAAGGCCCTTTGCATAAGCTCAGAGGCACTTCTTACTTCCAGGTCTGGGCTTTTAGCCGGGGTGGGGGGCGCCCTTGGCTCAGTCTTGGAAACGTAAGCTCTGGCTTTTGCCAGGTCACCTAGCGGCACTTTCATGGTGGCGAGGTGGCCGCTGAGAGCTTGAAAAGACGGGTTATAAGTACTGAGTATAAAACGGCAGAATTGGGGTGGTCTTCCAGATGTGTGCCATTCAGATGTGTGGGACAGCAACTCCCATATTCCCAGCCTGCATGGCCATGGCGACTGGGCATGATGGGAGTTGCAGTCCCACACATCTGCAAGACACCCAGTTGGGGAAAGCTGAAAGACTTGCTACTTTTACGCCCCGTGACTTAGTATGTCTCTGCATGTGGGAAGTCAAGGAAGGCTCTGCAGATCTTTTCTGATGAGTGCATTCAAAACAGTCCTTGTACGGACTGGGCCACGTCTGACTACAATAGTGGGACAGCACATTTAAATGCTTTTAAAAAGCAAGTCTAATTTAAAACAAAAATAACACCTAACCACCCTGTATGTAGAAAACTAGCGCATTAAGAGGCAAAGGACTAAGCAGGAATGGACCTCTAACATGTGAACATTTTTAAAAAAGACATATACATGCCCTACTCTTATCGCTGCAGTGTAAAGTGGTGCAATCCTGATACAGCTTTCTCATGTGAATATCCTGAACTTGCAGATTATTCTGTGAGTGGTATCAGTTGAGAATCAAATGTTCCACTACTAAAAGCAGCCTAAAAAGCATTGAAACAAAACGATAAACTGGCAGGAACCTCCCTCCAGCCAACGATACTCACGGCCCTGAACCCGCAGCTCCAGGGCGCAGGAGAGGGACCCCAGCATGTTGGAGGCTGTGCAGCGGTACAGGCCAGAGGCAGCTGCGGTCAGGTTGCGCAAGGTCAGAAGGGTCCGGCGGTCATCTGCCCGGCGAGGGACAGCAGCGGGTGAGAACCAAAGGAGAAAGCAGAGCTTAGGCTCCAGGGTATCTTTTCTCTCTCTCCCTCTCTTATCACAATCTGCCAAGTGTTGGCAGATGGACACCAGAAACAGAGTTTGAAGGCTGTTTCAAGGCCATTTAGACGTCCAACCCCAGTTAATGTAGGAAATCATTGCAAGAAAGCATTGCATTTTCAGTCGCTGCCCTACACCAAGTCTTATTAAGAAATTCTCCAAAATGAGACAGAACACTTACCGGAGATGGCATAAGATGCAGTTGTTATCCATGTTCACAGGCACGTTAACTCTGAACGGTGGTGTGCGTGTTTGTAGGCGGACAGGCAGGCGGACAGGGAGTAAACATCGAGGGGCTTGTTTCCTTCATGTCCTCCCAGCCTGAAAAGTCGCTGAGGCATTTGAGAGGCCATTGTGGGAAAGCTGCTGTTAAAGGGTTAAAGCCACCCAACCTCCTTGCCAAGGTCCTGGTCCAGATTGGGGGGGGGGGGGCTGTGCCTGCTGATCACCTTGGGATCACCTTGTTTGATCAGGACAAACAAACCCATTCATGCAATTGCTACCCATGTGGCTGGCATCACATTTACATCCGTCTTCACCAACCATCTCAGGCTAAATATCGCCTCTCCCTGATTCTTGTTACCTTCATAGCTCATCACCAATGGTTGAGCACCAGGTGGGACCTTCTCCCAGGTGACAGTGGGTCTGGGCATCCCTTCATCTACGGCACACGAGAACTGGAGGTTGCCCCCTTCTTCCCTGTCGCCCTTGCTGGAGCACCTCGGACTAGATGGCGGTACTGCGGGACATAGAATAACAAATCTAATCCAGACCTACCAATGCCACTTCTTGCCCCCACAAATATAAAACCACTTTCCAAATACCTGCTGCCTGGACAGTGTTTACTGGTAACATAAGCTTTGCAAGAGCTGAGCTGCTAAATCAAAATAGTCCTTTGCAAGAGCTCATTGCACCCTCTGCAGGTACATTAAGGGTGCTATCCTATGCATATTTAGACAGAAAAAAAAATGCTGGCTGGGGGATGCTGGGAGTTGTAGGACTTTTCTCTCTCTAAACATGCATAAGATTGCAGCCCAATTTACAAATGAGCAGGTAGGAATAAAGATTTGCAGCTTGCTCCTAAACGGCACACAAAAGCAAGTCCTACTGCATTCATGACACTTAAGTTACTTCTGAGTAAGTATGCATAGGCGTGCAGTTTTAGATCTCTGTTTTAACCATCTTGTATGGTATGGGGAAAATCTGAATGGATTTTTGCTTTTAGGCTGGAACTATGAATTGTCTCAGCAAATGCCTGTTTCCCACCCCATATTTGCTAAAATAATGCTGTAGAAGAGCACTTGGGGTGGGGGGAATCACAGGAGGGAGGGATCTTTAACCCCTCCTGCATCTGTCAATTTCCTGTGATCCCATCATCCTTGCCCAAGCTAGGCTTATCCCTGCTTTCAGAGTCCAGCTGGGGATGGAACTGGCTTAAAACATCAGAGAAGGGGGGAGGGCAAAGTAGCATCCTCCTACTTTCCATCATTTCACAGACGAAAATGGGGAGATGCTTGTAACACTCTTAACACCCAGTTCGCATGTTGCAATAACCCAGGGGTGTTGTTTTTTTTAGAAAAAAAACCCTGGGCTGTGAGCAAAGTGGGAGTAAGTGTGCTGGTGCTCGCTCCCTGACTGCACCTGCTGCAGCTGGGTGGAGCTAAACAACCCGACCCTGGGTGGTTGTGCGTGTGGCGCTCGAGCATGTCGCGCCGGCAAAATGTTAGCACAGCATCCCCCAGAAGCCAAACGCGGGCACAAAAGACTCCAGGACAGTGGCAGTACCGGTACACAGGGTCTGTCCCTAGTACAGAGGGACACTTGTTGCACACACTCCCTCCTGCCTCTCACCCCATGTTTAGCATTCAGCAGGACCCACGGTGCTGTGTCCCTTGTGTTCTTGCTCACTTGCGTAATATAAGAGTCCTCGGATGTACTGAGCTGAGATCAGAGTCGGGGTCTCGGTGCAACCTCTGGCTACCATCTCACGTCCACATAGGCGGTGCTTTCCCACATCTGAGACGCCTGCACTGCTGGGGGGAGCGGAGGACTCAGTGGGGAAGTGAACATACCAAGCACAGCCAGACGGACGACCCCGATGTTGGGCACCGCAGCGTCCGGCGGGTTCGTCACGCTGCATCGATAACTGCCGCTGTCCGAGCTGCGCGTGCTGTTCAGGACGATGCTGGCGCTCTCGGTCGGCGAGAAAGCAAAGCCCGCCCGCCCGGTGTAGCGGGACCTGCTCTCCACCACCTCGCCCTGCTCGTACGCGAGGACCTGAGGAGCAGAGGAAGCCCCGGTGAGACAGAGGGCTGAAGCCAGGGCTCCCTCGGCTCTTAGGGCATCCGTGTGAGCTAGAGATTTCCCATCGTCCAGCCTCTGTGCACGTTTGGATGCAGTTTTCGGCAAGAGATGCAGTGGCTGTCGGTCAGCGGCCGCTAGAGATTTTGTTCATTTAGTTCATTTTTATACTGCCCAAGAGCCGAAGCGCTCCACCTGCAACTGGCGATGTCAGAGAAATCAGCCAACGGATTCAGATGAGTTCAGGACTCGATGAAGCCGGCCTCGGATTCCACAGCAGGAGGGCTTTTTACGGGTTGCACGGATTCTGTGGACTAGCAGACTGTTTCACGTTGGGGGTGGGATTTGTGCAAATTCGCACTTGCGCTAATACACGCCAGTGCTCCTGCACACTTGCTGAAGTGGAGCGCGACTCGCGTCCCTAAGAGAAACCTGATTCCATCAATGAGCGGACTTCTGTGAAGGAGCCCCCTCAATCGCAGGATCAACGCTCCCTGTGAAGGTGTCCCTGGCCTCAGTGCGCGGGCGGCTCGCCTCTCCTCGCTCTCCACTTTGCGTGCTTATAGATAAACCAAAGGTTTCGAAACCACCCAAAGCCTCCAGCACCTTCTCCTCCACCAAACGGCGAACCTGGTCAGCCCAGGGCCTGGAACGCCTCACCACTCGAGGAAGCTGGGGGAGAGTGTGGCGCTGGGGTTGATCCCTGCCCGCCGCCCCCTTCTCTGGATGATTCTGTGGGACCTTCCCTGCCATTAAGGGCATCTCGGACTCATATCATGTTTACCCACCTCACCACTAGGGCTGTGCACTGCTTCCGTTCCGGATCCGAATCCCGAACCAAAGTGGGGCGCTTCGGCCCGAATCTGAGGAGGGTCAGGAACCGGCTGAAGCACTCCGAAGACTCTGATCTGAAGTGCTTCAGGGTGCTTTGGCCCAATCCGGACAGCCGCCCACTCAGGCGCACGAGTCCCCTGCTCCTTGCCTGGAGCAGCCATCAGCCTCTTCGAGGGAGTCGCCATTTTCAACGCTTCCTCTTCCGGATATTCAATCTTATGCAAATGGTGGCTGTAAAGCTGTCATGTGCATACTATTACAGGCATAAATGGGCCATTTATGCCTGCAATTTTACGTATGCGACGGCCTTATGGCTGCTATTTGCATAAGGTTTAATTTATGGAAGAAGAAGAGTTGCCATTTCAAAAGAAAATGGTGACTCCCTTGAAGAGGCCGAAGGCTGCAGGCACTCTCCACGGGTCCAGGTAAGGAGCAGGGGGCTTGTGTGTGTGAGGGGCGGGGTGGGATTCGGCTGTCCGGACCTGGAGTACGGAGCGGGTCGGCCCAGCTTTAGCCAAGGCAGATCGCGGCTGATTTAGAAGCTCTGAATCGGCCTCCAAAGCAGGTCGGGGGGTCCCTGCACAGCTCTACTTTCCACAAGGAGCTCAAGGCTGTACGCAGAGCTTCCCCCATTCCCGCATCTTATCCTCACAACAACCCTGTGCAGCAGGTCAGGCTGAGAGAAGGTGATTGACCCAAGATACCCTACGAGCATCATGGCTGCACAGGGAATTGCACCCAGCTCTTCCCTCTTCATCCAACATGCTGGCCCAGGGGTTGGAAACCTGTGGCCCTCTGGCTGCTGGACTCCAACTCCCATAGTCCTTGGCCATGCTGGTTTGGGGTGATGGGAGTTGGAGTCCAGCAGCATCTGAGGGCCAAAGTTTTCCCACCCCTGCTCTAACCATACCATTCTGCCTCTCCTCATGCATAATGGGAAATAGAATCCTAATATTCCAAGGAGCCCGGAACAGGCCCAAGGAATCCCTGTGGCCAGTGGGACCTTAGGACCTATTACTTCTCAACGTGCTTTGAAATAAAACATTAAAGGTGCTAGTCCTGAGTTTCAGGCTGGAAGGGTCACAAGGGAGGAGATGGCTGCTTGCACTCACTTGCTGTGGGTGGAGGGGCTCCGAGGACGGGGTGACAGTCCAGATGATGTTGAGGCGGTTCAAGGGGGCTGTGGTGTGGAAGGAGCAGGGCAAAAGGGCGCTCCCTCCCTGTACCAACTGGACGCGATCAGCTGTCACCGACACCTTCACGGCCCCTGAGCCTGGGAGAGGGGAAAAGAGAGCACATTATGAGTGCCAGGGCTGCTCCGCTACCAGCACGCCCCCCGCCCGCCCTCGTGCCCCCTGCCGGCGGGCAGCTCGGCTCCTTGCAAAGAATGCTGGACTAAGCGTGGAACAAGGCCCAGCTCATGCTGTTCAGCAAAAGTCTATCACGCCAAGGGCACAGCCTCCTCCACTGTGGGGAGGGGTATTGCATTTCTATTTCATGTACTGAAGCTATTGCTAAATTTGTACCTACACATATAAATCAGCGTGTGCATGTTTTATGCAAATCTACGACTGAGCTTATCCCATGTTGGTGAATGTTCAAGCCATCACTTTGCCTTTGCCTATAGCAGGGCTGGGCAGAAGCTATGGGCGACTCTCCACAACTGCTTCATCCCACCACAGTACCGCCCTTTCTGGTTAGTGTTCAAGCACAGGGTTCTTTATGCAGACTTCTTTGACCTCTCTCCGCTCCGCTTTTTCTCATTCCACGGAAGGGGGGTGCGTCTCATAAGAACCAGTCATGTTCCGAGACAATCCCTTACATGCTCCGGATTTATGGCGGCCCACACTCTGTGGCACCTCTCCTTGCCCTGCCCTTTCCCTCCCCTCGCTGATCACCGGTTGCTTCGTGGAGATTGGCACACCCAAGCAAGGATCCCAGAGCAGCTTACAAAAGATTGTAAGCTGCTCTGGGAGCTTTGCAGCTGGAGAGAAGGGCTAACATAATTTAAATAAATAAGAGTATTTGCACTGATATTGTGTGTTTCCTTGATTTGTGGCCTCTTGTGTTCCCCCCACGGCTAAAGAGGGTAGGGATAGAAATATACAAAATCTGTTTTAAACACTATTTGGGACGTGACATGTGTGAAAGAAGAGATTTCTGGGTTCCTGACATTCTTCGTCATGCCGCTCCACCGTGTCGCCGCTCTGCCAGCAAACAATAACAAGTAACGTGGAGCAGGAAGGGCGCAGGCGCACTAGGGCGACACTCTCAACCTGTCACGTCACTGCTGTCGTCATCCAAACCGCACTCCCTGGAAAAGCACTCACTTCCGTCGTCGCACAACTACACGGGCTGAGGCTGGCACTATCATCCTGTGGGCGCGGGAAATACTGCATTTTCCCCGTCGTGGGATAGTACAGGAAAGGCAGGGGGAAAGTCCAGACCAACAACGGGAGGGGGATAATGTCATGTAAATGCCTTGCAAGAAACTGCATTCAGGGAGTTCCCAACACACAACAAAACACTGTTGTGGAGACGCCTTGTACTACAACCCCCTGGGGGACTGCTGGCTAACTGCTGCAGGGCTATTTCATGCCTGCGGGTTGTTTGGGACCCTTGCAAAAAAGTGGGGGGGGGCTTGGTCTGGTCCTCAAAGGCCACTTCTGATGATCCTCGAAGGCCCAGGTCTTGCAAGACAATTGCTTACCACAGATCAGTTATGCTTTAACTGATTTTGGGCCACTTTTGCTTGGTAGATGCACTTTTCTTTTCACTGAAGGTTCATGCCTATCCTGCGTAATGCTAATTGGTTCTGCTCTTTCACGAAGACGGATTTACTGTTGATGAGTCCAACACCTGTGGATGGGCGAGGTCCCAGGTGCAGCCCTCAGCCAAGGGTTTAATGTGGCCCCAGAGCCACCCAGCTCTCTGGACACTGGAGACTGTGAATTGCCTCCTCTCCTGCTGTGTGTGTGTGCATGAGAGAGAGAGAGAGAGAGAGAGAGAGAGAGAGAGAGAGAGACGGACAGACGGACGGACGGACGGACGGAGGTAAAGAACGGATGAGGTGAGACGGAGAGAAACTGTTCTGCAGTGCTGCGAACTCCACCCACATTGGCTTGGATTCTGCCCACTGTTGGCTGCTGTGACCCCGATTGATTTTTCCTGTGGGTCAACAGCTTTTCGTGGGAAGAATGTCCAGACCACTCCAAAGATGTGGCAAAAGGGAGCCGGGGGCTAAATGAGCAGTGAAACTCAGCTCTTGTCCTGTTAACTCTTTCTCCAAAAGCCTGTGCGCTGAGCAGCCGGGCCTGGGGCTGGGCAGAGAGAGACTGTTTGGAACAATGAGGCTGTGGAGGGCCTGGTCGGCTCCTCTCCTCTCCCCGCGCTGAAGAGCAAAGGCACCGCGCTGAGTGGGAACGGTCGCTCCGGTGGATTCCCATGCCAGGCAATTAATTGGAGCGCAAGGAACAGTGACAGCTCCTCACGGTAATTGGTGATAATTGAGGAGGATCCAGCAGCGTCCCACATCTGAGAGATGGTGGGGATGGCGTGGCGGCCCTGTACTTGGTGCTGAGATTTATTCATTTAATTTCATTTCTATACCACCCAATAGCCAAAGCTCTCTGGGCAGTTCACAAAAATTAAAACCCAAAAGTACACAGTAAAACAATATAAAACATTAAAGCATTAAAATCACAATATAGCAATATAACCAGAATAAAACCTAGCATCAATCCAGAGATGCAGGTAGAAACAGTTAGTCCAAAGAGCCACTGGGACTTCTCTCCTGGGGCAGCTTCAGTCCCCCACAATTCTAGCATAGAATTACAGTAGCGCAATCTGATCGTACGTTTTTACCCATAAGGAAGTCCTATTGAGTTCCATGGGGCTTACTCCACAGAGCTACGTGTATTTAGAATTGCAGCCTAAATCAATCACAGGGGCTATAAGAATGAAATGCCTTTGCTGCATTAGACAAAAGTGTCCTTCCAGACCAGTACTCTGCTGGCTGGGGATAATGGGAGCTGTAGTCCACCACATCTGGAGGGCACCAGGTTGGCTGCTACAGACCCATCCTCCATGAATCGCCTTTCTTTCTTTCTTTCTTTCTTTCTTTCTTTCTTTCTTTCTTTCTCTCTCTCTCTCTCTCTCTCTCTCTCTCTCTCTCTCTCTCTCTCTCTTATATTTTTAGTCCACCCACAAACAGGCCTTCTCTGGGTGGATTACCAATAGTTAAAAGAATGAAATACAATATTAAAATGACAAACAGCACAATAGAAGCAAATATTTAAAAGTATAAGCAAATGTAAAAAGTGTAAGAAAATATAAAGTATATAAGTATAATATAAGCAAATATAAGTAAACATTAAAAAGCCATAAAATCTATAAAACAAGTTTCTAAAATACCTGGGAGAAAAAGGTAACAATGCAGGTGCCAGGTGAGTCCCCTTGGGGAGGTCATTCTATGAACGGCACCACCACTGAGAAGGCCCCTCACCTAAAGGGGCGGGGGCACCTGAAGGAGGTCCTCCGAAGATGACCTGGCAGTCTGAGCAGGCACATACTGGAGGGGACGTTCCCTTAGGTACTTTCTCAAAGCCCACTAAGCTCCCGGCCGCCCCCCTGTGCATCTTCCGGCAGTGAGCTCCTTGCATGGAGAACGCCTTTCTTTTCTCTGCCCTGAATTGCCCACCGGTCCATTTCGCCCCTCTTGCATCCTGAGAGAGTCTCCCTGGTCGAATCCCTCTTGCCCCTCCAGCCCTAGTTGATGCACAGCCACGTTGATGGCGCCCCAGCCCCAGGGATGAAGTAGCAGAGACTCCTGCGATGAGACGGCATGGGGGGAGAGATGGAGGCAGCCCAGAGGCAGCCATAGGATTTCTAACCCTCTCCCTGTATGCTGTTTCCCCAGCAGAAACAATGCCCCCCCTAGCTGCGAGTAGCCATGGCGGGGGCTCTTGCCCCGACTCTGCAGCTAATAACGGCATGGGGGAGTGCGGTTTCCGTGGGGTCAAGGCCCCCCAGCACAGTGACCTGATCCAGACCTCCCTGCCGCTTGCTTAACATTTTAAAATATGACATCCGGAGAGCCGGAGAGGCTCACCTGGGTCCTGTCATCTTTCCCCCCTCAAAGCAAACATGCAGACGGACAGACTGACCAAGAGCAAATGAGAGTTCAAACTCCTATGGGCTGAGCCCCCTTTGCTTGCCTCTCCCATCGAAGCCCCTGTCCGTTCACTCCTCCCCCTGGCATTCCTCCTTTGCACCACCCCTGTCCCCTGGTGGTACCTGTCACACAGCCAAGGAGCATCCACAAGACCCCGGGGAGACCCTCGGGCCAGTGCAGGAGCCTCCTCATCTTGGCTGGGCTCACGGCTGAGCAGGGGTCCGCTCAGCCCACCAACACATCCAGGAGGCGGCTTTCTCCGGGATGAAGCCCAGCAACACCCTCTCCTCCCCTGGCCCCCACCCCCTCCGAGTTCTTCAGTCGCCTCCCTCTGCCCTTCATTCACCCCCTCTGGTTTGGCAGGAGGCACAAATCCTGGTTGGCTTCGCTGCTCTCTCAGCCGCCTCTTCTGCTGCCAGATATTGAGACTGTAAGGTCCTTGGGGCAGGGAGCCACCACTTTGCTGAGGTTACTGTGTGAAGGAAGTGTGTGCACTGCTAACAGCATAATAATAATAGCAATGATGATGACGGCGGTGATGGATAACGCTTCCAGAGGGAGTGGGAGATGGTCTGCAGCAAAAACAACAAAGACTTTTACCTGAAAGATGCACCATTTTCGGTGGCACCTGAAGGACTAAGACATTCATTATGGCATACACTATATAAAAAGGATTATCTGAGATGATAAAATATATAAAATGCCAGTCTGAGGATATACTAGAGGAATTGGGCTCTAATCTCCCAAACCTTCTGCTGCAGTATATCTCTTAAGGTGCAACCATGCTGGAAGTTGTAGGCCTTTTCTCTGTCTAAACATGCACAGGATTGCACCCTTACAGACTTTCAGGTGCCACAAGACTCTGTTTTCTTTTTACTAAAAAATTTAATTCATAACTGAAAGCAGGTTGATGTAGCTGGGGTTGCCAGCTCCATCCCCTCCACGAGTGCCTGCGTTCACTGCAATCCTGTGTATATTTACCTGGGAGAAAGCTCCCCAGCTTCTGAGTACAAGTTGCATCCAAGGGAAAATTTTCTCCGGTACAAAATGTATCCGTGTAACAACTTCCTCCCGAAGGGAAGCGACTGTTGGGCATTTCCAAAACATATGAAGAAGAGAAGCATTAACTGCATTTACTGTTGTAAACGTTCTCTTAAATTACTTACCTGCTCTTGGGAGTGTAACACACGGTGAATGGATTCTTCGCACCCATTTGGTTGCTAAAAGACTGATATTACGATGCTGGAAGGACAAGAGCCCACCGCCTATAATGCAATGGACTGAAGGCTTAACAACGCTTGAGAGAGTGGTACTCAAGGCGTAACTTGCCAATGGACTTATATTTGGCTATCTGGTCTGCTTTGACTGAAGTTTATGTGTAACCTATTCTCTTCTTCTTCTTCTTCCTATTGTAATATTTGAAACTGAGGATTTTAGAATATGTTATGTTTTTAATTTTTGTTTGTTTGTTTTTTATTTGTTTTGTTAAAACTCACAATTAAAAAATGGAAAAAGAGGATTTTCTCTGGCTGCAGGGTTTCACCTGCAGTTAAAGGAGAGGCTGAAGTTGGTGGAATTCCCCCTTCAACACAGTTTTTCTTTGTTCTTTAAGCTCCCTCGGGTGACAGCCCATGACATATATTTTTTAATATGCAAGACCCCAAATACAAACCCAATAAGATGTCTTACCTACTTCTCACAACAGTGCCAAGTTCTCAGACTAATTTTCCTCCCTGCTTTCCGCATTCCACCTCCTCTCGGTGGAGGAGGTGTTGAAACAACCCATGCCTTTATTTAGTTATCGAGCACAAAAAGAACATTGGTCGTCGTCGTTGTTATTTTTAAAAAGCATTAAAGGTACAAGAGCCCTCCTTGGGTTTAGAACTTCCCACCCCTCTGCCAACCCTTGCCGAACACTCTCAGGGGCTAAGGGCCAGTTTATACATTCAGCAAAACCAAGTGCTGCATCTTAGCCTGTGGGGTGGGTCTGTGTTGCACGTTTGGAAGCTCAGATACACCGACTCCCTGCACACAGAAAAGCAGCATGTCAGGGGAAACGCTGTGAGGAGTACTCTCCCGGATATGTTAGTTTTCTACACGCAGGGAAGCTTTGAGATGGGGTAGGTATTCAGACGTGCACACACACACCCGCCCCCGAGCCTGGAATGGAAGATTCTCAGCCCAGGAGAGGCGTTAGCAGCGCATTCTGACGCGTGGTTAAAAGGCAGACTGGCTTGACACCGAAACGGCTGTTCCTCGCGGGGTGCGGATAAGCGGAGCGCGTCCCCCGCGTCCCAGGGATCGTGGCTCAATGCCCGCCGCAGGTCACCAACCCGTGCAGGGGTTGGGTGTCTCTCGTTCCCCTTCTTCGGACGGTTCACACGTGCAGAAGCGCTGCTGCCTTTCCGCGCCCCTTCGCTGGGCAGGCTCGAAGCGGCGTCGCTGCAGCAGCCGTCTTCTGCAGCTGCCCCGCCTGTTTCTGTGCCTTGGAAGCAGGCGGACAGGCAGAAATGCAACAGGCGAAGTTTCTCCCCGCCCATCCGCATGACCGGAGGGAGCTCCGCTGCTGCGTCCCAGGGGGCGCTTCAACAGCACAGGAGTTACGCGGGCAATGCAGGCCGAAGGGACGAGGGGTCTCCTTTGAAGGCCCCCGGGCAGGCAAACGATCGTCAAGCCCTTCTGCGATGCCCTCGCTTCTCCCCACGGCCAGCGGTCGCCACTTCCCGTCGCTGGCCCTGCGCCTGCGCCTCTTGATGGCAGCCTCCCCACACGCAGAAATGTAGCTGGTGAGGAACGGAGATAAAATGGCGGGGGAAACTGCTGCTGCTACATTTCCGTGCATCAAGAGCACCAGAGCAGGACAGGAGGAAAAAGTTGGCAACCTTCTTCTGGGGTTAAGCCCTAAGGCAGTCATGCTGGCTGGGGATGATGGTCTACTCTGACAGATCTGGTGCCCTCCAGATGAGTTGGACTACAACTCCCAGAATTCTGGGCGATCCTGGGAGTTGTCATCCTCCACATCTGGAGGCACCACTCACGGCTCATTCCGTAGCAGGTTGGAACAGTGCCAGTGAGCTGCGCATGAGAGACTGTGACCAGCAGCGCAACCTATGGGAGCTGGGCGCCCTTCTAGGGAGAACACGGAAGCTGGTGCCCGTGGCAATGAAAGCCCTGCAGAGGTTCCTGGGTGGGCCCCCTGGAGCCCCCCTGCGGTTCGTTGCCCGTGGGAAGGGCGCCCTGGTCCTGGGAGGCTCGGCTGAAGGTAAGAGCGCTGCACGCTGGTGGTACTGGCTCCGCTTGCAGGGTGGGACTGCAGAGCTCGCCCACCTCCTGAGACCATGAGATCAGGGGGGCTGCCTGGCACACCGGGGGTGGAGCCTCTCTCTCTCTCTCTCTCTCTCTCTCTCAATCATTGGTCAACTGAGGATAACAGTGCAATCCCATGCATGTTTATCCTGCCCCACTCACAGTAGGATTCACTTTGAACTAAACAGGTCTTGGTTTGCATCGTCCATCAGTCTGTTAGTTGCTCAGTTGCCATAAGACTCTCTCTTGTGGGTTTGCTCTTGCAGACGCACATGGCTATATCCCTCTGGAATTTTTGTGTGTGGAAAATTTCTCCACTCTCTCCTAGCTGATTTAGAAGGTGGACGGGGATAGTTTCCAGATAGGGTTGATCCCCTGGTTTGCACATGATGCTAAGCCAGGAATTGTTTAACCTAATTATGTTTTTGCTTGAACACCACACCAGGCAACAAATCATGATATTTTTTTGGCAACAAATCCCAATTTGAAGCCATGGTTTGAAGCTGGTTTACGAATCCTGGCTCGCTTTCACGGTGGTTTGTCGTTATGTCTGAACCCAAAACCCTGGCTTCTTTCTGGTTTGTTTCTGTGCTCGGTCCAAGACTCTCAACCCACAGAGGTGTGAGGCAAGAGCAGCTTAAAAAAGGACCCACTCCTCTCACTGTAAAAACAATAACCTGGAGGTAGGAGAAAAGTGATAAAAAAGTTGAGTTCGTTTCTTTTTTCTTTCTTTCTTTCTTTAAAGTAAACGCCATTTCCTACGAGGACATGAAGAAGCTGGTCATAGGAGGGAAGGCCTGGATTTTTGATGTGCGGTCTCCTGAAGAAGTAGCCAGTGGGCGCATTGCCAACTCCATTCATATTCCAGGTGAGATTGGGGCACTGCAGTGTGTGTGTTTTGATATAAACTTTGATGCAAAGTTGTGTACAAGTCCCAGAGTTTGACAATGCATTTCCTAGGAGTAAGGGTCACATCCCACACCTCCCAGAAAATGGATGAGTGGTAGATTCAGCAAAGACAAATGAAAGGACTTCTTCACATGATGTGTAATTAACTTGCTGCCACAGGATATGGTGATGACTGTTGGCTTCGGTTAAAAGGGGATCTCTGAGATTTGTGGAGAACATAAGAACAGCCCCGCTGGATCAGACCAAGGGTCCGTCTAGTCCAGCGTTCTGTTCACACAGTGGCCAACCAGCTGCCCACAGGAAACCCACAAGCAGGACAGGAGTGCAACAGCACCATCCCACCCATGTTCCCCAGCAACTGGTGCACATAGGCATGCTGCCTCTGATAGTGGAGGTAGCATACAGCCATCAGGACTAGTGGCCATTGATAGCCTTCTCCAGAAATTTGTCTAACACCCTTTTAAAGCCATCCAAATTGGTGGCCATCAGTATGTGTAGCAATTCCATTAACTATGCGCTGCCTTGATGCCCTGCGTGCATGACACTGTCTCAGCATTCTAAATGTGGCCATCGGCCCCCAAAGGCTGGCAAACCTGGGAGATGGGTAGACCTTAGGTCTGATCAGCCTGGGATCTTCTTGAGTAAGAACGTAAGTTTGCTTGTCCAGTCTCAGCTTATGTAGTTCCATGAGTGAAATAGGTTCTGTGATGGTCTCCAGTTTTAGACCTGGGAGAAGAAATAGATTCTCTGTTTTGATGGCCTGTTACACAGCGAGTGATGCAGCAAGGGTGGGACTTCAGGGCTGAAGTCTGCAGCCCAGAGGGCCCCCGAATGACCATCCAGAGAGAGCCCGGTGATCAGGGAAGCAGAAGCAAACAGGCCACCGTCAGCACCTAGGCTGGTGTGAGTGGGCTGAGGCCCAGGGGGACCGCTGCTGCTCACTGTGGCACCCATTTAAGGGGCAGCTTGCTGGGTATGGAAACAGTGGCAGGTGCTCATTTTATTATTTTCCGATGATGATGATATGATGATACATCAAGGTACCACCATGACTCCAGGAATAAAATGAAGTTTGCTTCTGCTGTCCAAGGTTGCTTTTATGAAGTTTGCGTCTGTGTCCAAGTAAAACATATTTACTGGTGCATAAGCAGCACTTTGTTGTAGAAAAGGATGATAGTGTCATATACACACACACACATGTGTAGCTATACACATACACACGTGTGTGTGTGTATGGACTACATACATACTCCTTTTCTAGAACAAATGCTGCTTATGCCCAAGTAAAT
Organism: Heloderma suspectum; assembly: GCF_057233095.1. Taxonomy (NCBI): domain Eukaryota; kingdom Metazoa; phylum Chordata; class Lepidosauria; order Squamata; family Helodermatidae; genus Heloderma; species Heloderma suspectum. Next base: position 2,355,257 of record NC_139474.1, read on the forward strand.
GCGTTTAGCATCAGGGCAGAAAGTGCACAAGTGCACGCGCTCTGAGTATTTCTTTCCGATTGGGGTTGGCACACAATTTTTGCTTAGGTTTTCTGCTCTGACGTATCAGGAACACAGTAGTTGCAAAGCATGCATGGCAGTGGTGGGAGAGAACAGGTGAAATGCCGGTGCTTCACAACTGAAATAACAGAACGGGGCTGTCTGGGTTTGGGGAATAAGGGAGCCATCCTATGCATGTTTAGACAGGAAAGAGTCCTACAGCTCCCAGCATTCCTCAGCCAGCTATTGTGCCCGAAGACGATTCAGCCCTGGGTTTAAAATTACCTGGCAGCATCGCAGTGTATCAGCCTTCCCCAGCCCAGTGCCGTCCAGATGTGTTGGGACAAGAGCTCCCGTCATTCCCAGCCACGCCGGCCGGGAATGATGGGGGTCGCAACTCCACGCCTCTGAAGGGCTCCAGGTTGGGGGAGGCTGCTAGTACGCCGTCTGCCTCTCAGCCCCAGCTGCCCTCCAGCGTGATGTGCCTACAGTGCAGACAGGAGCGGCGTGGATGGGCCCCGCTCCTCCCAGTGCTGACGTGGCTTCTGGGCATTCCCCAAGCAGCAGGTGCCTGCCTTTGAGCCCAGGCCGCCCGGAGGCGTGGTTGCTCGGCACAGGCAGCTGGCCGATGTCTCCCTTTCATGCAGCGGCCGAGGTGGCGGAGGCTTTCAGGATGCACCCAGAGGCGTTCAAGATGAAGTATGGAGTGGGCAAGCCCCAGGTGGGAGAAAAGAACGTGGTTTTCTACTGTCAGATGGGCGTCCGAGGGGCCCGGGCCACCGAAACGGCGATGTCACTGGGCTATGCCAAGTAAGCCTGTCTCTGCCATGGGGTGGGTCCTTTGCCATGAGGTGGCAAAGCAGGGCTCTGGGGGCGGGGGGGAGGAGGTGCTCCCTTCTCTGCCAGGACTCCTTTCTCTGTGGTCCAGGATTAAGGTAAAGGCTTTCCTTTTGGGACCACCAACTTCAGAGGTATGTTTTGTGGGGACGCGAAAAAGGGCCTTCATGGTGGCTCTTCCCAGGTTCTAGAATTCCCTTCCAAGGGAGTTCAGGTTGGCTCCCCCTCTGCTGTCCTTCTGCTGATGTATGTAAGGTTTATAATGTATATTAATGGTTTTAGTTTTTGTAAACCGCCGAGAGAGCTTCGGCTATGGGGCGGTGTCGGAATGTAATGAATAATAATGATAGCAGGCAACTAAGCAGGCCTTTGGCGTGTCAGCAGATCTGTTCGGCTGGGTGCTGTTTTCATTCTGTTATCGTTGTGCATTTTAATTGTATTTTTAATCTATTTGTTTTATTGCTTTAACCAATTTCGAACTTTGGAAAAACTAATTTTTCAGTTCCTATGATTGTTAGCCACTTCGAGCACCATTTTCTTGGTGGAAAAGCAGGGTACAAATCAAATAAATAAAGGAATAAGGTAATATGGCAGCTTTTTGCAATCTCACCACCCAGTTCAGAGGGCAGCCTCCGTAGAGCTGCACCGTATTTCTATAGAAAAACACTAGCATAGCTACAAGGCGTGTCTCTCTCCTCATTCTTCTCTTCTCTGCAGAAGGCTGGTGTGTGTAAGTGGTGCCGCACGATGGCGCTGCACTGTCCTGTTGGCAAACCACAGCGCTATTGCAGCTGCCCATCCTGGCTTTAAGAGCTTTGAGAATAGCACTTCTGCAAGGACAGTGGCAGACCATTTTCGGCATGCTACGCTGCAGCTTGCCCGTAGGAGGGGTGCTGTTTGTCCCCAGGGAACATGTGTTTCAACAGACCACATGTTAAGACAATGTCCTTGAGGGCTGGGGGTTCTTGTCTCACCTGGAATGGGCTGCGAGCTTCTCTGGTCACCCCAACTCCAGGAGTCCCTCATCCCGAAAGCTTTAATGTACTGGATGCTTTGAGAACTTTTAAATAACATTTCTCACAAAGTGATGCTTAAACAAATGTGGTATTTACTGGAAAAACAAAGGTAGCTGTGTTGGTCCATGAGAAAGAGAAAAAATGCAAAAGTTGGGCCACAGCTGGGCAGTATCTTTATTGGTCCTAATAAAGGACTAACCAAAGTTCCAGAAAATCATGCATGCTTTTGAGTTCCCCAGGGCTCCTCATTAGGCAAAAAACCAGGGCATAGGGGAAGAAACCAAGTCCAAAATGGCCAGGAGTTATGACCTTTTTACCTAGTACAGGTAAAATTTTTTACCTAAAATTAATCTCTGGTTTTTTTAGTAGAAGGACTGTCATGTTTCTCTGCACTTCTTCTCTGTGTGTTTCACCCAGGCTAATTCAGTCAGATGGCAAATCTCCCATTTTGAGACTGGGCCTATCTAAACTGCAAAAGCTTGCAAGAGTTTGTGGAATTTTGGTTGGTCCTAATAAAAGTATTGCCTGACTGTGATACTTACTGTTTACTTTTGATCACAGATTGGCCTGATTCTCTATTTTGACCGGACTGTCACTTCTGTGTTGTTTCTGTTGTCTCCCCAGGGCTCGCAATTACTCTGGAGGATACAAGGAGTGGTCTGAGAAAGAAGGGCAGTGACACATGGAGAGGAATCTAGGCTCAGGCAGACCTGAGTCTCTGGGAAGGCTTGTCTCACCCTGAAGACCAGTCTGTTGTTTGCTTCTTTTTCAGTTTTCTTCATGCCAAAAAATGGGATGCCGGTAATTTTGTTGGCCCTCTTGGCTGAGCTGCAAAGCCTCCTTAGAGCTGGAGATCATCTGGACTGGTTCTGCTCCCATGTGCTCCTTTTCAAGAAATCAAAAGTAGGTGTTTTCAGGACGAGGCATCTCCAGTCAAAGATGTGATGCTGTCATGCACCCTCCATGGGCTGCAGTCACCAGGACACCTCATCAATTGGCTTTATAGCTTTCTTATTTATTCGCAGATCTTAAAAGATATCAACAATCCAAAAACAGAATTTGGCATGTGGGCTTAGGGGATTATGTGGCTGCTGTGTTTTTTACAACCGGTTTCTCTTTGTTTTCTTCTTTTGGACTTAAAAATCCTTCAATAAGCTTTCTGTATTGTGTTTTGGGGGATTCCTTCTAGAAAGGGGATATGTTTTAAAAGTAGACGAGAGAGTCGCAATGGTTGAGAGGCACTACGCCAATTGAGTAGTGGCTCAGGCCTGTTTATGTGCAAAGCGGTATAGACTAGGGATGGTTTCGCCCTCCCTCACAAGCATAAACCTGTCACATAGAATGGCTCCACACACATCCCAAATTCCACTGGAGTTAGATTTAGCTGCAACTTTCTCGCTCTGTGGTCTTCTTGAGGCTTGAATCTCCTCCAGCCAGAGACAAGAGCTAAAAGTGGGTTGGGAGAGGTTTTGGCTCTCAAGAGCGTACTCATAAAAACAATTGTTCCTTTTTGCATCCGGCAGGCTTTTTATCAGTGGTTGGGGTTTTGGGAGCAATACAAAAACCTGCTAAACGTTTTACGCAAAACAAAGGTTGGATGTCTACATGCCAGAAGCAGTGGATATTCTCTTTCACGTCACCTTCAACTATTGGGGAAAACCAGTCCCTATCTGTATTGGTCTATTTTTTCCATTGGAGCAGTCTCATATTGAGTCAGGCCTTTTGGTCCTTCTAGCTCAAAGTTGCCTATTTTTCCTGGTAGTTGTTCCCTAAAGTCTTCCCTGCCACCTGTTACTTGAGTCCCTTTTAACTGGAGAGGCTGAGACTTGAACCCAGAGGCCACCAGAGGTCAGTAAATCCTTTTCTATTTATTTATTTCAAAATCTAGAGTAGGGCAATATCTTTTATTAAGATCAATATCTTTTATTAAGATCAATGATCATCTCCCCAAATAGCAAGCTTTCAAGTTATTCAGTATTCTTCATCAGGTTGGATGTTGAACAACAACAACAAAAGGTAGGGTGGGGGGAGCAGCTGCAGTTGCAATAGGCCATGAGGGAGTCCTGGAGCTTTCTCCCTAATGCAGGTAGGTTTGGGGGCTGGGGCAGGGAGTTAGGGCTCTCCCCGGCAGCATTTTCATCTGGAGAGTGTGCCTCCTGCCACCTGCATTTAGTTTAAACACTATGCATGCAGTTGCAAGAATGGTGCCATATCTCAGTTGGACTACAACTTCCATCATCCCCAACCAGCAGGGCCAAATGCTCATGCTGGTCAGAGATGGTGAGAACTGTAGTTCAACACATCTGGAGGGGGGGAGGTTGGTTTATTGAGAGCAATGCTTAGGGGCTAACCAGAAAAGAGACCTTGGGGACGGGGGCTGCTCCATGAAACGGTCAACTCAGGCTGCAACCCTGGGAGGAGGCCCCGTTGAACTCAGTGGGGCTTTTTTTAAAAAAGAGGGAATATGGCATGCCAGGATTATACAGAGTTCTTCCCACCCTACAAAAAAGACAGCATGGAAATTCCTTCTCGGGTCAACACATCGCACGGGGGCGGGGGCAGCGTAGCACCCGCTGGGACCTCCGACGAAGCCCATGAAGGTCCCCACTCCAAAAATCTGTTTTGGCGCCTTGAAAAACATTAGGGTGCTAAGTTCTCCTTCCTCTTCCAGAACCTGCCCAGATCAGTTGCCAGGAAGAGAAGGAAGGAGCTGCTTCCTGGCCTGGCCCACTTGTTCTGCACACGCAGGCCTTTCCCCTTGGCGCTCCCGCCCCCCGCTCCATCTCTAGCCTTGCTTTCTCTCCCCCAGCCCCTTTCCTTGCCACTTCTCTCCCTTCCGTGCCTCTGCCCTAGCTCTTTCTGTAGCCTCTGCCTTGCTTTTCCCCCTCCCTCTCGCCTATTTCTCCCTCCGCTCCTTAGGTCACTTTTGGCTTGCCAGGCCCCCATGGCAGCCGTGATGTCACCAGGTGAAGGCCTTTCAGGTGCCAGGTGAAGGCCTTTTCATTTTCCTAGCATCTGAGCGTTCTAGTCTTCTAACATTGCTGTTTTAAATCTGTTACCGTATTTTGAATCTCTGCATTGCTGCTAGAAGAGATTGTACCTTTATGCTGTCGCTTGAGGCTTCTATAATTAATGCTGCTCTTATTCCATACTTTGTGGCTTTAACTGCTGTGAACCGGCCAGAGAGCTTCGGCTATCGGGGGCTATAGAAATGTAATGAATAAATAAATGATGTGACCAGCCACATCCACCATGGGAGCCGTTTTGGGGTGGTGCCCACAGCAGTTTCCCACATGTGCCCATGGGTCCGAAAAGACTGGGCAGCCCGGCATCGCACAGGAAGCGCAAGCAGCCCCGCGGTGTTTCATGAGAGCAATTCCGAAGTGGGACCTTGAAGCCAGCCCTTTAGGACGCCCACCCTGGACCACAGCATTCCATGCGTGTGCTTTGGGCCACTCGGGCACAGCGGGCCACGCGCTCTGCAGAGGAGGGCTGCGCCCGCACCCAGCAGCCGTGGCTCCCGCGGCCTACTCCGGATGGGCAGCCGCTTGGGAAAGCCAGGGAGGGGGGGTGCCGAGAGTTGGGCTGGGGCGCGGGAGATCCGGGTTCCAGGCCCCACTGAGCGCGGAGCTCACCGCGTGGCTCTGGGCCAGTCGCTCTGCCTGGCCTGCCTCACGGGGCTGTTGTGAGGGCAAATGGAGAGGAGGGGGGCTGCGCGCGCTGCCCTGGGTCCTCGTCCTCGCAAGAGGCACGGAGGCGGGCCAGGAATGCAACGATGGAGAAAGACGAGCGCGGCCCGGCCCGGCCCGGCCCGCTTCGGCTGCGCTCCGCCGGGCGACGCCGAAGCTCCCGGCGCCCAGAACAGCAGCCCGCCAGGCCCTGGCCGCGCCTTCTCCCTGAGCAGCGCGCTTTCCAGGGGCGGGGAGGCGCTTCGTTTCCCCCTGCGGGGAGGCGCGCTCCTGCCCGGACGCGGGTCGCCCGCCCCCGTGGGGACGCGCCGTCCCGGGCAGCCCGCGGCGGGGGCCGGGCGGGGGCCGGGCGGGCCCTGCGGCTCTCCCCATCGGCTTGCGTAGCCTCACCTGGGCAGGGGGCGAGCGCACTCCGGGGCGGGCGGCTCGCGGAGCCAATCAGGGCCGCCCGCCGCCCTCTCACCTGCGCGGCGCTCCGGCCGCGGCCGGCTCAGCCGCAGAGCGAAGGAGGCCGGGCGGGGCGGAGACCGGCGATGGCGGAGCGCGGCTGGCTGTGGCTGTGGCTGTGCGCCGGACTCTGTGAGTGGCCGGCGAGGGGCGAGCGGGGAGGAAGGCGAGAGAGAGAAGAGGGAGGGAAGAAAAGGGAAAGGGGAAAGGAGAAAGAGGGAGGGGGAGAAAAGGGAAAGAAAGGGCGTAATAGTGGGAAAGAGGGCAGAAAGCGAAAGAGGGAAAGAGAAGAAGGAAAGGAGAGGAAGAGAGAAAAGAGGGGAAGAAAGGAAAGCACTCGGGAGGGAGGAGAGAGAAGAGGGAAAGTAGCAAAGGAGAGGAGAAAGAGAGTGCAAGCAAAGGAACTAAACCAGGCAGGGGAGGGGAGCCAAGCCAAGCAAGGGGCAGCAAGGGGAAAAGGGGTTGTGGCCTAAGGACCATTATGGGGTGAAGGGAGCCAGGGAAAGAACGCAGGCTTTCAGCTGTGGATGGAATACAGACTTCTCCATCTACTCAGAAATGGAGTGAGAAGCGCTTTCTGGTTATAGCCAGATTTTCATGAAATCGCTTTGGTCCGTCAGGGGCACAGGAAGTAAGGAAAGCAGAGTACGCACCCCTAAAGCCCTAAAATCCCACTTTCATGGGTGGCGCAGTGCTTCACTTCATACTTCAGGGTTGGGGGCAGAGTAGAACTGAACATCATCAACCCCGTAGGTGCTGCTCAGCGCCGGACTCAGAGAGAGGCTTGTTCCAGGCCTCTGTCCACGCTCCCCTGCTCAGGGAAGTTTGCTGGAACCGCTGAGTTAAGCCCCTGTAGTTTCCCCCACACCTTTCCCTCTCATCCACCATTGGGATGTTGTGAAAGACTAAAAGGTACTGCACTCTCGTGAATGGGAAAAACAGGCTGCATAATCCAAATGGGTAACGCAAGTTACTGCGCTATTGTGAATGGTTGAAACAATATTGTTAAAATACTTCGAAACGGTGAATGGGAAAAAGAGGCTAGATATTGTGAATGGCAAAGCCGCCCTACTGAGAATGGGGAAAAAGAGAGAACGGGGGAGCGGGGAAAGGGGGCGCCCCCACCTCTTGGCCAGGTCACAGAGGCACGCCCAGGATTTAATGCAGCGGAACTGCACGGGAGCCGCATATTAGGAAAAAAGATGCACTAAAGGACTTCCTGAAAATGCATCTTTTCCAGAGGGAGGCTGTGGAGTTGCTGCAGATTGGTGACAGCATCGTGTGGCACGGATGACCCTGATGTGCTGTCGCTCCACACTTAATCGGCAGTTTGTTTGGGTCCAGGTTTCCCTATTTCGGCAGACCTGGGGCCCAGGCCTTGTGGCTGCTCAGCATCAGAGAACAGGTCTATTTGATGACTATCAGGGCTTTACAAAAATTAAAAAGTACAGCTAAACACAAAGTGTCCTGTTCCAGGGAAATAAATATGCAATTCCAAAAGAACATTGCTGCAATTCAGAATTTAAGCCATGCAAAGGACGTATCATTAGCTGATGGTTAGTGCATGAAGTGAAAGGTACAGTGAGTCATCCAGGCTCCTCTAGAACCCTAAACCCTCCGCAAGCATATTTATTTCTCCTCCCCCTGCCAGAGAGACTCCCCACAGATTCCCCTGCTTCAGTCGACAGTGTATTCACCAATGTTTCCGAGATGAAGGAAATCATCCTAGGATAAGCCATGTGACGTTCTCAATGTTACGATAAGAGCAGTGATGCTATAAAATAACGGATATGACGTTTTTAACCACCTGAAGTGCCATTTTTGGTAGAAAGGTAGGGTATGCATCAAATAAATAAGAAAATAAATCAATAAATTAAGAGTGCTGTACTGGGTTTGTGTACTGGGTTTTTTGCTCTTGGTCCTATTTTGCTTTATCCCTCACTCCAACTAAACTTTTGTTGGAGTTCCTGATGCTTCCTGAATATAACATCTGCATTAGTGCTGTCAGATTACCAGGACCTTCTACTCTGTGTAGGCTTCCAAATGTCATGGAGTGTGATGCCAAGCAACAAAGCACACACACAAGGAAAATGCACAGGTGTGTTTTAGCAGGACATGCAAATTACAGTCACACAAATTATAGTCACACAAATTGGATCGCACACTGCTGTGCAACTCTCGCCCCCCTGCCCCCAGAAAAATTCCTGCAGACACCCATGCTTGACAAGACTGTTGAAAGCATTTCTGATATATTTGGATGCTTCTGCTTCATGCTCACTATGTCGATAGTTTTTCTATGTTTCCCACTTGCAGGTGGCAATGCCCTTGATGAGCCCAAGCATCAATCCTCCTCTCTCATAAAAGACACACTTTTTCCTCATTCAGTTTAGCTTGCCAGTTTGGAAGTACCTGTATCTTACATAAGAACATAATACAAGCCCTGCTGGATCAGACCAAGGGTCCATTCAGTCCAGCGTTCCTTTTCCACAGTGGCCAACAAGTTGCATTATTTACTTATTTCTTACATTTTTATACCACCCAATAGCTGAAGCTCTGCGATCTTGTGGAAACCCACAAGCAGGACGTGAGCGTAGTAGCACCCTCCCATGTTCCCCAGCAACTGGTATACATAGGCATTTGTTGTTTATTCATTCAGTTGCTTCCGACTCTTCGTGACTTCATGGACCAGCCCACGCCAGAGCTTCCTGTTGGCCGTCGCCACCCCCAGCTCCCCCAAAGGTCGAGTATACATAGGCATACTGCCTCCAATACTGGAGGTATTATGTAGCCATCAGGACTAGTAGCCATCAATAGCCTTCTCCATGAGATTTGTCCAGTCCCCTTTTAAAGCCATCCAAGTTGGCGGCCATCACCGCGTCTTGTGGAAGTGAGTTCCATAGCTGAACTATGCACTGTGTGAAGAAGGGCTTCCTTTGATCTGTCCTGAATCTCCCACCAATCATCTTCATGGGATGACTACCCGAAATCAAAGGTATGTCCTTAAATATGAAAAGCAGAGCTAAATCTTTCCCCAAGTGAACTGCAATGGAGCCCTAATGCCAGCAAGGCTGTGACTTTAAAGTGGTTGCTCGAAGGGATCATAAACTCTAGGGCAGAGGTGTTGCTAAGTTCTTAAAAGATCTGGGGCACAGGCCCATAACACAAATTTGCATGTGCATATATATATGTCCGAGTCTAAGCACACCTCTAATGTGTGTGGTGTGTTTGCGTGTGTGTATAGATTACATGCATACATAGATACATAGGAAGCATGATCTGATCCCCCACTCCACTTCAACTAAGACCCCAACTCAGCATTTTGGAAAACATCCCGCTTCTGCTCGGGCCAGTTTGTAGTCGATCCACTTCAGCTCGGCATCAAACCTGAGTCACGGTTTGGAAAAGTGAGTATGCTTCCTGTTGACTACCATGGGAAATTAGAACAAAAAAAACCCCTGTAACTTTTTTCTCTTGGTCAGAACTGGATGATAATTTCAAGCATAGTAGCCCCCTAGAAGGGGATTACACCTGCCCAATGTCAGAAAAATAGGTGCAGGGTTTATATTTTTATTTTCTTTTAAAGGGAACTGCCAATAACATTTTTTCCCTTGGAAGAATTGGATAAAAATTTCAGGATTCATTGCCCCATCAGAGGAGATCATGTCTGCCAAATTTCAGAATGATAGCCACAGGGTTTTTTGTGCAAGGGTGGCCTTGACATTTTGAGGTCTCCAAAAGAGGACATACTTAACTCCCTATGTTCCTTGTGGACCGTTGTACTGAAAATTACAGACAGCCTAGAGGTGTCCCTAAGTAAGAAACCAGCAAAGCTTCAGAAGGATGAGTTCAGCAGTTCATGTGGAAAGGGAGTCCTCCAATTTGGGGGAGGGAGTGATTTGCTGTCCCTTCCCTTCACCCCGCCCCCCCGAATAGTTTTTAGGGAAATTTGTATGAAAATTCACAGGTCATTAGAGGTGTCCCCCAGGCAAGAAGCCTGCAAAGTTTCTGTAAGATATACATGCCTGCAGATTTAGAATTACTGGAATTTATTTACATTTCACCCATGTTAGCAGCAGGGGAACATGGGTGGGAAGGTGCTACTGTACTCATGTCCTTGTGGGTTTCCCGTGAGCATCTGGTTGGCCACTGTGTGAACGGAATGCTGGACTAGATGGACCTTGGTCTGATGCAACACGGCTCTTCTTATGTTCTTAAATATAGAGTGCCTCTGAGCATGTGCAGAATGCTTTTCTTTCACCATTGAGCACTTACATTCTCCCCCTACCAGTTCTATTCCCCTCCATGCAACCATTCATGCTCATCCTACCATCCTCCAGCAGCTCCTCATAAAAACAGATGTCTCATTTTGCGCAACTCTCCTCTCCCTCCTCCTTGTTATGCACAAGCTCTCATTGTCTCTTTCTCCCCATCACTTCATTTGTGCCAAGACCTCAGCAGGATTCAGCCAATGCATCTGTTTTCAAAACTAGGGCTATGTTATGGAGAATCTCTGAGTATGTACTAAGTGCCTTTCCCTCACCACTGAAGCTAGAGTTCGTGCAAAATGAAAAAAACACAAATGACAAAACATGTGTAGGACTGAGCTGAAAGGGTAGTTAATTCATAAGTCTGGAATTGGGTAGGCCCTGTATTAAGCCTGCAATATCTCCTCACAACTCAGGACTTATTTCTGAATAAACATGCGGAACATCAGAGTGCAAACCTCCCTCCAAAAGTAACCTGTGCTGGAATCTTGTGCACATTTTCCTGAGCATAAGCCTCATTAAACATAATGGGGCTTCTGAGTAGGCATACATAGGCTTGTATAAATGAGCAGTATTTTCTCCCCTCCACTTAAACTACAAACCAAAACCTGCTATTTTTGTTAAAGCTTTCTGTTCCTAGGAACGTAGGAAGCTGCCTGTGACGAAACCCCTCCTGTCTTCACCCAGCCTACGGTCTCTCAAGACGGGGTGGTGGTGGTTCGTCTTTGCTTCCACCTAGGCAGGTTATTCCCACCCACCTCAGCTTTCCACCCTTTGCTACCTTTCTTACAACCTTTTTCTTTCTAGGGAATACTTGAGTATGTGCACTGAGCCTTTTCAAAACTTCTCCCTAGGTTAAATATCAGTAGCCTGATGAAAACGTCAGTGCAGACTTGATGTAAAATAATCAAAATAATTTATATTATTATGCAGACTGAACTTTGAAAGATTTCTCTTAACCTAACTTATGCTAAACTAAGGCCTAAAACCACTAACCACCTCACCGTTTGCCCAGGGGATGTTTTATCTAAGGGATCAAACCCCTCTCTCCCTTCTCATCCTTCTTCGATCCTCCAACTGCCTCTCTTAACTCACTCTAACCCACTCCAGCACCCCCTCCCGTTCTCACTGACCAGTCAAAACCTCCCATACGTTCTTACCCACCAGACAACCTCCAATGTATGGATGGAGAAGCTCTAAACTTTCAACATTGTTTAAACAAAACCATGGGGCGGTTCTGCCACATCTCCCCCTGCCCGACCTTATTTTTAACATGGAGCATGGTACTTGGCTCCACAGCGCTGTGGGTAGTGTTAATGCTGGAAAGAAATGTTTGCAACCACGTTCTGTTTCTTCTCCCGTGGTGATTGCACTCGGATTGCAACCACGTTCCATTTCCTCTCCAGTGGTGATTGCAGTCGGATTGCAACCACGTTCTCTTCCGGAGTTCCTTGCCTCGACAGCCCATCAGCAATCGGGTTGTTTTTGCCAGCTGCATGTCGGAATTCTATCTGGATTTCTTGTAAGGCCCATGGCCAATGCTGGAGCAGTTAGTTTTTGTTTTTCATGGACTGGAGCCAAAGTAAAGCTCGGTAGTCAGTTTGAATTATGAATTTCTGTCCCCGTACATAAGGGCGCACTTTGCTAAGTGACTGAACTATCGCAAGACCTCCTTTTCTAATGTCACCTAACACCTTCCCATTGATTCTGTATGCTATGGTTCTAATGGGCGGATGGTCTCTGGTGTTAATTGTGTGGCTAATGAGATTAGTCCAACCTGGCTTAGAACTAAACAAGTGAGCATATTTTTGAAGAAGCGGTGTGGTGGCAGAGCACACATCTTCAGGTATTTGAGCAGCCCATTTGATTTGTTCTATCCCCGCTGCTTCTTTACTGGCTTGTAAGGAATCTATTCCAGGATGGGTTTTGTCCTCTGGGGCGACTGATAAATGATAAACGGGAGGCTCTCTGGAAAAATATGGCTTGTGCATGTTCAAATTTCCCTCCTCCAGTATTGCTCACAATATATGTCAGGGGGTCTCTTTTATCTTGTACTACTCAGGGACCTTCCCAAGTGGCTTCCAGTTTGTTGGGAGGTCTAGGTAGAAGGACCATTACTTTGTCACCTGTTCCAAATTTTGAGGCTGAGCTTTCTGGTCACAGTAGAGTTTCTGTTTAGACTGGGCTTTAGCTAGATTTTCCTGAGCCATATTCATGGTCTCTTTTAACTTTCCCTGCAAATCTAGCATGTACTGAACCACAGAGGTTTGCTGCTCTTGGAACACCCCTTCCCAGTTTCCTTGCATAATAGCTAAAGGGCCCCTCACCCTTCTCCCACACATGAGTTCAAAAGTGGAAAATCCAGTGGATTCCCATGGCACCTCCCTGTACGCAAATAATAGTCAGGGCAATCGCTTGTCCCAATCTTGTGGGGGTTTGCCAACATACGATTTAATCATAGTTTATAAAGTCCCACTAAAATGTTCAACAAGACCATTACTTTGTGGATGGTAGGCTGTTGTTGTAATATCCCACAGCGCTTACACAGACATTCATGCCCTCAGGGAGGAAAACAGTCCCTCTCTCTGAAAGTAATTCATATGGGAAACCCAAGCGCTTGCAGATCTTTCATAAGGCTTCAGCCACCGATAGTGTGTCTACTTTTCTTAATGACCCTGCATCAGGAAAGCGTGTAGCAAAATCCACACCTGTCAGATGTGCTTTTTTTGCTTGTGTTGGTTTTGTGAACGGCCCTACAGTGTCCATGGGTAAGCGATCAAAGGGCTATCCTATCAGAGGAAAAGGGTGGAAGGGCTCATGTGTGGTCCTCTCTCCTTTTCCCGCCCTCTGACAAAGTTCACACGACTTGCAGAAATCTGTGACTCGCCTTGAAATTTGTGGCCGAAAGAAATTAGCTAGCAAACGTTTTCGTGTTTTGCCAATCTCCATATGACCCGCTAAAACGGCTTCCTGTGCCATATGTATGAACTCTTCTCTAAACTCCTGAGGCACAATCAACCGCTTTTCTGCCTCATATGTTCTCCCCCCATTAAAGGTTTCCAGATTCTATATAAAAGGCCATTTTCCCAAACAATATTTTCATTTTGGGAATCACTGTTTGCTTTTTCAGCTTGATCTTTTAAGTAATTGTAAACTGGGGTCAGCCTGTATAGCATGCGTTTGAGACCTAGTATTTAACAGACACTGTCTTTTTGGGACACAAAATATCCATCCCTGTTAAGAAAGATTCTTCTTGATGTGGATTGACTCTCACCTCACACAGCCCATCTAAGTTCATTTACTTCCCCACATATACCTTTAGTATGAACTTTCTGAGGTAAATAATTTTCCTTGACACTAAATCAGGGCGAATGAGAGGAATCTGAGCGCCTGTATCCACAGTGGCTAAGCATTCCTGCCCATTTATTGAGACACTTTCTTTTAATGAGGAGTCAAACTCAGGTAGGTATTCAAATTTAATTATGTTGCATTGAGCAGGCTTTGGGCAGTTTACAACAGTTAAAATGTTAAAATACAATATACAAAGTTTAAAAACCATTTACGGAAAACATAGGGACCATCAACATATAACGAAAAACAACTCTGAACTAAAAACAAGTTGTTTGAAAAATCCAACCATAAAACAGCTTAAAATAGCACTGCTTAAAAATAATATACAGAAGTCAGCCAAAGGAACGAGAGTTCTCAAAAGGGGAGGCCTGCTGGAATAACAGCATCTTTAATGCCAGCTTAAAACCTTCGAGGAGGTCAGCGGGCGCATTTCAGCCGGCAGGTCATTGCACACCTGAGGGGCGGCCAAGGAGAAGGCCCTCGTGCGTGTGGCTGCCAGTCTCACATGAGGCAGCCGCAGCGGAGAGCCCTCGGAGGACCTTAGGGGGCGGACGGGGACGCAGGGGAGAAGGCGCTCCCTAAGGTACCCTGGACCTAGACTACATAAGGCCTTAAAGGTAAGAACCAGCACTTTAGATTTCGCTCAGAAACAAACTGGCAGCCAGTGTAAAGATTTTAAAACCGGCGTAATATGGTCTCCACGGGGTGTCCCAGAGACCAACCTGGCTGCCATATTTTGTACCAGTTGAAGTTTCCAAACCAAATATACAGGCAGCCCCAACTACAGCGCATTCCAGAAATCACGCCTAGAGGCCACCAGCGCGTGCAGCACCGTCGCCAGGCCCACCTGTTCCAGGAACGGGCGTGGCTGGCGCGTCAGCTGAAGTTCGTAACAGGCGCTTCTCACCGTGGCCTCCACCTGGGGTGCCAGGAGCAGGGTTGGGCCAAGAAGTACCTCAAGCTACAAACGTGCCCCTTCTGGAGGGTGCAGACCTGGTTGACATACCTCAACACCTGAATTAGGCCCCTTCACAATGAGCACCTCTGTCTTGCCTGGATTCAGCTTCAGCTTGTTCTCCCTCATCCAGCCCATCACCGACTTCAGGCAGTCATTCAGAGGAGTCGTACCTTCCTTGGATAAGGATGTTAAGGAGAAATAGATGTGGGTGTCATCAGCATACTGATGACACCCAGCCCCAAACCTCCTGATGATCTCTCCCGGCGGTTTCATGTGGACATTGAGCAGCACCGGGGATCGAATGGAGCCCTGAGGGACTCCACATAATAGTTCCTTTTTCGAGGGACAACTATCCCCGAGCGACACCATCTGGAACCGCCCTGAGAGAAAGGAGCAGAACCACTGCAGAGCAGTGCCCCCAACCCCCAACTCCCTCAGGCAATCCAGAAGGATACCATGGTCGATGGTATCGAATGCCGCTGAGCGATCCAAAAGAATCAACAGGGATCCACTCTCCCTATCAGTTCCCAGGCGAAGATCACCCACCAGGCGAGCATGGCAGTCTCAACTCCATATCCTGCTCTGAAGCCAGTTTGAAATGGGTTCAGATAATCAGTTTCATCCAAGACTGCCTGGAGTTGAATGGACACTGCCTTCGATTACCTTGCCCCAAAATGGTAGATTACTTACTGGCCTATAATTTTTAGTCCAGAGGGTCAAGGGAAGGCTTCTTCAGAAGCAGTCTAACACTTGCTTCTTTCAGACATGATGGAAAGTTACCTTCCCTTAGGGAAGCATTAATGATATTCAGCAAAAATTGCTTTACCCTCTCCCCTCCCTGGACTACAAGCCAGGATGGGCAGGAATTCTGCCTCTCTCTGTCATAACTCTGCCTCCCTCCAATGCATCTCTGCCCTCAGTTTCTCCTTTTCAAATTCCAAATACTGAGGTGACATTTGTCCAAAAGCAGGTCTGACTGGATTTACCTCAGCCTCTCTTGTCCCTCTAGCATATAAGTGTCCGATGAGCATAAATCGAAGATCTTCCACTGTTTTTCCTTCAAGAGACAAACTGAGGCTTTACATCTCGATATAAGTGCCCCATGATCTCCTGATGAGCTAACTAGCTCAAAGTGGGCTAGATGAAACAACGGTCCAGTGGATCCACAGTTGGCTACAGAATCGGACTCAAAGAGTGCTTATCAATGGGACCTTCTCAAGCTGGGGAGAGGTAACGAGTGGGGTACCGCAGGGCTCAGTCCTGGGCCCAGTGCTCTTCAACATTGTTATTAATGACTTGGAGGAGGAGGTGCAGGGAATGCTGATCAAATTTGCAGATGACACAAAATGGGGCGGGATAGCGAATACTTTGGAAGACAGAAACAAAATTCAAAGTGATCTGCATAGACTGGAGCGCAGGGCAGAAAACAACAGAATGACATTTAATAGGGACAAATGCCAAGTTCTGCACCTAGGAAAAAGAAACCAAATGCACAGTTACAAGATGGGGGATACGTGGCTCAACCACACTACAAGCGAGAAGGATCTTGGAATTGTTGTCGATCACAAGCTGAATATGAGCCAACAATGTGATGCGGCTGCAAAAAAGGCCAATGCTATTTTGGGCTGCATTCATAGAAGCATCACTTCCAAATCCCGGGAAGTACTAGTTCCCCTCTACTCAGCACTGGTTAGGCCTCATCTGGAGTACTGTGTCCAGTTCTGGGCACCACACTTTAAGAAGGATGCAGACAAACTGGAGAGGGTTCAGAGGAGGGCAACAAAGATGATCAGGGGACTGGAAACAAAGCCCTGTGAAGAGAGACTGAAAGAACTGGGCATGTTTAGCCTTGAGAAGAGAAAACTGAGGGGAGATATGATAGCACTCTTCAAGTACTTGAAAGGTTGTCACAGAGAGGAAGGCCAGGATCTCTTCTTGATCATCCCAGAGTGCAGGACAAGGAATAATGGGCTCAAGTTACAGGAAGCCAGATTCCGGCTGAACATCAGGAAAAACGTCCTGACTGTAAGAGCAATACGACAATGGAACCGATTACCTGGGGAGGTGGTGGGCTCTCCCACACTGGAGGCCTTCAAGACGAGGCTGGACAGCCATTTGTCAGGGCTGCTCTGACTTGGATTCCTGCATTGAGCAGGGGGTTGGACTCGATGGCCTTGTAGGCCCCTTCCAACCCTACTATTCTATGAATCTATGAATCTATTCTATGAATCTATATAAGCCCTTCTCTCTTTAAGGTGAAAACATCCATCTTGAAGAGAAACCCAAATCTTAAAAGATTTCTGTCAGGCAATCTTAATTTTGAATCACTGTATTGTTCTAGCTCCTAAAGTACGGTTCCTCAGCAGAAATGTTCAGTTTTAACTTGGTCTTTTGCCAAAGGCTTCTCTTGGCACTATCCTCCAAGTGAAGTCACACTCTCGTGACCACTTGTGTGGTAATAAAACACACTTTTTCATATCCCACAACTGCCACCACCTGTGACAAAACCCCTCCTCTCTTCACCATGGGGTGGTTCCGCCACACTGCCTTATACTGAGTCAGACCCTGGATCCATCTAGCCCAGTATTGTCGACACTGACTGGCAGCAGCATCTCTCCAGGGTTTCAAGCAGGATTCTTTCCTAGAAGATCCCCAGCATCCTGGAGAAACCGGGGATTGAACCTCGGACCTTCTGCATGCCAAGCATGTGCTCTCCCACTGAGCGACAGTCCTTCCTATTGCTGGATAATGGCAACTGACAAAACAGCCCCAGATTTGTGTCTCTGCAACCACATGAATCCACTTTTCTCAATGAGTTGAGTGAGAAGGAGAAAAAGGAACCCTCTTGTCTGTTTGTGTATAGTCAAATGCAGTTCAGAACTTCTCTTGCCCACCAAAGAGAATTCTCTTTAAGAATTCCCCGAGATATGTTCAGTGTGACCTTTTCCCAGGCAATGCATATTGCAGCCAAAGAGGTGTTTAACTTTTTTCTTCCCTTAAAAGGAGTCTCAGGTCATCCAGTGAAGCTGAATAGTGGATTCAGGACAGACAAAAGGAAATTACCATTTGTACTTCAAAAAAAAACCTACAGCAGGGATTAGGCATAGTGACCTCCTAATGGTCACCTTAAACACCTTCTGATTAGGATCTCTAATCCCCTGTGTGGCTGGACAGTTTTTAACTTTTGTTTTAGTCTTTGAGAAAAGGAAACTTTATGCATGGCCAGGATGAAAGCTACTGGACTGGTCTGAATTTTGGCAGGTTCAGTCAGCTCCATAGGGGCTGCCCGGTCTCCAAATTCCATGCACTTCTGTGGAAAAGCATGTGTTGGCTATGCTGGTTAGTGCTGACACCCACCGACTCTGCAGATGAGCCAATATTTTGGTGGGGAGGCAAGTGAGCAAAATTAAAAGATTAACTTTTCGGGGGAGAAAGGGCATGTAAGATGGTTACTGTTGGATTTTTCTTTTGAATAGCTGGTAGTGTCCAAGTGAGTGTGAGCAAAAGCCATTTCTGGGGGTCACTCTCTAGCACTGGGATTCTTAGAAACTCAGCCTTATACTGAGTCAGATCATTTGTCCATCTAGCCCAGTATTGCCAACACTGACTGGCAGCAGGGGCTCTCCAGGGTTTCAGGCAGGGTTTTTTTTCCCCCAGCCCTGGAGATGCCAGGGATCAAACCTGGAACCTTCTGTAGGCAAAGCAGATGCTCCTACCGCTGGCCTACGCCCGTTCCCAAATATTTATGGATCAAGGCAATTCATGAAATATCAGAACGTTACATAATAGCAATCCATACACGTTGCTGCCTTCGTACCGAGTCGGGCGTTGGGTGAGTTCACACGTCGCACCAAGCCGCCCTGAGGATAAGCCGCCATGGGTTGGTTGTTGGCTCACTAAGCCGACGGACGATCAGGCACTCTGTGGCTTGCCGTGGCTGGCTTCCCCCCTCAGTCTTCCCACCAGCTCCCAGCAGGTATCCCAGGCACCTTTGCAGCAGAACTGCGCGTTTGCTCGGTCTCTGCGTCAGCACCGTTTCTGCAATAAGTCCGCTTGGTTGCTGGCTACTGAAGGACCCCTCCGCATCAGATCGCCAAATGGAATTAATTTTCTGAACACAGTAATGCGCTCACCACTTTTTTTTTTTTTTAAGCCTTTTTGTGGGGGTCTTGCACTCTTGCACAAGAGCGCAAGACCGCCTGGCTGCTATTTAGCCAATCATACCAATGTCCCCCTCTTGTCCATCTTCTTGTCAATTTCATCCTCCATTTCTGTGCTTCACCTGGTAGCAAATACCTTTTGTAAAAGGCTGCTTCTGCTTTCGACTCCCTCCGCCCCTTCATGATTGTTGCTTCCCTCCACAGGTCTCCGTTGCTAGCTGCCAATATACATATGGGTTACAGAGCGGTGAGTGGGATCGCTAATCATATGCAAATCTCAGGGCAAAGCACTGAAACTTTTTTTAAAAACAATTTTTTTAAGTCAAGGGCCTCTTCCCTACAGGGTCCTTGATATCGAGCGAGACCCCAGTCGTTGAAGTTCCTGAGAAAGATGGTAAGTCATGACAGCAAATGTTTTCTTCCCTTCCAGCTCTTTCCAGAGAGCTGCTGAAAAGCATGTTTATACGTTTTTCTTGTAACCTTACACTGCATGCGAAAGCTGGCCCTGTTTGCCCCCAATGTAGCCACTTGTTCTCCATGGCTGGGGAGCAATATTCCTGGTCAGTTTAAGGACCGTGCAATTTTGACCGGTCTTGCCTTTCGTCTGTTGGTGCAAGTGCAGATGACCAGCTGGATGCCCCTGGCTTCGAAGGCCTTTGTGGAACACGCCCTATTGATAACCAGCTGAGCAAGCTTGGAGCGTGTGCAAACGGTGCGGAGGGCTGCTGCATGTGCCGGACAAGGAGCGTAACAACACTTCACCCCAGAGCAGGAGCACTGTGTTAGCCAAAAGACTGGGGTGGGGGAGGAGTGCTCAATTTAGGAAAGGGGCTTTTTAGACATGCACATTAAATGAAGCCATTGGGGATATTTCGGCTGCGTCTGTCCCCTTAGCTGCAGCCAGGCCTGGGGGTGGGGGATGGCCAGCTCAAGTGCGGCAGGCCTGGTACTTGGGTGACCTGGGGACGCCACGAATACTGTTCCAGCACTTTGCACCACATTGTTTTGCTCATCAGAGTTTTTGCGGTATGTGTCCTAATGCAGCGCCTTTCTGCATCCTGTCTTCTTTAAGCTGCCTTGAGTCCCAGTACTGGGAAAAAGGCGGGGTATAAATACATAAATATAATAATAATAATTCATGTTTTTCTTTCTTTTTAAATCTAGATGCATACTTGCCTTGCAAAGCCTTTGCATTACAGGGCAACACGCAGAAGCGTGTGGAGTGGAAATTCCAGAGGGGTCCAGTCACAGTTTTGTTCTATCATGGTGGTGAATTCACGGGTGAGTAGTTAAATTGTGTGGGGTACGAGTGAAATTTGAGTTAAATTGCAAAAGCTTATGGTGCTAATGTTGGCCTAGAGGATACATCTGCTCAAGCTGGAGCCCTTTTCTCCTAATCCCCAGAATATGGTAACTAGCTGGATGGGTCTTAAGCAGAGGGAGGTCAGGCAGGTAAGAGGGGGGCGAATCAGACAGTTCTGTGCCGAGGACATTTACATCGGTCCTCTCTGTGATCTGGGGATATCTGATGATCATGTCCGCAACCCCTCGTATCTTAAACGCATGCTGCTTAACACCAGGTCCATGAACGAGGAAACAGGATTCTAGCCATTGGCCTGGTGGGGAGAGGTGGACACCCAGATTTCTCGGTGCAGCGGCAGCCTGGGCTCGAGGGGTGGCTGGTGCTGCCTCTTGGTCTGCTCCGTTGGGATTCAGTCTTCCTCACCAAGTCCTCTGTCTAACGGTGTCCTGGTTTGGGGTGCTTGTTTCTGAAGCTGGGCCTCTAAGGGAGGTTAGGGATTGTGTTGGGAGTCACAGTCCAACACATCTGGAGGGCATCATGTTGCAGGAGGCCACTGATAAGTATCGCCATCTACAGCTCTCCTATATTTGAGTATTCTCTGGAGTAGCTTGTTACCGAATGTTTCCTATTGTTCTGAGGGTCTTTCTTAATTCCCGCAGATGACTACAAGGGCCGTGCTACTTTCCACCCCGATGAGATTAAGCTGGAGAAGGTGACTCGCAAGGACTCAGGCTTATATACCTGCGAGGTCCTTGGCGCTTCATTTTCTCAAACCCGGGTGGAGCTTGTTGTTCAAGGTATGCATATCGTTCATGTCTGGAATTTGCAGGGCCTGCTTTGCAGATTAAACGCTCAGACCCCACTCCCTCAGCACTCTCTTTTTTACAGAGCAATTCTCATGCATGCATTCCTAATTAACTCTTCTATACTGCCTTAGCTGCTAAGAGGTCATCCAGGCAGCATTCCTAGGAACATAGGAAGCTGCCTTATGCCGAGTCAGACTATTGGCCCATCTAGCCCAGTATTGTCAACACCGACTGGCAGTGGGTCTCCAGGGTTTCAGGCAGGATTCTTTCCTCGCCCTACCTGGAGATGCTGGGGATTGAACCGGGGACCATCTGCATGTAAAGCAGGGGCTCGATCACACTGAGCTACGGCCCCTCCCCATTCAACTCCCCATCCAGGAGCACCAGACAGGCCACTTAACAAGATCAGCCTCGGATGGCCTTCTCTCTGTCCCATCAGCCAGGACAGCTAGACTGGTGGGGACGAGGGAGAGGGCCTTTTCTGTGGTGGCCCCCACTCTGTGGAACTCCCTCCCTAGGGAACTCTGCCATGCCCCCTCTTTAATGAGCTTCCGTTGTGCATTAAAAACGTGGTTGTTCAGGCAGGCATTTGGGGTGGGTTAGGGTATTTTAGAAAATGTTTTTATTGTAGAATTTTATAGTTTTAAACTGTTTTATTGTATGCTGTACATCGCCCAGAGTGGCTGGGTGACCAGCCAGATGGGCGAATAATAAATTTAATAATAAATAAATAAATAAACTTAAAGCAAGAAAAAGAACATGAAAACCACTAAAACATGGACAACAACATGCATACGTGCAATACTTTAAAAGCCTGAATTAAAAAGATGTGTCTTCACACCCTTTCTCAAAGCCAGGAGAGTGGGGTTAATCGTAGTTCTGCAGGGACTCCACATTTTGGGGCAACAGAGAACACCTTTCACGCGTGCCTGTCACATGGGTGTCTGCGGGTGATGGTGTCCTCAAACGGGCCTCTATTGCAGAACTTAATACGTGGGCAGGTTCGTAGCGAGACACGCAGTCCCTTAAATTTGGGAGAATCATAGAATCATAGAATAGTAGGGTTGGAAGGGGCCTACAAGGCCATCGAGTCCAACCCCCTGCTCAATGCAGGAATCCAAGTCAGAGCATCCCTGACAGATGGCTGTCCAGCCTCGATAGGAGAGTCCTCCTATGTATGTGATATGGAGAGTCCTCCTATGTATGTGATATGGGGTTTATCCCTATTGGCCGTTTGAAGCAAAACTTCCAACATTCTGCAGATAAATTTGGGCACGTATGTAAGACCTCCCCCGCCCCGCACCCTACCACCCATGCGCGCTGTTGCATCTTGTGGTTGCGTGCTGCCTTAATTTACTCCGACAGCGTGCCTTCTGCTGACTTAAAAGCTAAGAGGCTGTTTGTCGAGACCAGCTGCTGGGGACCACCTAAAACTGATCTGTCAGCTGCCACTGCCTCCCTGTTCGTTTCCAAGTTCAATTCCAAGTGATTTCTGGCTTGAAACAGCTTGGGCTCAGGATCTGCTAAGGACGGCCTCTTCCTGTATGAACCTGCCATGCTCTCTTGCTGGGCACCCCCCTTTCTTCAGAGATTAGGGGGGCACATATGCGGGAAAGGTCCTTTTTAGCCAGGGCACCCAAGCCTGGGAATGCATCCGTCTTGTACCCGCGCTTCTGTGGTGACATTTTTAGACACTTCTCTGTTTTGGAGGCCTTGGGTGGTCGCTGGCCAGCTTTGTTAGCCGCCTTTCTGTATGGTTCAATCTCTCACAGGCTCAACTCCACCATGTGTCGTGGCTAGGGGTGTCGGAGGAATCCGGTTGGGGCGTGGGGTTCGTTGAACTTTTGTCGGACTCCATTCCACCTTCTGCCAGCTGGCCTGACTTGGTCCGCAGCGAGTCTGGCCATCTGGCAGATGTTCCGTAATTTTCATTTGCATGAACTGACACGTGTGCAAATTACAGCCACAATTCGTGTAGTTTGTGCAAGTTGTGGCTGCAAATGCAAATGAAGACAATTGCAGCTGTGATTTGGCAAATGTCTATGTATGCATTAAAAGAAAAAAAAAAAGCTCCCGGATTTCCTGGTTTCTGGGCCAGCCCGACCACGCAAACAGCCCAAGTCGTCCCTCTGAGCGGCAGCAGTTTGACGGAGCGCGGGGACCTGTGTGCGTCGCAGCTTCCTCTGCAGCACTGCGGGGGATCCTGGGATGCTTTCCCCCTCGGATCATGCAGTACCAACGGTTCTGAGGTGGCAGGTGATCCCGGGACCCATGCTGGCTTATACAAATGGACGTTTGTGTAAGGCTTCTCCCTGTCTTCGCGTCCCACTTCTGATTTCGCCAAGCTCGACATTGCCGTGTAAACTATTGAATCATAGTTTTTATTGCTCTGCCCTTCCTGGTACCGAGCAAAGGTATGTGGAAGTATTTCTGTGCACATGGCCGAGTTGTGCTACTTTGTGTGTCTACATCCTCCTCTCACTCCCGCCCCCAGTTCCCTACTTTCAGCCAAAGCAGGGCATACATGCGTGCCGATCATCTGAAAACATAGTTTTGTGTTGTTTTGGTACACCTGAATAGAAGAGTTCCGCTGGATCAAACCAAGGAGCGTCCATCGAGTTTCGAGTGGCTTTTAAGCTACTTGCTGCTGTCATCCAGATGCTAAAGAAGGCTTTGACTCGGTGGCTTCTCTGCAGAAGGAAGTATCTTTAAAAAGTCTCTCTTCCCTATAGGGCCCTACCCAGTCATTGAAGTTCCTGAGAATGGCGGTAAGTTGCGTGAGCGATGGTTGTATCCCCTTGGTCTTGCTTCACTTCCAGAGCATAACAAGGGGATTTTGGAGCCCTTAGCTCAGCCTTTAGGTTACATCTTGCTGTGAGCAGATGCAGGAGATGTCAAATGCAAGGGGAGTTGTCTATTCAGTGCCTCACCCACTTAAGCTGCAAATAGGGTTTCCTATAAAAGAAAAAAGACCAAGCAGGACTGCAGGAACTTTCCCTAGCCTGGTGCCCTCCAGAAGTGATGGACTACAACTCCCGTCATTCCCAGCCAGCGTGGCCAGTGCATCTGGTTAGAGAGGGCTGTACGATAGTGTTGGTGTTACAATGGGCAGTGTTGGCGCAAGAGCTTTTTGCTTCCTGAAATGGAGCCCAAATCCACCCCCCCCATTCCCAACAAAGCCCAGAACTCCAAATGTTCTTGCTGCACCATTCAGACACCCATTCCTGCCTTTGTCTATCCATTCCTTCAGGTAGACAAAGCAAATCGCTTTGCTTGCTGCATGACAGAGGCCAGTTGTGACAACGTGTAGAATTCCATGTTGGCGCATGCTTCACCCATTACGCTGTTTTGTGTCTCTCCTCTTCTATCCTCCATCCAGGACATTCAAATCTGGCAGGCACTGCAACCCCCACCCCATTATTTCTAGGCCACCTTTAAGGATGGGACCCTCTCATCTGTAGCTCCTTCTCTGCTCGCCCCTTGTTTTGCTGCAGTCTTGTGCGAATAACGCCATATCCCTCTCCATCATCTCTCCCTGTCCCACTGGGATCTGATGGAGAAAGGCAGACCTGTAAGGTGGGTTGCCCCTTGCAACTGAGCAGCTGGTGGTCCACTTCTGTGCAATTCAGAAAACCCACATTCTGCCCCAGGAGGTCATTCCTGCACCTGAAATACAAGTACAGGTTAACTCGGGGGTGCCCAGCCTTTTTGGTCAGCGGGAACTTTTGGGATTTTGAGAGAGTGTTGTGGGCGCTCTGACGAAATGGCTGCGGTGGTGGGCATGGCCAGTGACAGAACACTCATTTCCCAGAAGGCAAACTGGGAAACTAAAAGAAGTAACTTGCCCCCAAAGCCAAGTACAAGGCAGAAGTGGGGGTCCGAGCTAAAAAACAGAAGATTGTTTTGCTCATGAGGGTTTTTGTGGTATATGTCCTAATACAGCGCCTTTCTGCAGTCTGTCTTCATATTTGTCTTTCTTTCTTTTTAAATCTAGATGCATACTTGCCTTGCAAGGCCTTAGCATTACAGGGCAACACGCAGAAGCGTGTGGAGTGGAAATTCCAGAGGGGTCCAGTCACGGTTTTGTTCTATCATGGCGGTCAATTCACAGGTGGGTAGTTAAATTGTGTGCGGTGGTAGTGGGAGAATTGAATTTAACTGCTACAACATATGGTGCTAATGTTGGCCTAGAGGATACATCTGCTCAAGCTGGAGCCCTTTTCTCCTAATCCCCGGAAATATGGTAACTAGCTGGATGAGTCTTAAGCAGAGGGAGGTGGGGCAGTGAAGTAGGGCAGGTAAGAGGGGGGCGAATCAGACAGTTCTGTGCCAAGGACATTTACATCGGTCCTCCCTGCGATCTGGGGATATCCGGTGATTATGTCCACAACCCCTCGTATCTTAAACGCATGCTGCTTAACACCAGGTCCATGAACGAGGAAACAGGATTCTAGCCATTGACCTGGTGGGGAGAGGTGGACACTCAGATTTCTCGGTGCAGCGGCAGCCTGCACCAGGCATTTGGGGTGGGTTAGGGAATTTTAGAAAATGTTTTTATTGTAGAATTTTATTGTTTTAAACTGTTTTATTGTATGTTGTACATCGCCCAGAGTGGCTGGGTGACCAGCCAGATGGGCGATTAATAAATTTAATGATAAATAAGTAAATAAGCCTGGGCTTGAGGGGTGGCTGGTGCTGCCTCTTGGTCTGCTCTGTTGGGATTCAGTCTTCCTCACCAAGTCCTCTGTCTAATGGTGTCCTGGTTTGGGGTGCTTGTTTCTGAAGCTGGGCCTCTACGGGAGGTTAGGGATTGTGTTGGGAGTCACAGTCCGACACATCTGGAGGGCATCACATTGCGGGAGGCCGCCGATAAGTATCGCCATCGACAGCTCCCCTATACTTGGTATTCCCTGGAGTAGCTTGTTACCAAATGTTTCCTATTGTTCTGAGGGTCTTTCTTAATTCCTGCAGATGACTACAAGGGCCGTGCTACTTTCCACCCCGATGAGATTAAGTTGGAGAAGGTGACTCGCAAGGACTCAGGCGTATATATCTGTGAGGTCCTTGGTGCTTCATTTTCTCAAAGCCAGGTGGAGCTCGATGTTCAAGGTATGCATATCGTTCATGCCTGGAATCTGCAGGGCCTGCTTTGCCTACAAACACTCAAACTCCGCTCTCCCCAGCACTCTTCTTATACAGAGCAATTATTCAATCACACGTTCATAATTAACCCTTCTATACTGCCTCATCTGCTAAGAAGTCATTCAACTTAAAGCAAGAAAAAGAAGAACATTACAGTCAGTAAAAACAGGGACAAAAAGGCTGAATTAGAAAGAGTGGCGTTAATCGTAGCTCTTCAGGGACTCCACAGTTTTGGGGCGACACAGGAGAACGCTGTTTCATGCGTGCCTGTCAAGCGGGCGTCTGCGGGTGGTCTTGTCCTCAAAAGGGCCTGTCTTGCAGAACCTAATGCCCGGGCAGGTTCATAACGAGGCAGGCGGTCCCTTAGATTTTGGAGAGTCCTCCTATGTCAGTGATATGGGGACTCCCATTGGGGTTTCTTCCTACTGCCTGTTTGAAGCAAACCCTCCAACATTCTATGTATAAACTTGGACAT
Organism: Heloderma suspectum; assembly: GCF_057233095.1. NCBI lineage: Eukaryota > Metazoa > Chordata > Lepidosauria > Squamata > Helodermatidae > Heloderma > Heloderma suspectum. The sequence continues at coordinate 2,381,745 of NC_139474.1, forward strand.
GTTTGTAAGACCCCCCTTACACCCATACGCACTGTTGCATCTCGTGGTTGCGTGCTGCCTTAATTGACCCCGACAGCCTGCCTTCTGCTGACTGAAAAGCTAAGAAGCTGTTTGTTCAGACAGCTGCTGGGGACCACCTAAAACTGATCTGTCAGCTGCCACCGCCGCCCTGTTCGTTTCCAAGTTCAATTCCAAGTGGTTTCTGGCTTGAAACAGCTTGGGCTCAGGATCTGCTAAGGACGGCCTCTTCCTGTATGAACCTGCCGTGCTCTCTTGCTGGGCATCCCCCTTTCTTCAGAGATTAGGGGGGCACATATGCGGGAAAGGTCCTTTTTAGCCAGGGCACCCAAGCCTGGGAATGCATCCGTCTTGCGCCCACGCTTCTGAGGTGACACTTTTCTGTTTTGGAGGCCTTGGGTGGTCACTGGCCAGCTTTGTTTGCCGCCTTTCTGTATGGTTTAATCTCTCACAGGCTCAACTCCACCATGTGTCGTGGCTAGGGGTGTTGGAGGAATCCGGTTGGGGCGTGGAGCTCGCTGTACAAGGCATAATTTCAGGTCGGGTGGGAAATTAAGTATTGAACTCACAGCCACCTTCCCTCGGTGTGGCTGGATGTGACATTCCTGCTCCCTCTGCCTCTCCACCCCTCTGTGAATGTCAGGCCCACCTCGCAGGTAACGAGGAGCCACCATGTGTGAATTTCCCTGCGGGCTTCTTGTTGCAGCGGTGGCCGCCAGTTTCGATATTTGAGCCATGATGGGAGCATGCTGTGGCCTGTTGTTCAGAGTGAACCCGGCAGGGGTGGGTTGTTGGGGTGGTTGATAAGCCACCCAGAACCCATGGGCTGTCTTTGGGCGGCTTGTTAACCACCCCAACCACCCACCCTCACTGGGTTCAGAAGCACCAACAAACCCCACAGGGAAAGTCTCGCATAGTGGCTTCTCATTACATGTCAGCCAGCTCTCAAGCGTACTGATGACCTGGTTTGTACAACAGGACAACTCACTGTGGGCTGTCACCCTTGTTCCTTTCCGAGTGGCTTGTCGTGACGTCTGAACGCAGCATGGTTTCTTCAGTGGAGTTTGTTAACCTTGCACAAGCCACCCTAAGAACCCATGGCTGGTTCTTGGGTTGTTCAGGGTGCCTTGTCATGATGTCTGAACCCAGCAGAGGGGCTTGTGCATGGCTTGCTGGAAAGGGCTACTGAGCCACCTGGCAAGAGCAGCAGAAAACCTGGCTGCTCCTCCCAATCCCACCAGGGCTGCCTTCCGCCTCCCTCGTCAGTGCCCTCCGTGGATACATCAGTAAGAAATGACACGTGAGAATTCCTTTCACATGTTTGCAGCCTTTTAATTCTTTAAAAAAGGATGTGGTCCTTTACAAGGGCAGAGATTCACCTTATTCACCAGATAATCCACCAGATTCACCAGAGATTCCATTATTTACTTTAAGTGAACCTGAAATTTGCACAAGTTTCCCCTCTTGAATTTGTGCATATTTCCTAAAAGTTCTGTCTACTGGGGGAGGGGGGATTTGGGCAAATTGCAAATTCCTGCTTAAAAAAAAAAAATCTATCACACTTGTGCAAATGCAGTCACATCACCACTTCAATGCATTTTGTGGTGCAGGGAAGGGGGGGTAAACCTTTTCAGCTAGGTAACCCAATACAATGTTCCTTGGAAATGGAGGCCTTCTTTTGTAGCGTCCATGTTCGCCAGGGGGATCGGCCTATCGGTTGCACGTGATCTTTTCCCAACTCAGGGATGACTGAGCTCTGACAAGTTTGCAGAGCTGGCAGCGGAGTGCCTCCTTCAAAAACATCCTGCTAAAGCTCAAGAGGTTCAGGTGTCAGAATTTCAGAGCGGGCCTTGTGCCACTCAGTGGGAAACCGACCAGGACCAGGGGCCTTTCCTGCTTTCCATCGCTCTCTCCATTTCTTCCTTTTGCAGAGCCTCTGCTAAGAAGCTCCCGCTGATGCCTGTCTGGTCTTGGAAGATGCATGTGGCAGAGAGATGCTCTGACGCTCTCTGCATTGGGGGTCCCGTCTGCTTTATAAAGCTCAGAATAAAATGTCTAAAACTGCACGCTAATCTGCTGCAGTGTGGTGAATGCGTTGCCTGCCTTGTCCTTAATCGGTGGCACATACTTCCTAGCATGCTGTTGTTTCGGGCGGTAGGCTAAGACTTTGCCAGGCTTCTCCCCCCTGTTGCTGTCCTGGAGGAAGTTGTGATTTCCTTTCAAAGTGACAACTCTTCTTCTTGCGGCAAGGGGAGCTGCCATTTTTTAAGAAGGCAGCTCCCTTGCAGAGGCTGACTGCTGCGGGCTCTCCCGAAAGGCCCAGGCAAGGAGTGGGGGGTCTCGTGTGGTGCAGGGACTTGCTTGGCAGCAGCAGGGGAACCCTTGCAGTGGAGGGGGGCCCTGCTCAGAGTCTCCAGATCTTGCTTCGGAGTGGGTTGGCCTGGCTCAGGTGGGTCGGGGCTGAGGCGGGGCCTCCAAAGCGGATCAGGGTGCTGTGCGCAGCCCTAGCAGAAACACTGATGAAACCGTGGGGTCGAGTCTAAGCGGGGGCCATTCAAATCTACCGGAGCCAGTGTTGATGTGGCAGCTTCGGCAACCAAAACAGAGAAGAGCCCCTCCTCGTCTGCTGCCGAGCAAGAGACCGACATCTGTGCTTGCTTACGTATGAGCACTGCCACCTCTTCCCATGCCGTGGATCGGCTGTCAGCTCTAGCGTCTGGCAAGCCCCTGTCTACGATGGCTGGGGGTTCCTAGGCCCCTAACGCTCCAGGAAATGATGTGTAATGACATGCCAGGTGTAGCAAGGGTGGAACGGAGAGGAGTGGAAGAGGGCCACGGCGAAGCCAAATACAGCTTCTTGCCAGCGTTTAATTATTGTCCATAACCTGCGGGTGTTGAGACCTGCAGGGCTCTGTAAGTGGGCAGGATCCATTAGCGTGTCCCCTCTGTGGCAGACCCTACTGTGGTGTGGCACATTCAAGCATCACAAGGAAGAGTAAGAAGCACAGGTGAGAGCTCATCCCCCAAATAACACTGGCAGCATAAACAGGTGAGATGCTGTCTTACAAGGGTGGAGTTGTAGAAACAAAGAATAAAAGACATGAGCCAGCTCTCCGTTGTGCAGACCCACCAACCACTACATAGCTAGCCGGACCAATAACCAAGGCATTTAAAAAAACGGAATGACAACCCTTCTTCATGTTCATCCACAGCCATACACATTCAACAATAAAATAAAGATTATTTTAAAGATTACTTCGTGTAGCACACAGCTCACGTGGCACAGCATCGGGGGGCATGCTCAGTGGCAGAGGCAACACCAGCACATGTCCCAAAGAAGAAAAACATTTAAAGCTGAGCCCAGGCAGGACCCTCTGCTATCGCTACGGCCCACATGCAAGCTCACAGGTTCCCCGCTAAGCTGCATAGAAAAAAGAAGAAAGGAGTATGTTGGAGATTCCTAAACCGATGCCAGGGACACTATAGGGTTGCTGTACGCCACTTGGGTCACTTTAGCTATGATCTTAAAGTTAGAATACGGCAAAACTGGAAATTATTGGACCAGGAACAATAACATACAGCAATAATGTTTATGAGGGAAAGTAAATCTATACATAAGTGAATAAATATAAATTTTAAAAATACAAAGACCAAGAAGGGAACCCAAAATCCGTCTCCCTGTTCAGGAATTCTTCCTACTCGCTTGACCCCAAGACAGGAGCGCGGGTATGTTCTTAAATGGGGCCGCCACTGGGAATTCTGAAGCGGGGAGTGTTCTGACTTCATCCGGGGTGGGGGGAGAGGGACCCCATGGTTTGCGACCCAAACATATGATGCTATGTGAGCTAGCTATGCAGAGTTAACTTCCATAATTCTACACAGACAGTTTAAGGAAGGCCTGAGGCTTTCCATCAGCAGTGCCCTCGGGCACAGCGGGCCACGCGCTCTGCAGAGGAGGGCTGCGCCCGCACCCAGCAGCCGTGGCTCCCGCGGCCTACTCCGGATGGGCAGCCGCTAGGGAAAGCCAGGGAGGGGGGGTGCCGAGAGTTGGGCTGGGGCGCGGGAGATCCGGGTTCCAGGCCCCACTGAGCGCGGAGCTCACCGCGTGGCTCTGGGCCAGTCGCTCTGCCTGGCCTGCCTCACGGGGCTGTTGTGAGGGCAAATGGAGAGGAGGGGGGCTGCGCGCGCTGCCCTGGGTCCTCGTCCTCGCAAGAGGCACGGAGGCGGGCCAGGAATGCAACGATGGAGAAAGACGAGCGCGGCCCGGCCCGGCCCGGCCCGCTTCGGCTGCGCTCCGCCGGGCGACGCCGAAGCTCCCGGCGCCCAGAACAGCAGCCCGCCAGGCCCTGGCCGCGCCTTCTCCCTGAGCAGCGCGCTTTCCAGGGGCGGGGAGGCGCGCTCCTGCCCGGACGCGGGTCGCCCGCCCCCGTGGGGACGCGCCGTCCCGGGCAGCCCGCGGCGGGGGCCGGGCGGGGCCTGCGGCTCTCCCGACGGGCGGGGCGGGGCGGGGCGGGCTGCGCGTCTCCCCGTCCCCTTCCGCCCGCGCCTCGCGTAGCCTCACCTGGGCAGGGGGCGGGCGCGCGCCGGGGCGGGCGGCTCGCGGAGCCAATCAGGGCCGCCCGCCGCCCTCTCACCTGCGCGGCGCTCCGGCCGCGGCCGGCTCAGCCGCAGAGCGAAGGAGGCCGGGCGGGGCGGAGACCGGCGATGGCGGAGCGCGGCTGGCTGTGGCTGTGGCTGTGCGCCGGACTCTGTGAGTGGCCGGCGAGGGGCGAGGAAGGCGAGAGAGAAAAGAGGGAAGGAAGAAAGGGGAAAGAGGGGGTGGGGGAAGAAAGGGCGTAATAGTGGGGAAGAGGGCAGAGAGCGGAAGGGGGGAGGGGGAAAGAAAGGGAAGCACGCGGGGGGAGTGGGGAGAAGGGAGGAAGGGGAGGAAAAGGAGGAGAAGGGGGGCGGGAGGGGAGGAAGAGGAGAAAGAGAGAGGAGAGGGAAAGTAGCGAAGAAGGAGGGGAGAAAGGGGGTGCACGCAAGGGGAGGGGGGAGGCGAGCCCGGAAAGTCCGGACCTGCGGGGCGGGGTCTCCGCGGGCGGGCGTGGCGGGCCCCCGGGTGATGGGCGGCCGGGGCGGGTCTGCCGGCGTTGCGGGGGCTGGAGGGGGCGCCTGGCCTGGCCTGGCCTGGCCTGGCCAGGCCAGGCGCGTCTTCCCCGGGCCGGGCGCTCGCTGGCTCTGCGCATTCGGGCTGACCGCGGCCCGCTGTGGCAAGGCGCCTTGCCTTGCCCGGGGCAGATGCCTGAAGGGGGGGGCTCCCCTTTTTCCCTCGTCGTTGCGGGGTTGGCTGCGCCCTCCCAGGCGGTTTTGCTCGGAGGCAAGGCCCGCCGTGTTCCCTGGGGCTTACTCCCAAGTAAGTGCGCGTGGGGCCGCCGCAGGAGAAAGTCAGACGCGCATGAAGGCTGCGGCGTGAACATCACCGCGTTCCAGATTCGTCCGTTCGCGCGAAATTCACTCGGGCTCCTGCTGCGTCCAGCGCAGGTGGCCGCGTGCCGCGAGAGACGTTCGCCTTCGGGCGGGGCGGGTGGCTTTGCCGACGTGCTTTTCTTTCCCCTTTCAATCTGTCGAGACTGACTTTGTTCAGCATTAATTCAGCTGAATAGCTCGCGGCGCTCTCCATCCATGTCTTTGGCTCCAGATAAACAGGAATGCGGCTTGCATGGAGTTGTGTTTGCGGAGTGCTGCCGTGTGGGTTCACGGGACTAGCGACACAGTCTGCAAAAGGCCTTTCTGTACTTCGCCAGGTCCTTGAAATGAAGTCGTCCTGCAGTGCTTCCATGGCAGGAAGAGTTCGTTCTTCTCTATTTCCTTGTGAAAATCTTGCTCGAAAGTCTGACTCACCTTTCTTCTTCCTCTTGTGCGTCTCAAAAGAATTCTCTGCTAGCCCCGGGAGAGATTGCTTTTGTCCCCTTTGGACTCCCAGCGTGTGGGGTTGGCAGGCGAAACATGCCGCTTCCCTGCTCAGGGTTTTGCTAATTCCATCAGCAAGCCGGAACGGCGGGCACCCTAGATCTCTGTCCATTGCCTTCTGCATGTAGCCCCGAATTTGCCTTGCATTTCCTTGAGGGACTTGACACAGGGATTGCCAGGAGGAGGTGTGCGGCATCAAAGGCAAGCAGGATCATGTTTCTGTGTTCTTTTAAGCCCCACCCCGGCATTGCTTCAGTGGTGAATTGGCAGGTTGTCCCAGGCCCCTTTCCAACCTGGTGTCCTCGAGAAGTGTTGGACTGTAGCTGTGCTGGCTGGGGGTGATGGGAGTTGTAGTCCAATACGTCTGGAGGGCACCAGGTTGGGCGAGGCTGCCATATTCCACGTTACCCAAATGTGCACTAGAAGCTTAATAGAGAAGAGTTCAGGTGTTAGGATGCACTGCCCGTTATCTGTTGGCTGTGGAGGCTTTCTGAGTGCTTTTTCAAGGTGTGTGTGATGTGTTTCGTGGCAAGTGGAAAAGGGCAAGAGAAAACCAAGCAGAAAGAGGGTGGGAAGGAAAGGCTTCTGCAGACTCTGGCTAATGTGCCCATTGCTGGCTTCACATTGGGGAAGTATTGGGCAAGGAAACCCCAGAGGGCTTCTTTAATCTGGAAGAGGTAAGGTATGCACACTGAGAATTCTCTCAGGCCGCCCCCTTGACCTCCTTCAGGGCTCTGAGCAAAGCAAAAAATTCATCTTTTGAAAACCAGAATCTTGAAATGGAAAGGTGGGCAGGGGGGATTTTTTTTAAAAATTCCAGGATAGCTTTTAATAATCCAGACTCTTAGAACAGTCTTTTAAAAAAAATCAATGACAACATAAAAGCAAAATGAAACAGCAATAAAACAGCAGGCATCACGATAAAGTGAAATTACTGGGAAATTAAAAGAGCTGGGCAACTGAAAAAGCCTTCACTCAATGCTTGAAAGGACGCAGGTCTGTGGAAATACACACCATTAATACTAAATACTGAAGAGGCCCTTTGTCTAGCCGCCACCCACTTGACCTCTGCAGTAGGGTGGTTGTGGATGGGGAGTTATTTGCAGAAGGGCCTTGGGAGATGATCTTTACAATTGTCTGGAATTGGAAGCCAGCAGACTTGTTTTAAGCCTGGCAAAATGAGTTCCGTTCGGCCTGTGTCAACAGTCTGGCCCTTGTGCTTTGGATGAATGGATGTCTCTTGAATAAACTTTAAAGGGAGCCCCATGTCTGGGGCAGTGCAGAGAGAGAACCAAGCCAAGAGGCCGCAGTGCTTCTGCAGCCTTGGGGCACGGTATCCAGCGTGGCAGTGCTAGCATGAGGCACTGGGGCCTTTGCCATTCTTGGGGGCCCTCGCCAAATGCCCAATTTTGCCCTCTCCTGGAGCAGGCCCAGACCTCCCTCAGTTTAAAATGTTTGAACAACAGAAAGGAAGTGCAGCCATCCTTTGCCCTGAGCACAATATTACACCTGAGTGGGTGTAATATTAATCTGTGTGTAACTGAATATTAAAATATAAAACAAAACAATTGGATGAATTGTGTGTCAGGCTGTCCTGCATGTCTTGAAAGAAAAATATGGTGTGCATCTGAATAGATAAAAACGATGCATCTAGACAACTTTGGTAAGCCTTATGACAACGCCGGAATGTCTGTCAACTCACCCCCCCCCTCCCAAAATGAGTAGCAATTGCTTCTGTGGCTGGCTCTTACTAATCCATCACATCATCCAAGGTGTGGCACTTCTGATGGGGGAAAGCGGTCTTTGGAAGGAGTGAAAACCTGTTTGGAAGACTGAACGGGTATTTCTGGAGGCACTTGTTGGAACAGAGGCATCACTTCTGCCCTTTTAGCTTTTCAGAGGAAGCCAGTCTTTTTCCTGTAACCTTTTAAAAATATGATATGGCTCTTACTTTCCCTTTGCTTTCTCTTTAAAGGATTTACAGGGTTCATCCAGTAGCATGGGTCACACCAAAAATGTGCCACTGTGGCTAATCTGCATGTTGTTTTTCCGTGGTTACACAGATGGAAAGCAAAGCGTTTGCTCTGTGTCTGTAGCAGAATCTCCATTGTAACTCTGCATTTCCCACAGTCTGGGTGTTAGGGAAAAGTTAGGGCCTAAGGTTAAGAGCATCACGCTTCTTTGCTGCCAGGGAAGGAATCTTCCTCAGTTGCAATCCCTTCCTTGAGAATGGTTGGAAGGAGCTAAGTTTGGCAGAGAATTGCTCCCCTGCTCTCAGCTGGTCCTCTTATTTCTTGGCAGGAGTGTGGGTTTCTTGGCCAAGGCACACTTGCTTCTAGGCAGAAAGTAGAATATTTGACATAGCTGGGAAAAACCCAAACTATTTTGGGAAGAACCCAAAGTAAAGATTTGTGCCTGCCCTGCCCTCTTCCTGGGTGGCTTCCTTGTTTTCCTTGTTGGTGTGTGCAAAATTGAAGCCTTGTGTATTTGAGGCCTTTGGTTTTCTGCCATCTTTGGAGGCTCCATTAGCAGGGACATAAGAGTGGTCTGGGGTCTTTTAAATGTGGGGCACCCAGACTGTGGAACTCCCTCCCCAGAGAGGCCTGGTTGGCTCCCTTCCCCACGATGTTGAATTGTATAGTTAAGTCCATTTTGTTTTGTCAGGCATTTAGTCTGTGATCAGTTTTCCCCGTCTGCTCCGTTGTCATTGATTTACTGTGCCAGCTTCCAATTTAATGGTTTTATTGGTCTTTTTATGCTGTTAAATTTGATTGTGTTTTATTTTAATTTTAAAGTGTAAGCCATCTCAGAGGGTTCTTGTAAGGGCCAACTGGTGGGGTATAATTTTTTAAACAAATATAAATATATGTGCATTGGAGTGTCTGCTGCTGGTGAATTCATTATCTTTCAAGCATGGCCGTTCTTGCACACTTGTGGTTAGGGAGGCATTTTTCTTGCACAAGGAGGTTTGCATTCCATACCTGTATCACTGATCAAATACTTGGGGATTGGGAGACCACTTGCCAGAGCTGCACTCCTGTTGTGCAGGCCCTCCCATCTGTCCACGAATACCAGCTAGGATGGCCTTTCCCAACATAGAGCCCTCCAGATGTGTTGAATTTCATCTCCCATCATGATGGGAGTTGTAGTCCAACATGTCTGGAGAGCACCATCAAACTGATGGTTATGTGACTATCAGATACTGCTGGGTGTTCAGTTAGTTTCAATTGTCCTCAGAAGCTGAAAGGGACTTGTTGCTCTGTCTGTATGTTGCTGTGGCCATATACAACGTTTATTATTAAAAGTAAATATTTCTTAACACTAGGGCTATTGGGCTGTGTGTACCAGGTCCCAAATGTATTTTAAGTTTCATTTTGCTGTTTTGATCTATTTCTGTTTTCAAAACAGCATGCTGGCTTGCTGTTTTGCACATCCTTTTCCCGCAAGGTGACACATCAGAAGGTCTTCGGTTCTTTTTGTTTGCTTACTTCTTTCAGATACGTTTCTGACAACCCATCTGGGTTAACATTTTTTGTCGAATGGCTCTTTCAACACTAGGAAGCAGTAATGTAGGGTAGACAAATTTCCAGTGCTTTATTTTTCCACTGAAAATTTTCTGTTGCATAAGTAACAAATGGATGCCAATTGCAAATGCAACATTAACCAAGCTTGGCAGTTTCAAACAAATTAATGTTTTTCAGGTGATTATCCCTAGCAAATATGTGGCAGAATACATATATGTCTCCGTGTGAAATGGTACTTATAAGTAATGACGGTGAAACTGAAGTGCCCCAACAACCATACTGGAAGAAAGCTGAACGCTGTTGAAATAGGTGGTTGTCAGCGTATCGTGCACAGGTCTTTGAGTTGCTCAAATGTATGTGTGTGTCAACAGTTTCCAGCGCCTTTGGTTTTTTTCCTTAAACAATATAAGGGAACATAAGAACATTGGAAGCTGCAGGCAGACCCTTGGTCCATCTAGCCCAGTGTTGTCAACAACAGCAGCAGCAGCAGTCCAGGGTTTCAGGCATGATTCTTTGCTAGCCCTACGTGGAGTTGCCAGGGACCGAACTGGCAACCTTCTGCATGCAAACCAGGTGCCCTAACCCCTGAGAAACGGCCCCTCCCAAGAAGTACATGCTGTTGTCTTTAAATTTTTGCAAGTATTCTGATACAACACTCTACATAATAACATATTTAAGCCACATTAAGTGTGCTTTAATTTTCTCCCTCAAATATTCCAAGTCAAATACTTGTGGTATATTAGAACAAAAAATAAGATAAGGTACTTTTTTGGGGTGTTGTTTACTAAATACAAGTAAAGAAACATGCTAAATTAGATCACTCTCTAGAGCATCAGAACATGTTCCAAGGTAAATTAGCCTAATTTCCAATCCAGAGTTTTCCAGAAATCACACATTATTACTCGGGAGGAAGCTCCATTGTACACAGTGAGGCTTACATCTGAATAAACATAGATTTGCAGTATAAATTTTAAAATGCTGAATATTGGCAGAGGATGCGCCATAAAGTGGTTTCACAAGAACATTTTTAACAATTTACTTTAAAGTTGACAACATGGGTGTTTGGAAGGTGGCATTTGCCTCCCCCCCCCCCAAGATGAGTCATAATCTCCAGATTTCCAGCTTTTTTCTTTTTTTTTAAAGCAAGTATCTAGCCCCTCTAGAACCCGAGACAGGAGGCAAAATTTCAGCCACTATTCTGCCCATTCGTTTTGTGAGAAACCAGCCATCTTTCATTGTTCTTTCCCAATGAATGAAGTCATCACCATGGTCAACACACCCACTATCTGGAGAAGGAACTTCCTGGCTCATTTTTAAGCCTTGTTTAGATTCTTCCCTGTTGGGAGGTCAGTGCAGTCTCATAAAAACCAAATTAGAAAGCAAGGAGTTTAGTGTACCTGAGATTGGGCATTTGTGTGTCTCCCCAAAAACAAAAGGTAGCAACAAAGACAGGAGTCCATGATTTTTCTATCTCAGGTCTTGTTAATAATTCTGTCCCCCACCCCACCCCATCCTCCCATTTGTAGACATTTAAGCAATCACCTTGACAATGCAAGCTGATGAAGTTCATAATTATTTTACCCATATTGCTGTGGCTGAGAAACTGTGGGTTGCAACAGCCCTGCAAAGTAGCCCCGTGTTTTTCATTTTGCAGGGTTAGACTACTGTATGACAACTCTGCAGTGTAGTCCACTGTTGTTACCTAGGGTCCTGGTATGTTGTGTGTGTTTTTTTTAGGGAAATGCAGATAGGGCAGTGAAGTTTTAATGTTGTGGTTTTAATGTTCTATATATTTTAAATTGTTTTATTGTGTGTTGTTTGGTTTTAGTTTTTGTGAACCGCCCAGAGAGCTTCGGCTATTGGGCGGTATAGAAATGAAATAAATAAATAAATAAATAAATAAAGTAAGTTGATTGCAGCAGCGATACAATTTATTTAGGGCTATAGGAGGTTGCTTGTTTATTTATTACATTTATATCCCTTTTTTCCTCCGAGGAAAGTGATTGTGTGTATTCAGCAATTGCGTTTTTACGATGTGTGTGTCTGTGTATTTATCTTTAAAACAACCTGTCATTTTTAGTTCCTGCATGAGGCCCGGGAGGGGCTTCTCCTCCGTTGCCCCGATTAGTGCAGGCCTTGGAGCTGAGACAGTGTTTTTGAAGTGGTTTCGAAGACTAGACAGCCCTGTTGTGAAGGTATCTGTATTTCATGTGTGCTGCGTGTTGCCTGGAGAGCAGAGCTTAGGAGTGGATTGCAAGCTGAGAGGTCACCCCTCCCCCATTAACCACATCTTTCACCCATGAAATGGCCCATTACAGGGTGAAGGGAGCCAGGGAAGGAACTGAGGGTTCCAGCTGTGCAAACTTCTCAGAGGCCAGGGGTCCATCTACATTGAAATGGAATGAGAAGTGCTTTCTGGATTTTCATGAAATTGCTTTGGTCCGTCAGGGACACACGAAGCAAGAAAAGCAGAATATACACTCCCAAGGACCTAAAAATCCATGGGTCATGCAGTACTTGGAACCCCCCTTACATCAGGGTTGGGTGGGTGGAGTAGAACTGAATGTCATCAACCCCGTAGGTGCTGCTCAGCGACTGAGAGAGGCTTGTCCCCGGCCTCTGTCCATGCTCCCCTGCTCAGGGAAGTTTCCTGGAAGCGCTGAATTAAGCCCTTCTGGTTCCCCCGCCCTCCCCTCTCATCTACCATTGGGATATTGTGAAATATTAAAAGGTACTGTGCTATTGTGAATGGGAAGAACAGGCAACATAATCTGAATGGGTGAAGCAGCTACCGCGCTATTGCGAATGCTGTGCTGTTATGAATGGGAAATACTGGCTACAGTACGGTGAATGCGGAAAACAGCTACTGTGCTATTGTGAATGCCTGAAACAATACTGTTTCAATACTTGGATACTGTGAATGGGGAAAAAGAGGCTAGATATTGTGAATGGGAAAGCAGCCCTACTGTGAATGGGAGGAAAAGAGAGAATGGGGGAACAAGGGGGCGACTCCACTTCTTGGTCACATCACTGCCATGTCACAGAGGCATGCCCAGGATTTAATGTGGGGGGACAGGGCCTGCTGCAGCAGAACTGTGCAGGATCCGTGTTTAAGGGGAAAAGACGCACTAAACAGACTTTCTGAAAATGTGCCTTTTCCAGAAGGAGGCTGCGGGGTTGCTGCGGGTTGGCAATAGTGTCATGTGTCAAGAATGAGCCTGATGAGCTGTTGCCCTGTACTAAATCGGTGTATAGATTGGGCTCAGGTCTCCCTATTTCGGTATGCCATGCAAAAGATTATTGTTAGCGGATGTAAAAAGTGCATGAAGTGAAAGGTACAGTGAGTCGTCCAGGCTCCTCTAGAACCCTAAACCCTCGGCAAGCATATTTATTTCTCCTCCCCCTGCCAAAGAGACTCCCCACAGATTCCCCTGCTTCAGTCGACAGTGTATTCACCAATGTTTCCGAGATGAAGGAAATCATCCTAGGATAAGCCATGTGACGTTCTCAATGTTACGATAAGAGCAGTGATGCTATAAAATAACCGATATGACGTTTTTAACCACCTGAAGTGCCATTTTTGGTAGAAAGGTAGGGTATGCATCAAATAAATAAGAAAATAAATCAATAAATTAAGAGTGCTGTACTGTGTTTGTGCCGTGGTGGCTTAGTGGTTAAGATGCTGAACTGCAGACTGGAAGGTCGACAGGTCAGCAGTTTGAGACCCGAGTGCCGTGTGACAGAGTGAGCTCCCGTCTTCAGTCCCAGCTCCTGCCAACCTAGCAGTTCGAAAGCAAGAAATTGCAAGTAGATAAATAGGTACTGCCTCGGCGGGAAAGGTAACAGCGTTCCGTGCACCTCGGTGTTCAGTCATGCCGGCCACATGACCACGGAAGCGTCTTCGGACAGCACTGGCTCTTCGGCTTAGAAACGGGGATGAGCACCGCACCCTAGAGTCGGACACGACTGGTTGGGGACACCTTTACCTTTACCTTTTTACTGTATTTGTGCATTGGCTTTTTTGCTCTTGTTCCCATTTTGTTTTATCCCTCACTCCAACTAAACTTCTGGAGTTCCTGATGCTTCCGGAATATAACATCTGCATTACTGCTGTCAAACTCCCAGGATTTTCTGCTACTCTGTGTAGGCCTCCAAATGACATGGAATGTGACACCAAGCAACAAAGCACACACACAAGGAAAATGCACAGGTGTGTTTTAGCAGGATATGCTAATTACAATCACACACTGCTGGACAACTCCCCACCTACCACCCATCCCTGGAAAAATTCCTGCAGACACCCATGCTTGACAAGACTGTTTGAAAGCATTTCTTAAATATTTGGATGCTTCTACTTCATGCTCACTACTTCGATGGTTTTTCTTTGTTTCCCACTTGCAGGTGGCAATGCCCTTGATGAGCCCAAGCGTCAATCCTCCCCTCTCATAAAAGACACAATTTTTACTCATTCGGTTTAGCTGCCAGTTTAGAAGTACATGTATATTACATAAGAACAGTAGACAACCCCTGCTGGATCAGACCAAGGGTCCATCCAGTTCAACGTTCTTTTTCCACAGCAGCTAACAAGGTGCATTATTACATTTTTATACTGCCCAATAGCTGAAACTCTACAAGCTTGTGGAAACCCACAAGCAGGATGTGAGTGCAGTAGCACCCTCCCACCCATGTTCCCCAGCAACTGGTATATGTAAGCATACTACCTCCATCAGGACTAATAGCCCTTGATAGCCTTCTCCATGAGTTTTGTCTAATCCATGGGTTTTAGTTGTCTAATCCATAATTAGACAAATCATGGAGCTGGCATGAGGAACCCCAGCTGAAAAAGTGATCATGGAGCCATCCACGAGGGAGCCATCATGGGCCATCATTACTCATGGAGTGGGCATGGATGCTCTGTCTAAGGAACTCATGGAGCCAGCGTGAGTTTTTATTTGTCTAATCCATGAGTTTATTGGCTTCGTACCCAGCGCCGGCTCCATGAGTTTTGTCTAATGCGCTGTGTGAAGACGTCCTTCCTTTTGTCTGTCCTAAATCTCCAACCATTCAGCTTCATGGGATGACCCGTTTGGGTTCTCCTGTCCACTTTCTCTTCACCATGCGTAATTTTATACTTGCCTTTCCCCCCACCAAACCAAAAAAGCCTAAACGCTGTAACATTTCCTCACATTACAATGTGTTACGGTAGCTAGCGAACTGTGGCCGAGCAGCTCAGGGGCCGTCCAGGCCTGCCGAGCTGCTTGTGCTGGCTAAGTCAACGGTCGCCTTGTTTACCGACTTTCTTTCTCCTCTCTTTGGGGATCATATTCCCATTTGAATTCAGAGTTGTTTGTGCCGTTTTCCCAGCCCTTCCCTGAGTTCGGAGAATTTCCCTGCAACCCTAATGGCTGCAGAGTCTCCTCAGCGATGCTCGTGGGATGTAAATGTAGATTTTATTCTTCCTGACTGGCATGTTGTATCTTGTTTAACCTCCTCTTGTTTCTGGAACTTGAGTCATCCAGAGTAGAACCACTTAGTGAGTGGGCTTAGTTCAGCCTTCCCTAACTGGGTGACCACTACAGTGCCTGCTGGCTGGAGGATGCTGGGAATTGTAGTCCAACATATCTTAAGAGCACCAGGTTGGGGAAGGCTGATGTAGTTGCTCGGAGACTGAGCTATGGTCCTGGATTCAAATGTCGTGAATTAATGAGATAGCTGTAGGTGAGCCCCTCACCTGTCTTTCGGCCTCGGCCTCTCATTTGCAGTAAAAGCCCTAAGAGCATAATTTTGGCCCTACCTTACAGGGTTGCTGTAAGGATTGCACCTCTGAGGGAATGTGGCTCTTGACAGGGGGAAAAGGTTCCCACCTCAGGTGTAAATGCTCAGTATTAACTTTTGATTGGCTCTCTGAGGGTCCAGATCCTAACAACACATCAGCCTGTTTCTCAAAGGGTTTCTTCCCAGGCTTGTTCAGTTTGGAGTTGTGTTGCACTATTCACAAGACAGTTCCAAAATGTGTTCACCTGGGGAGTCAGCTCCTGATCAATGCAATTTTGGGGCAATCACGGTTGTCTTAGTTTGGAGGTCTCCAACCTCTTTGGGTCAGTAGGCTTGTTTGGAATTTTGAGAGAGAGTTGTGGGCATTCTTGCAAAATGGCTGCCAAGGGGAGGTCTTCACAAAATGGCTGCATGACCGGTCAGAGAACACTCATTTTCCCCTAGGCAAACTGGTGAGACTAGAAGAAAAGCAACATGCCCAAGAACTCAAGTCCAAGGCAGAGGTAGGGTTTGAGCTCCAAAACACAAAACCACTGTTTCGAATCCAAATAAAGATGGAGGGCAGCACTTTGCTTTGCAGCATGCCAGTCTCCCAGTTAAATAAGATTTTTTTTAAAAAAAAACTTAAATAAAATGCAAGTCAGGAGAGACAGGGAGCCTGGCAGGTGCCAAGAGAAGCATCTGTGGGCACCTTTATGTATCTATTTTATTACTGTTCTATACCATCCAATAGCCAAAACTCTCACTTCTGTACCATCTAATAGCCAAAGCTTTAATCTCTGGCAATCAAAACTCTAAAGTACAATATGATTCAACATAATATAAAACATTTCAAAAGTTAAAGCAGAATAAAACTAGAGTAAAAACCAGCAGCAGGCAAAGGTCTAAAACAACACACATTTAAAAAACAAAACGGAAAGGAGTAAAAGCCCACGGGCACCATGTTGGGGACCCCAGTGTTAGGTGATCTGACCCTTAACCTAGGAAGCAAGGCGGGTTTAAAGACCGGATGCTTTGGCAGCTTTCAGGCCTGGGCTGATGCAGTCTGTGGTTTATGTTCTGATATATTTTCTTCCTGCTGCATCTTGACCCCCAAGTACTTTGTGCATTATTGCTGAGGGGCTGTTGTACACTGTGTGGTGTGAGATCTCCCTGTAGAGAGAGTGCCATGTGAAGAGACTCTGATATCCTCCTGATGTTTGGGGGAGGATATGGAGTGGGAGGACAAGAGAACTACATTGTCCTTCAGTAGTTCTGGCCACTAATCAGGAGCTTGTTTTGTGCTCACATCAGTGCCCATGGCAATTACCATGTGACTAGTCCATATTGAGATTCTGCCAGGCTAGACCAAATGGGGTCATTTGTGTCCCTGTGTTACCTGTAGGAAGTTCAAAAGGACTAGAAATCCTCACTCATTCAGGGTCACCCCCAGAGTTGGACCATGATTGCAGTCTGCCCGTCCAAAACATGGAAGCTTATTATGACTTGGCTTTAAAACCCAGGCTGGTAGTTTCACTACCTGAAAACAAAGGTATTTCCTTGAATATGAAAAGCAGAGTTAAATCTTTCCCCAAAGGAACTGCAGTGGAGCCCTACTGCCAGCAAGGTTGTTATGGCCCTCTCAAAATCCCTGAAGGGCTCTGCTGCCCCAGAAATCAGGACTTGATGTAATGGGCTTAAGATACAGGAGGGTAGATTTTGGTTGGACGTTAGGAGAAATGTCTTGATGGGAAGAGTAGTTCAACAACAGAACCAGTTGCCCATAGGGGTGATGGACTCTTCCTCTCTGGAAGCAGCTAGACGGCTGTTTGTTGGAGATGCAATGCTCTAGGTCTAGATTTCCATCCTTGAGCAGATGGCCTACAAGTCTCTGTTCAATTTGGTTTCCATGATCTTATTTTGTTCATGTTAAAATGCAAGTCCCACCCCTCTAGGAAAAATGCAGCTTACGATAGCTTAAGATAAAACAATATAAAAGCAGAACGACCTGCCAAGGAGACCGCAGACGTAAGACTTGGTCAGGTAGTATAGTAAATAATTGCTTTCCTAAGTTGTGCTAGAGAGTTCCAAGAACTGCACACCTATTGCCTCTCAAAACCAGGCGTGGGCCATTGTGGCCCTCCAGATGTTTTGGCTATGCTGGTTAGTGCTGATAGGAGTTGTTGGCCAAAACATCTGGAGGGCCACCAGTTCCCCACTCCCGCTCCAAAAATTACAACCACCTTGTAAGGAAGGCCTATATTTGCAGGTGGGTGGGGACCTAGGCCCAGAGTGGCTTTTCGGAGCCCGCCTTTTAAGTTTGTGGCTGAGGCACCACAGGCCTCAATAGGGCAGGTTGTAAAAAAAAACAGATCATGGTTACAATCCTGCCATAGGCTAAAGTGGGCTGGAGCAGCCTCCAACTCTGCAGATGAGCCAATCTTTGCCGGGGTGTGTGTGTGTGTGTGTGTGTGTGTGTGTGTGAACAAAATTAAAAGATCAGCTTTTGGGGGAGAAAGGGCATGTAAGATGCTTATTGTTGGATTCTTCTGTTGAATAGCTGGTAGTGGCCAAGTGAGTGTGAGCAAAAGCCACTTCTGGGGGTCGCTGTCTAGCACTGGGATTCTTAGGAACCCAGCCTTATACTGAGTTGGACCATTTGTCCATCTAGCCCAGGATTGTCAACACTGACTGGCGGCAGCGGCTCTCCAAGGTTTCAGGCGGGTTTTTTTCCAGCCCTTCCTGGAGACCCCTGGGATCAAACCTGGGATCTTCCACATGCAAAGCGGGGGCTCAGCCACTGAGCTATGGCCCCTTCTTGTAGGGACTCTGCCCAAACCAGTGCTCCTGATGTTCTGACCCCGGGTGTGATGCCAGATGAGGCTACCGCAGCAAGTAATTAGTGGCAAGGGGAAAGTGCAGGTTGCTGCTGTGGTCAGTGTGTAGAATATGTCAGAATAAGCACAGGGTGTACTAACAATTCTGCCCCGAGACTGGAGGTCCGTGAGTTTTACAGATTGCACCTGTGAAGCTGCCTTATTCCAAGTCGGACGATTTGTCCATCTAGCTTGGAGCTCCAGAGCAATGGCTCTCCAGAGTCTCTGGCAGAAACGGGTCTTTCTCAGCCGTGAGGCCCTTTCAGCTGGAGGTGCTGGGGGAATGAACCTGGGACCTTCTGCAGGCAAAGCAGATACTCCTACTGCTGAGCTATGCCCGTTCCCAAATATTGTGGATCAAGGCAAGGCATGAAATATCAGAACGTTACATAACAGCAATCCATACACGTTGCTGCCTTCGTACCGAGTCGGGCGTTGGGTGAGTTCACACGTCGCACCAAGCCCCCCTGAGGATAAGCCAGCATGGGTTGGTTGCCGGCTCACTAAGCCGACAGACGATCAGGCGCTCTGTGGCTTGCTGTGGCTGGCTCCCGGCAGGTATCCCAGGCACCTTTGCAGCAGAACTGCGCATTTGCTCGGTCCCTGCGTCAGCACCGTTTTTGCAATAAGTCTGCTTGGTTGCTGGCTACTGAAGGACCGCCCTGCATCAGATCCCCAAATGGAATTAATTTTCTGAATGCGGTAATGCGCTCACAACTTTTTCTTTTTTTTTTAAGCCTTTTTGTGGGGGGCTTGCACTCCTGCGCAAGACGGCTGGCTGCTATTTAGCCAAGCATGCCAATATCCCCCTCTTGTCCATGTTCTTGTCAATTTCATCCTCCATTTCCCTGCTTCCTTTGATAGCAGACACCTTTTTTAAAAAGGCTGCTTCCTGTCCTACTGAAGTAAGGACACCCGCCCCTGAAGCTCTGCTCGTTGTCGATTTACATATGGATTACAGAGCACTGAGCACGATTGCTAATCCTACACAAATCACATGGCAAAGCAGTAAAATGGAGGGGGGAATTGCGCAGATTTCAAGGCAGTGGACGTTTACTCCTGCGTACTTGTGCAGGACCATTTTTTTCAATTAAATTGTGAACACATTGAGGCACTCTCTAGTGTCCTTTCTTCTTGATTTTTAGGAGCACAGGACAGAGGGCAGAAGGGATGAGGGAGAATGGTGGCAGAACTAGTGAGATCATAAGGGACAGCAGGGGTTTTCGCTGCCCTTGCCAGGTGGCTCTAGTTGTTTCAGACAACCCACAATGAAGTTGCCCCTGCTGGGTTCAGACATCACAAGAAACGACCATGGGTATGAACAACCCAACACCAAGCCAGGGGTTCTCAGGGTGGCTTGTTCATGAAAACCGTTATTCATGGAATTTCTGTGTCAAGAGCTTTCCAATGAAGTGTGTTTCATGAGACTCAGTCAACGGGAAAGCAGTCAAAAAAGGAATGACCAACTAACTCCCGACTTTGAATTATATATATAAGATAAGAAGAAGCTAATATGCAAAAGAAGCAAGCTGCAGAGCATATGCAAATCTGACTGTAGTATTTCATGCTGGCTGGTATAATACTTGGGATGGAATTGTAGATTGATAGAATTTTCAGGGCCTTACAGGTCACCTACTCTGACCCCCTACTTAGTTGAAGGTACCATAATGAAGGGTGCAACTATAGCATCCCTGACAGATCTGTGGACCTCTCAACCTTCTATGTGGTCTCTCAGTTTCGTCTCAGTGTTGATCCCTGCACACTGTTTAAATAAAGAAGTAAATGTTGGCTTTTGCATTGGTCCAAGTGGAGTCCCGTGTGCAGAGTCTGGGGTGTTTTGTGCCTGGCAGAAGCAGTAGCAACCTTAGATGTAAATGTGCACCGTGAGTGGGAGCCCTGGCTTAAGCTCATGTTTCACAACCTTGCTAGTTAATATGTAGCTCTTACTTGCCTCTTCCCCTGCAGTTGCTCAGTCCAAAGTTAAATGGCTCTTTGTAACAGCTGCTTTGTCATGACATCCCTGGGACCGACCCAGAGGTTAAGGTCTAAGATTGGTGTCAGAGATCACTTCCAAAGCATATTGCCATAGACCAGCTTTCCCCCTTGTGGTGCCCTCCACATGTGCTGGACTGCAGCTGCCATTATTCCCAGTTAGGAATGGCTGTGAGATGGGAATTGCCGTCCAACAAATCTGGAGGGCACCACATTGAGAAAAGCTGCCACAGATGGTAGTTATGTTCTATGTTCTGCCATAGATGGTCAAGTTGTTATGTTCTACAACTTGACTTGGCTTTGAAGCAAGGGAAATGTTTTCTGCTAGAGAGGGAGATGTTTAGCTCAACATAGGCCAACGTCAGCCTTACATACGGTCTACTTCTAAGTTTTATTTGAATCCTCTGTGGTCCACCAATTTGTAAACTGAAAACACGAGTCCCTGTTCTCTGGCAGTTAAGTCATAGCTAGTTGGTGTTTGAGCAATCCTGAGCAGGCCCGAGTCATTGACTGTGTTGTTCTCCTTGAAGAGCAGCCTGAAAACGAAACCACTGGAAGGTGGCAAAAATGGATGGGAGAGAAGCAAACCAGAAACAGGGAAAAGAAGCCACAATTTGTTTGCTTCTCTGCAGGATGACCCATGGCTAAAGCAAAGTGCGAACGCAGCCAGTGTTTGCCTTGAAATGCTGGTTTGTATACGGACGCTCATGGGGAAGCATCGGCAGTGGGGGGCTACTTAACCCTTCCAGCACCCTTGTAAATGCCCCCCACCACTCCTGCCAGCTGTTCTGGTGTTGTTGTTGTTTTATCAGTGGGGCTCTGGGGCCAAAAGCTGACTGAGAGGGAACAGACTTGCAGGGAGACATAAGTTGTGGGAAAAGTTTTCCCCTCCCCCCAGGCTCCCCCTTACAAATTAATGAGTGCATGTTTTGGTTTGGCAAGCGTGGTGTTACTGATAATTTTATCCTTATAATAGATGACTTTGGTTGACCCTACTTGGCATGGAGTGCTCCTTTCCTCTGCACCCTCCTGCCTTGGAGGTGGGGGCGGCAGGGAGAACTTAAACATTAAGCAGCAACAACAACAACAATAATGTCTCTGTTAAGATGTATAGCCCACCCTAGCACATGATCACAAGACAGGTTACAGTCAGTCTTACTCATTTAAATATATATATGTAAAATAGTCTTTTCCCAAGAGGCAGTGTTCAGTGGCAAGCCAATATAAATCAAGGGCAGGGGATGTGTGTAATACAGCAGAACAAAGGGCTAAGAACGTCCATACCCATGCACCTTGGAGCACCTTCGTAGGTGGGCAGAGTGCAAATATAATACATCATGAGTCCCCTGGAATTGGTCACCTGTGGGAACTGCTGGAGGCAGCATTGCCTGATAAAGGCAGCTGATGCTCACTTCTGTCATTCGACAAAATCCTGGTTTGAGGCACAAAAAGAAGAGGAAGTTCAGAGTCCCATCTACAGAAGGGGGGAGCAGATTTGCTGGCCAGACTTCTGGTTTCATCAGGCTGGGGAAGTTTCTTCTGGCACACCTACGGTGAATAATGAGTCTGTGGGTGGGGATGAGGTGGCATCAGAACAGGTGAGGCAGGAAACTGCTAGGTGGGCTGAAGGCTAATTGAAACCTACTTTCGCCTGTCCTCTTCCTACTCCCCAAGTGCTCTCATTCCTGCTGGCAAATTTTGATTTCCTGGTTTCTGGGCCAGCCCGACCACGCAAACAGCCCAAGTCGTCCCTCTGAGCGGCAGCAGTTTGACAGAGCGTGGGGACCTGTGTGTGTCGCAGCGTCCTCTGCAGCACTGCGGGGGGATCCTGGGATGCTTTCCCCCTCGGATCATGCAGTGCCATCAGTTCTGAGGTGGCAGGTGATCCCGGGACCCACGCTGGCTTATACAAATGGATGTTTGTGTAAGGCTTCTCCCTGTCTTCGCGTCCCACTTCTGATTTCGCCAAGCTCGGCGTTGCTGTGTAAACTATTGAATCATAGTTTTTATTGCTCTGCCCTTCCTGGTACCGAGCAAAGGTATGTGGAAGTATTTCTGTGCACATGGCTGAGTCGTGCTACTGTTTGTATGTCTACATCCTCCTCTCACTCCCGCCCCCAGTTCCATACTTTCAGCCAAAGCAGGGCATACATGCGTGCCGATCATTTGAAAACATAGTTTTGTGTTGTTTTGGTACACCTGAATAGAAGAGTTCCGCTGGATCAAACCAAGGAGCGTCCATCGAGTTTCAAGTGGCTTTTAAGCTACTTGCTGCTGTCATCCAGATGCTAAAGAAGGCTTTGACTCGGTGGCTTCTCTGCAGAAGGAAGTATCTTTAAAAAGTTTCTCTTCCCTACAGGGTCCTTGATATCAAGTGAGACCCCAGTCGTTGAAGTTCCTGAGAATGGCGGTAAGTTGCGACAGTGATGGTTGTCTTCCCTTGGTCTCGCCTCACATCAAGAACATAACAAGGGGATTTGGGAGCCCTTAGCTCAGCCTTTGAGTTAGAATCATAGAATAGTAGGGTTATAAGGCCATCGAGTCCAACCCCCTGTTCAGTGCAGGAATCCAAGTCAGAGCATCCCCGACAGGTGGCTGTCCAGCCTCGTCTTGAACGCCTCCAGTGTGGGAGAGCCCACCACCTCCCCAGGGAATTGCTTCCATTGTCATATTGCTCTAACAGTCAGGAAGTTTTTCCTGATGTTCAGCCGGAATCTGGCCTCCTGTCACTGGAGCCCATTATTCCTTGTCCTGCACTCTGGGATGATCGAGAAGAGATCCTGGCCTTCCTCTCTGTGACAACCTTTCAAGTACTTGAAGAGCACTATCATATCTCCCCTCAGTCTTGTCTTCTCAAGGCTAAACATGCCCAGTTCTTTCAGTCTCTCCTCATAGGGCTTTGTTTCCATCCCCTGGTCATCTTCGCTGCCCTCCTCTGAACCCTCTCCAGCTTGTCTGCATCCTTCTTAAAGTGTGGTGCCCAGAACTGGACACAGTATTACAGATGAGGCCTAACTAGTGCTGAGTAGAGGGGAATTAGTACTTCCCAGGATTTGAAAGTTATGTTTCTGTTAATGCAGCCCAAAAGAGCATTTGCCTTTTTTGCAGCCACATCACATTGTTGGCTCATCTTCAGCTTGTGATCGACAACAATTCCAAGATCCTTCTCACTTGTCGTGTTGTTGAGCCACATATCCCCTATCTTGTAACTGTGCATTTGGTTTCTTTTTCCTAGGTGCAGAACTTGACATTTATCCCTATTAAATGTCATTCTGTTGTTTTCTGCCCAGTACTCCAGTCTATCCAGATCACTTTGAATTTTGTTTTTGTCTTCCAAGGTATTAGCTATCCCACCCAATTTGGTGTCATCTGCGCATTTGATCAGCATTCCCTGCACCTCCTCCTCCTCCAACTCATTAATAAAATGTTGAAGACCACCGGGCCCAGGACTGAGCCCTGCGCCACCCCACTCATTACCTCTCCCTAGTTTGAGAAGATCCCATTGATAAGCACTCTTTGAGTCTGATTATGTTGCCAACTGTGGATCCACCTGATCATTGTTTCATCTAGCCCACTTTGAGCTAGTTTGCTCATCAGGATATCATGGGGCATTTCGTCGAAAGCTTTGCTCAAGTCGAGGTATATGATGTCCACAGCATTCTCGCAGTCCATAAGGGAGGTTACCTGATCAAAAAATGAGATCAGATTCGTCTGGCAGGATTTGTTCTTGACAAATCCATGTTGGCTTCGAGTAATCACTGCAGGTTGGGTCTTGCTGTTCCCTGCAGGAACTTTCCCTAGCCTGGTGACTTCCAGACATGATAGACTACAACTCCCATAATTCCCAGCCAGCATGGCCAGTGCATCTGGTTGGGGAAGGCTGCGCTATAGAGTTGGTGTAGCGATGGGCAGTACTGACCCAAGACATTTTGCTTAATGGAGCCCAAATCCATTTTAAGCCCATTCCCATCTATTTATTTTATTTATTTACAATATTTATATTCCGCTCCACATCAAAAGATTTTGGCACAGTGAACAGCAAGTATAAAAGAATAAAACACCATGTTAAAACCATTAAAACATTTTAAAAGAAACAAGTTCTAATAAGACCAGATTTAATAAACCGCAGCTGGTCACTCAAGGAAGGCTTCCCAAAATAACACTGTCTTCAGGAGGTGCCAAAAGCAACACAACCTTGGCAACTGCCTGACCTCCAAAGGCAGGGAGTTTCACAGGAAGGGGGCCACCACACTGAAGGCTCTTTTCCGGGTGGGCTCCAGCCGGGCCGTGGGTCCATGTGGAACCACCAGAAACATGCCCTCTGATGACCTCAGTGAAAGGGCAGGTTGGTAAAGAAGGCGGCACTCTCTCAGGTATCCTAGTCCCAAGTTGTTTAGGGCTTTATACATGAGTACGAGTACCTTAAACCTGGCCTGGTAGTGAAAAGGCAGCCAGTGCAGTTCCCTCCACGAAGGAGTTGAATGCTGAAAAGGAGCAGCTCCTGAAAATAGACGAGCTGCTGCATTCTGCACTAGCTCCAGCTTCCGGACCAGCCTTCAGGGCAGCCCCGCTGAGAGTGCATTGCAGTAATCCAGCCTTGAAGTTACTAGGCCCAGAACTCCAAATGTTCTTGCTGCACCATTCAGACACCCATTCCTGCCTTTGTCTATCCATTCCTTCCTCCAGGTAGACAAAGCAAATTGCTTTGCTTGCTGCATGACAGAGGCCAGTTGTGACAACGTGCAGAATTCCATTTTGGCGCATGCTTCACCCATTACGCTGTTTTGTGTCTCTCCTCTTCTCTCCTCCACCCAGCACATTCAAATGTGGCAGGCACTGCAACCCCCCCCCCATTATTTCTAGGCCACCTTTAAGGATGGGACCCTCTCATCTGTAGCTCCTTCTCTGCTCGCTCCTTGTTTTGCTGCAGTCTTGTGCTAATAACGCCATATCCCTCTCCATCATCTTTCCCTGTCCCACTGGGATCTGATGGGGAAAGTGACAGAACACTCATTTCCCAGAAGGCAAACTGGGAAACTAAAAGAAGTAACTTGCCCCCAAACCCAAGTACAAGGCAGAATTGGGGGTCTGAGCTAAAAAACACAAGGGCAGTATTTCACTTTGCAAGATCCCAGCCTCACAGTATCAAAAAATGCCAATGGGCACTGCATTGGAAAACCCAGGGTTAAGAAGATGCATAACTTGTTCCAGTAAAAGAATTGGATTGTGGCCTGATAGAATTCCAAATAACGTGCTCCTTCTGGCAATCCTGGTTCTTCAGGAATCCTCTGCTCAGTCCTGCTTGGTCTGTTGTTTATTTGGTCAGTCGCTTCCGACTCTTCGTGACTCCATGGATCAGCCCACGCCAGAGCTTCCTGTCGGCCCTCGCCACCCCCAGCTCCCCCAAGGTCGAGTCCATCACCTCCAGAACATCAACAATCCATCTTGCCCTTGGTCGGCCCCTCTTCCTTTTGCCTTCCACTTTCCCTAGCATCAGCATCTTCTCCAGGGTCTCCTGTCTTCTCATTATGTGGCCAAAGTACTTCAGTTTTGCCTTTAATATCATTCCCTCAAGTGAGCAGTCTGGCTTTATTTCCTGGAGCATGGACTGGTTTGATCTTCTTGCAGCCCAAGGCACTCTCAGAGTTTTCCTCCAGCACCACAGTTCAAAAGCATCTATCTTCCTACGCTCAGCCTTCCTTATGGTCCAGCTCTCGCAGCCATAGGTTACTACGGGGAATACCACTGCTTTAACTATGCAGACCTTTGTTGTCAGTGTGATGTCTCTGCTCTTAACTATTCTATCAAGATTTGTCATTGCTGTCCTCCCAAGAAGTAAACGTCTTCTGATTTCCTGGCTGCAGTCAGCGTCTGCAGTAATCTTTGCACCTAGAAAGACAAAGTCTGTCACTGCCTCCACATTTTCTCCCTCTATTTGCCAGTTATCAATTAAGCTGGTTGCCATAATCTTAGTTTTTTTGAGGTTTAACTGCAACCCAGCTTTTGCACTTTCTTCTTTCACCTTCATCATGAGGTTCCTCAGCTCCTCCTTGCTTTCAGCCATCAAAGTGGTATCATCTGCATATCTGTGATTGTTAATGTTTCTTCCAGCAATTTTAACTCCAGCCTTGGCTTCATCAAGCCCAGCACGTCGCATTATGTGCTCTGCATACAGGTTGAATAGGTAGGGTGAGAGTATACAACCCTGCCGTACTCCCTTCCCAATCTTAAACCAGTCCGTTGTTCCGTGGTCTGTTCTTACCGTTGCTACTTGGTCGTTATACAGACTCCTCAGGAGGCAGACAAGATGACTTGGTATCCCCATACCACCAAGAACTTGCCACAATTTGTTATGATCCACACAGTCAAAGGCTTTAGAATAGTCAATAAAACAGAAATAGATGTTTTTCTGAAACTCCCTGGCTTTCTCCATTATCCAGCGGATATTGGCAATTTGGTCTCTAGTTCCTCTGCCTTTTCTAAACCCAGCTTGTACATCTGGCTATTCTCGTTCCATGAATTGCTGGAGTCTACCTTGCAAGATCTTGAGCATTACCTTACTGGCATGTGAAATAAGTGCCACTGTTCGATAGTTTGAACATTCTTTGGTGCTTCCCTTTTTTGGTATGGGGATATAAGTTGATCTTTTCCAATCTGTTGGCCATTCTTGTGTTTTCCAAATTTGCTGGCATATGGCTTGCATCACCTTGACAGCATCATCTTGCAAGATTTTAAACAGTTCAGCTGGGATACCGTCATCTCCTGCTGCCTTGTTATTAGCAATGCTTCTTAAGGCCCATTCAACCGCACTCTTCAGGATGTCTAGCTCTAGCTCACTGACCACACCGTCAAATCGATCCCCGATATTATTATCCTTCCTATACAGATCTTCCATATATTCTTGCCACCTTTTCTTGATCTCTTCTGCTTCTGTTAGGTCCTTGCCATCTTTGTTTTTGATCATACCCATTTTTGGTATGATCAAGCATGATCCCAGACCATGCTTGCCTGTAATTCCAGGTGTCGTTTGGTTTGACTACCCACCTTAGCATTCCAGTCTCCTGTAATGTAAATAACATCTTTGTTATTTTCTTGGTCTAGGTGACCTTTTTTCTTTTATAGGAAACCATATTTGCAGCTCAAGTGTGTGAGGCACTTAATAGACAACTCCCCTTGCATTTGACGTCTCCTGCGTCTGCTCACTTTATGTAATGTTTTCTTCCTCTTTAAATATATCAGTAAGCACAATGTTAGAAGTCAGGTTTTAACACTGAAATAAAGAGAATAAAGCTGCAGTACTGAAACAGGGTTATGGGGGAGTAAGCTTGGCAGGTTTTACTTCTGAATAATCATGCTTTGTTGCATATAGTGCAGTCCTTTCTGGTTCCACTATCACATCTAACTTCCAGAAGAAAAATTATCCCAGCGCTTCACACAATTGTTTTGTTCATAAGGGTTTTTGTGGTATATGTCCTAATGCAGCACCTTTCTGCATTCTGTCATCATATTTGTCTTTCTTTTTAAATCTAGATGCATACTTGCCTTGCAAAGCCTTAGCATTACAGGGCAACACGCAGAAGCGCGTGGAGTGGAAATTCCAGAGGGGTCCAGTCACAGTTTTGTTCTATCATGGCGGACAATTCACAGGTGGGTAGTTAAATTGTGTGCGGTGGCGGTGGGAGAATTGAGTTTAACTGCTAAAGCATGTGGGGCTAATGTTGGCCTAGAGGATACATCTGCTCAAGCTGGCGCCCTTTTCTCCTACTCCCCGGAAATATGGTAACTGGCTGGATGGGTCTTAAGCAGAGGGAGGTAGGGCAGGTAAGAGGGAGGTGAATCAGACAGTTCTGTGCCGAGGACATTTACATCGGTCCTCCCTGCGATCTGGGGATATCTGATGATCATGTCTGCAACCCCTCGTATCTTAAACGCATGCTGCTTAACACCAGGTCCATGAACGAGGAAACAGGATTCTAGCCATTGGCCTGGTGGGGAGAGGTGGACACCCAGATTTCTTGGTGCAGCAGCAGCCTGGGCTCGAGGGGTGGCTGGTGCTGCCTCTTGGTCTGCTCTCTTGGGATTCAGTCTTCCTCACCAAGTCCTCTGTCTAATGGTGTCCTGGTTTGGGGTGCTTGTTTCTGAAGCTGGGCCTCTAAGGGAGGTTAGGGATTCTGTTGGTGTACCACCTGCCTGCTGCTCAACTGTTTGAGCTGAAGGAGGCAATCTTGGCATTGTCTTGGGGAACTTCATCATCCAGCTTTCTGCAGTTGTAAAACAGCTTTATGCAACCTGGTGCCCTCCAGATGTTTTGCACTTCGACTCCCAGCATTCCGGACCATTGGCCATACTGCCTGGGGCTGACGGCAGTGAAAGTCCATCACACCTGGAGGGCATCAGGTTGTGGGAGGCTGCTAAATAGCAGATAAAAAAAGGAGGGGAGGCACGTGCACAGGGAAAAACAATGGAGAAAAGAAATTGGAGAAATCCCAGGTGCCTGTAGAATATAGAATACCGAATTGGTCTGTATACATTGTCTGTTTGTTATTGCCAGTGTACCGTGGCATCCATTGTGTCCCATTTTTGAGAGCAATTGACAAATGGTACCCTTTCATCACTACAAATTTACTCCATGACGCCCACTCTGTTGTAAAGGTAGTTCAACACAATCTATCTAATTTGCTGCTAATATGTCTATATAAAACCTGCTGGCCGTTTTCTAGTGTGCAGTATAAGGCAAACAAGCCATTGGTCTGTTTTATGTGAGGGAAGGCTTCTTAATATTATAAACCAGTATTGATGTTTTATTTTTTAACATGATCATTATTGTGGTTAGAGTAACCCTGATGTTCTCATTTGCATTTTTTTATATATACAGACAATAACAAATCTTTGCACACTCGTCGTTCTCATTTTTTGCCTTGTTGGTTCTAATAAGTGTAAAAGTAATGGTTTCTTGATTTTTATATGAATGTAAGAAGTATCAATTGTGTATAGGTCAGAATTGGTTGAGAAATTTATATAATTTTTACAGTGATTGTTTATTTTAGGAGTGTTTGAGATGTTCTTATGTGTTCTGGAGTAACATGAAATAACCAAGATGATGTATGTATATATTTGTATTGTAGCCCCTGAAGAAGGAAATCAGTATTTCTGAAACGAAGCACGTCAGGCCAATGTAAAAAAACTACAATAAACCTTTTTCTGCAGGCACCTGGGATTTCTCTGATTTCTTTTCTCCATTGTTTTTGCTAATAACTGTCACCATCGACAGCTCCCCTATACTTGGTATTCCCTGGAGTAGCTTGTTACCGAATGTTTCCTATTGTTCTGAGGGTCTTTCTTAATTCCTGCAGACGACTACAAGGGCCGTGCTACTTTCCACCCCAATGAGATTAAGTTGGAGAAGGTGACTCGCAAGGACTCGGGCTTATATACCTGCGAGGTCCTCGGCGCTTCATTTTCTCAAACCCCGGTGGAGCTCATTGTTCAAGGTATGCATATCGTTCATGTCTGGAATCTGCAGGGCTTGCTTTGCCTACAAACGCTCAAACTCCACTCCCCCCAGCACTCTTCTTTTACAGAGCAATTATTCATGCATGCATTCCTAATTAACACTTCTATACTGCCCTGTCTGCTAAAAGGCATCAAGACAGCATTCAACTTAAAGCAAGAAGAAGAACATTAAAACCAGTAAAAACATGGACACTGCATACTTTAAAAGGCTGAATTAAAAAGAAAGTGAGGTTAATTGTAGTTCTTCAGGGACTCCACAGCTTTAGGGCAACACAGGAGAACGCCCTTTCACGTGTGCCTGTCAAATAGGCGTCTGCGGGTTATGGTGTCCTCAAAAGAGCTTCTCTTGCAGAACCTAACACCCGGGCAGGTTCATAGCGAGGCAGGTGGTCCCTTAGATTTGGGAGAGTCCTCCTATGTAAGTGATTTGGGGACCCAAGCAAACCCTCCAACATCCTACATATGAACTTGGACACATTTGTAAGACCTCCCACCCCACCCCACCCCTATACGCACTGTTGCATCTCATGGTTGCATGCTGTCTTAATTGACCCCGGCAGCCTGCCTTCTGCTGACTGAAAAGCTAAGAGGCTGTTTGTTCAGATCAGGTGCTGGGCAAAGCTGACATACCTAAAACTGGTATGTCAGCTGCCACTGCCTCCCTGTTCGTTTCCAAGTTTAATGCCAAGTGCTTTCCGGCCCGAAACAGCTTGGGATCAAGATCAGGCCACCTTTCTGTATGGTTTGAATCTCTCCCAGGCTCAGCACCCCGTCTGTCACAGCTAGGGATGTCGGAGGAATCCGGTTGGGGTGTGGAGCTTGTCGAGCTTTTGTTGGATTCTGTTCTGTCTTCCACCAGCTGGCCCAACTTAGTCCACAGTGGGTTGGGCCAGCCGGTGGATGTTCTGTAATTTTATTTGCACAAACTGACATTTGCCAAATTGCAGCCACAATCTGTGTAATTTATGGCTGCGATTTGCACAATTTGTAGCCACAATTTGCCAAATGATGGAAATTGCCTCTGCAATTTGTGCAAATGTCGATTTTTCTGCAATTTTTTAAAAAAGAACTCCCGGATTTCCAGAAAACCCACAGCTCACAAATGCAAGCGGAGTCGGGGTGCCACGGAAATCCAGCAAGCCCCAAAGGGGCCTGATCTCCTGGAGACAAGACATCCCTAATCATGTTTGGGGCAATGCCCAGGCCTGTGCCTTTCATTTTTGTTAATAAACACAATTTTTATTTAACTTTTATATTTCCAAATAGAACCAAACTCACATACACAAAATAAATACATCAATGACATACAATTAAGAAAAAAACAAAGAAAAACCTATAGAAATGTGTAGAGATGCGCAGGTGCAATAAAAATACAGCACAAAATCCGAATCCACATGAAATGACTCCTGGTCCAAATTACTCATAAAGGCGGAGCGATGCTGAGCCTACGTCGGAATGCTTGTCAGGGCAAAGCTGCCTTCGGTAATATGTTCTCTCGAAGGAGGCAAGAGATGTAACGTCCTCAGCCCGTTGTACAGTTGAGGGCAGTACCCTGTCCTTCCACCCCTGTAGTATGAGTCTCTTCACCACAATGAGAGCCCAGATAGTCTACCGCCGCTGGCCAATGGATAATTTCCACACCATGAGAACAGTTCAGCAACGCATGGACATCCCTGAACTGTAATGAAATATCCAAGACAAAATTGATGCACCTAATAATGTCTATCCAGAGAGGAGCCACCAGTGCACATGCCCATGTTACATGCACCAGTGATGCATCTGCCGTCCCACAGGGCCAGCATCTACTTGGAAGGTGATAGGTTTTTCCGAAAGAGGTGCTCCGGCATCTAATACACTCTAAAGTGCAATTTGTGCTGCACAAGGCATCATTTCAGTTTGGGGGAAATATTACGTATTGAACTCGGAATAATGGGCTCAAGTGACAGGAAGCCAGATTCCAGCTGAACATCAGGAAAAACTTCCCAACTGTTAGAGCAATATGACAATGGAACCGATGACCCAGGGAGGTGGTGGGCTCTCCCGCACTGGAGGCACTCAAGAGGAGGCTGGATGGCCACCTGTTGGGGATGCTCTGACTTGGAATCCTGCATTGAGCAGGGGGCTGGACTCGATGGCCTTGTAGGCCCCTTCCAACCCTACTATTCTATGATTCTGTGAACTCACAGCCACCTTCCCTTGGTGTGGCTGGATGTGACGCTCCTATTCCCTATTCCTCTCCACTCCTCTTTGAATGTCAGGCCCACTTGCAGGTAATGAGAAGCCACCATATATGAATTCCCCTGTGGGGCTTGTTGTGGCAATGGCCACCAGTCTGGATATTTGAGCCATGGTGGGGGTGTGCTGTAGCCTGTTGTTACGTGTGAACCCGGCAAGGGCAGATTGTTAGGGTGGTTGACAAGCCTTAGGGCCATGGGTGGCTTCTTAACCACCCCAACACCCCACCCTCACCGGCTTCACATGTCACAGCAAGCTATAGTGCGCTCCCACTGCGGCTCGAACATTCTGAATAGTGGCTGCTA
Source organism: Heloderma suspectum (assembly GCF_057233095.1). Taxonomy (NCBI): domain Eukaryota; kingdom Metazoa; phylum Chordata; class Lepidosauria; order Squamata; family Helodermatidae; genus Heloderma; species Heloderma suspectum. Next base: position 2,413,914 of record NC_139474.1, read on the forward strand.
TTACATTATTCTAAGGAGAGAAAAAATGGTTATACATAAACTTCAGTAAAAGCAGATGATATCCAAAATATAAGTCCATTTGCAAGTTATGCCTATATAACACTCTTTCAAATGTTGCTAGTGTTAAGTCTTCGGTCCGTTGCATTTTTTGGTTTTTTATGTTTTTTGTTTGTTTGTTTTGTTTGGTAAAAATTCACAATAAAAAATTGATTAAAACAAAAGCTAAACAAGCCCAGCTGTTGTATCTTTTCCTCATAGGGGAGATGCTTCAGCCCCGTGATCATTTTAGTTGCCCTTTTCTGCACTTTTTCCCATGACCATAACCCATTGGTCCTCTCCGTTCCATCATGTTTCTGTAATGCCCACTATATTTCGGTTCCCTGCATGCTGAAAGAGGGGAGAAGAAATCAGAAAGTCATCTAAGCGGAAACTGTTTTGACAGGCTGAAGTGGTGAAGGTATAGCCCCCATCGCTGGAGTTACAGACGCGGCACACATCAAGCCCTGTTCTGCCATGTAGGCCTTGAGGGAGAAGCGAACGGAAGAGGGTACTGTACATGAAGGAGTATTCCTATCAAGGATCGGATCTAGTATGTCACTGAAGCCACCTCGAACTATCAGTTGATCATAGGCAATAGAAGATAGGTGGCAGAAACTAGGGCTGTGCACCACTTTGGTCTGAACCCTGAATCCCAAAGGGGATTGGGGCACTTCGGACTGAATCAGTGGTATATACTGTCTAGCCTGCTGTTGTTTCAGGCGGTATGCCAAGCTTCTTCCCCCTTTGTGCTTCGGGGGTGTCTTGGCCTGATCTGGACAGCCACCGTGCCCAGCCATGCGAGTCCCCTGCTCCTCAGCTGGACCCCTGGGGAGTGCCCACAGCCATCGCTGTCTTGGAGTCACCATTGCCTTTCAAAATGGCGACTTTTCTTGTGGCAAGAGGAGTCGCCATTTTAAAAAAAGGCAGCTCCCTTGCAGAGGCTGACGGTGGCATGTGCTCCCAAAAGGTCCAGGTAAGGAGTGGGGGGTCTCGTGTGGCGCAGCGGGGGCTTGGTTGGCAGCAGCAGAGAAACTTTGGGTCTCCGGATCTTGCTTTGCATCTTGCTTTGGAGCGGGCCAGCCCAACTCTGGAGCAGGCTCAGGTGGGTCGGGGCTGAATTGGGGCCTCCGAAGCCGGGGGGGGGGGGGTTGTGCATAGCCCTAGCAGAAACATGGATGAAACTGTGGGGGCAAGTCTAAGTGGGGGCCATTCAAATTTACCGGAGCCAGTGTCAATGTGGCAGCTTTGGCAACCAAAACAGAGAAGTGCCCCTCCTCGTCTGCAGCCAAGCGAGACACCGACATCTGTGCTTGCTTACGTATGAGCACTGCCACCCCTTCCCATGCCGTGGATCGGCTGTCAGCTCTTGCGTCTGGCAAGCCCCTGTCTACGATGGCTGGGGGTTCCTAGGCCCCTAACGCTCCAGGAAATGATGTTAATGACATGCCAGGTGTAGCAAGGGCGGAACGGAGAGAAGGAGTGGAAGAGGGCAGCAGCGAAGCCAAATACAGCTTCTTACCAGAGTTTAATTATTATAAGATATGAGCCAGTTCCTCAGGTCTCCATTTGTACAGACCCACCAACCACTACACAGGCTAGCCAGACTAATAACCAAGGCATTAAAAAAAAACAGAATGACAAACTTTACATATGATCTTAAAGTTAGAATACAGTAAAACCAGAAATGACTGGACCAGAATCAAAGAAATAAAACAATATTTATGAGGAGAAATAAATAAATATATACGTAAGTAAAGATAAATTTTAAAAATGCAAAGACCAAGAAGGGAAAATAAAAGAAAAATAAGAGGTGGGGGATAAGAAAATAAGGGAGGACCCAAACAGATAAACAGAAATATTTCTTGCTCTTTCAACAATTTCCTGAGGAACCATATTATTTCCATATAGATAGGGCAGGAAGCCACCTGTGACGCAATATTGAGGAAAGGAAAAGTTCATATTGCTGTCATATGCCCACTCTCATTTTGTTCTTTGTCACTTGGATCCTTCTATTGAAGGAAAAGGCAAATGTAAGAGAAACGAGCAGTTCCATATTCACTTCATATGGGTACTGGATGTTTACAGTTTGTTACTGATAAATGAGTAATACAAAAAAAGGAAGGGCTCTAAATGTTCTTTTTTTAAAAAAAAAGAAATAAAAGAGATGGAATAAGAATAGAAATCTCTGCCAAAATGGACTGGACTAGCACCGTCTTGCCAAGAGCGTTATTTAGGTGTAAATTGCGATCTTGCTGTTCAGCTGGGCGTTGTGCAGGGGCACCTAGTCCCAGTAGGGAAGCTAGCTTATTTCCCCCTCTGCATGGAACTCACATGCCAAGAGGATTAGCATAATTACCCTGTTGTGTTGTGCGAACCCAGTGAGGGTGGCTTGTTGCTGTGGGTAAGAAGGCCCCCAGAGCCCATGGGCTGTGGTAGGGTTCTTGTTGGCTTGTTACCCACTGCAAGAAGCCACCCTCACCATGTTCACGTAACACAAGCCGTGTCGCCAAAGGTAATTATGTGAGTTGCCCTGGCATGTGACAGGCACACGCAGAGGGGAAGATAAGCTTATTTCCCCCTCCGTGATCATGTGAACCGGGCCATTGAGTCACACGCAGAAGATGGCAGGAGAACAATGGGGGTAAATAATATGTCTGTCTTTTGCCATCCTTCTTGCCCCACTGAATGCCCATCCAGGTCAATCCGCCTCGCTGGAGTAATCGGGAAAGGTCATCACTCTCGATCCATTGGGGCCCCATCATGATTCGCTGTTCTCTCACGCCGGCTTTAGTAGATCTTCTTTAGTGGGAAAGTGTAAGACTTTAACTATAAAAGCTTGAGGGTGTTAGGGACCTTTTGCTGGAGGAACTGGGGAGTGGTGCTTTCTGTTTCCAGGGCGTAGTCAGCAGATCAGTTCAAGACTTACCTTAACAAGTTTGCAAAGTATGCAGTTGGGGTGCCCTGTTCTGGGCCCCGACAACTTTTAAGTTGTTCCGACAGGATCTCCCTTCCATGTCCGCCAGCTTTGCCTGAAGGACAGCATTGTCCAATTGCAGTGATTTTATGGCATTTTGGGTTGTCTGCTCACGGTCCTCCGTGTTGAAAACTTGTGCCTCCACCACCTCTGTGCTTTTTTGCAACTGGTCCACTGAGCTTTGCAAATTTAGGCCTACGGCGCAGGCTGCAAGAGATAAGTATGAATCCAAAACAGAAAGCGTTCCAGAACAAACTGAAACAGGTCCCCTTAACAAGCTAACGATCTTCTTTGCTGATGTCTAGGAGCTGGTAAAACATGATTTGTTTGGTGGAATTGCAAACGCACACAGGAGCGAGCTCGGCTGTCCAAGTTGCCGTCCTGGCCAGAAGTCATGCCCAGGGCTGTGCCGCTGGGGACATCTGCAGGGGGGCCTGCTGCTGCCTGAGCCCTGCTCTGGTCCCCTGGCAACCACAGTTGTGGCTGTCGCCTTTGTTTCCATTTTTTATATCTGTTTTAAATCTGTGAGCCATACATATGTATGTATATATTTGACACCTAAAGGATGGGAAAAGTATAATATAACTGATAACATGATGGTGAAAGAAGTGTGCAGTACTGATGAGGCTTCTTTGTTGCTCCTAAAAAGAGGATATGTGCAATTCTACCACCTCACCCCACTTGCAGACCTGACTCCTAGAACATGGGTGGGCAGTAGGTAGATTTCCAGATGTTGGGACTTCAACTCCCAGAAGCCTTTGCCAGCATGGCCAATGGTGAGGAATGCTGGGAGTTGATTTCCAAAGCATCTGGCGATCTATTTTCAGCCCAACCCTGTCCTAGAGAACCTGGAGGATATAATAGCAGGGCTAGCAGCCTGCACTGACCAGAAGTTCTTCCCCAAGGCCAAACATCGAGGGTGATTTCTTGGAACCAAATAACTGGAGTCAGCTGGAGCATACATTTCAAGTTGCCCTCTGCAGCTGTTAGTCTGGCCCAAATGACAGAGTATTCCTGTGATACCTTAGTTTTTTAACCATCTCTCTTGGCTTTGCAGTTCCGCCATCCAAGCCAAAGGCCCAAGTGCCCTCCGTGGTGACCATTGGCAACAAGGCAGTCCTGAGCTGCGTAGAGACAGATGCCAACCCGCGTCCAACCTTCAAGTGGTTCAAAAACAACATTGAAGTGCCCACAGACCCAAAATCTGTCTCCCTGTTCAGGAATTCATCCTACTCGCTTGATCCCAAGACAGGAGTGCTGGTATGTTCTTAAATGGGGCCTCCATTGGGAATTCTGAAGCGGGGAGTGTTCTGACTTCATCCGGGGTTGGAGGAGAGGGACCCCATGTTTTGCAACCCAAATATATGATGCTATGTGAGCTAGCTATGCAGAGTTAACTTACATAATTCTACACAGACAGTTTAAGGAAGGCCTGAGGCTTTCCATCAGGAGTGCTCAGATGGGGGTGTGGATTAAATTGGACGTGCTTTGGGGGTGGGGGTGGAAAAATAAGGTGACCCTTCATCTCGAGTTTTGTCGTGTGGGGGAGGAGGGCAGTGGTGAGAAAAACAACACCCCTGCTCTGCGGAATGCTCTTATGGCTTCATCAAATGTCGGTTGGTGCTCTTTTGTGGCTTTCTTTGGGAAAACAAAAGTGGGCGGAAGAACAGTGACTATCAAGGTAAGAGTGCAAAAGGCACAATATAGGAGAAAGCCAAGAAATAACTCTGTATATGTATGCGTTGATTCACAGTCTGATGCTTTACCAGGATTGTACACAGGAACTTTAGTTGCAAGAAGAAGCCCAACCAGTTGTAATGGCTCATTATGAGCTGCAGGGAGAGACTTATCAAGGCGTTGGTGAATGCCTCCCTCGAGGAGGGAGTGATGCCATCAGCCCTCAAGGAGGCGGTGATAAGACCACTGTTAAAGGAGCCCTCCTTGGATCCCCAAGACTTGAGCAACTTTCGCCCGGTCTCAAATCTGCCGTTTTGTGGCAAGGTGATTGAGCTGGTGGTAGCGTTGCAGTTGCAGGCGCACTTGGAAGAAGCTGATTATCTGGATCCATTTCAGTCAGGCTTCAGGCCTGGGCATGGGGCAGAAATGGCCTTGGTCACCTTGGTGGATGATATGGGAAGGGCTCTGGATAGGGGCGAATGCTCCTTCCTTGTTCTCCTCGATCTCTCAGCGGCTTTTGATGCTGTCGACCACGGTATCCTCCTGGACTGCCTGGAGGAGTTGGGCATAGGGAACACTGTAGTATGGTGGTTTTGTTCCTTCCTCTCTGGCAGGTACCAGAGGGTAGCTCTGGGGGAGGAGACTTCAGACCCTTGGCTGCTCACTTGCGGGGTGCTACAGGGTTCTATTCTCTCCCTGATTTTATTTAACATCTATGTGAAGCCACTGGGGGCTATCATCGGGAGGTTTGGGGTGCAGTGTCACCAACGTTCGGATGACACACAACTCTACCTCTCATTTAAATCCTCACCAAGGTTGGCTGTAGAAACCCTGTCCAATTGTCTGGAGCTGGTGAGTGGCTGGATGGAAAGGACTAAGCTGAAACTGAACCCTGACAAAACCAAAGCACTTTTAGTGGGAGACAAGGGGAGGTTGGGGGATGTTGACCTGGTGTTCAATGGGGTATGGCTGCCCCTGAAGGACCAGGTCTGCAGTCTGGGGCTCGTTTTAGACTCCCAGCTGTCCATGGAGACTCAGGTGTGAGTCGTGAGCCGGGCGGCACCGTACCAACTCAACCTGATATGGCGGCTGCGCCCCTACCTCCCTAACCATCTGCTCCCATCAGTAGTTCATGCCCTGGTTGCCTCTCGCCTAGACTACTGTAATGCATTCTATGTGGGGTTGCCCTTGAAGACAGTTTGGAAGTTGCAGCTGGCGCAGAACCTGGCAGCCCGCCTGATTAAAGGCAGCCGTCGGCAAGACCACATCACTGCAGTGCTGAAGGAGTTGCACTGGTTACCAGTTGTTTTCCGGGCCCAATTCAAGCACTGACCTTTAAAACTCTATATGGTTCCGGCCCAATCTATCTCAAGGAGCACCTCCAACAACACCAGGGACACCGCTGAATGAGATCAGCCTCAGAAGGCCTGTCTGTCCCATCAGCCAGGACAGTTAGGCTGATGAGTATTAGGGAGAGGGCCTTTTCTGTGGTGGCCCCCACTCTGTGGAACTCCCTCCCTAGTGACCTCCGCCATGCCCCCTCTTTGATGAGCTTCCACCAGGCTTTGAAAAACTGGCTGTTCAGGTGGGCATTTGGGGTGGGTCATGGTGTTTTTTTAAAGAGCAATGTTGTTTTCTTCAGTTGATTATGTAAATTTGTTGTATTTCATGTTATTTGTATTGTACGCCACCTAGAGTGGCCGGGTAGCCAGCCAGATAGGTGGCTAATAAATCTAATAAATAAATAATTTTCATAAAATGGATAAACTCAATCTGTGCTTATAACGGTGCTGCCTTTGTGAGGGAGAATTCCAAAGACTGGGTGTTCCATTCACTTGTTTCATGGCTTCATTTGGGGTTATGACATTTGGTCACTTAATCGGAATGTTCAGTTTGGAAAAATTTGGCTAAAATAGTGTCCCTGATTAGTTGTTCAGAAGGTTCCAAAATGTGTTAACCTTCCTTATAGTGCCTTTTTAAAAAAAGGCAGGTGGCAAGTGCCATTTTAGAAGGGGCATCTTTCCCAAAATGCCACTTTTAAGATAATGTCTGCTGTGACATATATGCGTCTTGTCTTACATGTCATCGCCACCTTTCAGAGACAGTGTACCACTGAGCACTAGTTCCTGGGGGAGGAGGGGAATGCGTGAGGCTGGTTGCTGTCTCCAAACCTTGGCTCGTGGTCTCCCCAGAGGCATCCCATTAGCCACTGTGGGAAATTGTTTGCTAGACTCAGTGGACCTTTGAACTTGTTCCGGCAGGGCTGCTCGTTATGCTCTTAATCTAAGAACAACACATGCTTTGTTCTTCATAACTATTGTGTGTAGCTTTATGAAAACATGATTGGCTAAAAAACACACCATACTATTCACTGACTGATTTATTTGACCACGGAACAGCCTCCCGCCCCCGGCTGCCTGTGAGCTTTTCCAAAGGCACTCTGCAAAAATCGTGGAATTTTGACAGTTGTGGAATCCTGGAGAGAGGATAGATTACGGGGAAGATGAGCGGGATCTCCTGATCCCTGGAAATCAGTTGCTACTGAGGCCTCTTTCTCTCTCTTCTTCAGACCTTTGAGCCTGCAACTGCCGTTGATGCGGGGGACTACTACTGTGAGGCACAGAACAAAGTTGGGGGTCCCCTAAAGTCTGACAGCGTGCGCATGGAGACCAGTAAGTAGACCTTCGTCCTTGCTTTGCCTGATGTGCCCAATGCTGCCTTGGTGGCCAGTTCTGCAGTTAACAGCAGGAAGCAGGTCTGGGTGACTGAACCAAATGCCTTCATAGTTAGAAAAAAGCTTTCTTGTTTTAACTAAAAGGACACTGCGTGTGTGTGTATGCATGAGAGAGAGAGAGAGAGAGAGGAGGTTAAGGGTCAACTAAAATCTCTCTTGGTGTCCTCTGGTAACTATTTTATTAACTTACTTTGAAAGCATTTACCTCAGCTTTCAATCAAAATAGTCCTGAAGGCACCTTACAGTCCTGTTGAAACACCAGTGCAATAAAACCATCATGAACCAATTAAAAAGAAAAACAGTGAAACCAGTATGAGAACAAAAAGCGCACGTAGGCTCTGGCATATGAGAGTTGCTGAAGTGCTCTCTGTATTATTCTCCCCCGACCCCCACCCGGTGTGCAGGCGAAGTCAACGTCGGTGCCATTGTTGCTGCTGTGGTGGTACTTCTCATCGTCCTGGGCCTGGTGATCTTCGGCGTCTGGTTTGCATACAGCCGGGGCTTCTTCAGGAGTAAGTAGGAAGCTGCGCACTTGGGCTGATCAGCACATGGGCAGATGAAGTTATGCTTGCGTGGCTTTCTCCACTGAGGTGCCCTGAATGGATTTTAGGTCTGGATGTTGGTTTAATATTCTGCACTCCCCCCAGTGAGGCGAAGGAATGTAGCGGTCCTCTTCTCGTTTCTCACCCACCTCCCCGCTGCTCACAACAACCCTGTGAGATAGCTCAGGCTGGGAGCATTAATATGCCCAAGATCACTGAGGTCCATGACCAAATGGAGGTTTGAAGGCAGACCTTATAAGAGCGTCCCTGCCCAATCAGGGTAGAGGTCCACATAGTTCAGCATGTAAGAGCCTTTGCCAGACCCATCCTTCTCCCTGGGTTTGTGTAATCTCCTTGGAAGCCACAATGGTCTGGGGCCATCTTGTGCCAGCAAATCCCATAATGTCGTTATTGTTGTGTGAAGAAGTCACAAGAAATGTGTGAGGTTTTAAGATCTCCAAATCTCTTCACCTGGCAAGATGTTATAAAAAGTGGGGGTGGGGGGGAAATCCTGACAGTGGTGAAGTCATGGTGTCTGCAGGATCAGAGTCCCAAGATGAAGTGGGGCAGAGGGGGCCGCAGGAATCCAGGTTAGACCTTCCCTGACATGGTGCCTTCCAGATGCGTTGGACTACAACTGCCCAAGCCAGCTATTACCTGGAGGGCACCAGGTTGGGGAAGGCTTTTCTAGCAGCTCAAGTGATGGTTAGAGGACCCTGAGCTGCCCCTAGGACTGCTGGAAGCAAGAAAGTAAGAAGCATTTGATCCCCTATTTTTGAAAACTGAAAATCCAGCTGTTACTCAGAACTGTCTCTGGTTGAAATCCACACTCATTTGTGGACTTCTGTAATGTGCTCTACATGGAGCTGCCTTTGAAAACTGTTCAGAAACTTCAGCTGGTCCAGAATGTTACGGCCAGACTGCTGACCAGGGCCGGTTACAGGGAGCATGCTTCTTACAGCAGCTTCTCTGGCTACCGGTCTCTTCCCAGGGAAAATTCAAGGTGCTGGGTATGACGTATAAAGCCCTAGATGGGTTGGGACCAAGCCACCTGAAAGACCGCCTTCTCCCGCATGAGCCTGCCCAGGTCTTAAGATCTTTTGGACAGGCCCTTCTTTCGAGAGCACCACCTTCAGAGGTGTGTTTGGTGGTAACCCAAGAGAAGGCCTTTCCCATGGCCGCTCCCAGACTGTGGAACTCCCTCCCAAGAGAGGCCGTGTTCGCTCCCTCTCTGAGTGCCATGTTTTGGTAGAAAGGCACGGCACAACAAACAAAATACATAAAAAGAGCTCTGGGGCAGGTAGAGTCGTGCTATCTGAACCTAACCTGTGTGGCAATGCAGTCGTTAGAAGGAAATGGGGCAGAGTGCTTTGGGCAGGTTGATGCTTTCCTTCTTGCTAATGTCTTTTTTCTTTTCTTTTCCTATTTCAGAAAGAAAAGCGTAAGTAGGAGCTTGTCCAGTTGGGTTTGCTGCTGCAGCCCCATCCTTCTGCCCAGCCTACAAGACTTGTCTCCCACCCATGAATTTATCCTGCCACGAGACTTCTCCGAGGCGGGGTTGGGCTTGACATGACTGGAGTCTCTTCCAGCCGCCACAGAGGGTGGAAGGAGGAGCGGGCAAGCGGGGAGGGAGGAACCTTGCTGTGCCAGCTTTCCGGTGGGACTCTCTGGTGCTCCCCATTTGGGTCTTTCCCCCTCCTGCTCTCTTCTCCGTCTTCTGCAAGAGTGCAGCTTTTAATCCCCTGTTCTCTTCCCCCATCTATTCTAGCACCAGCAATAAAAAGGTTATTTACAGCCAGCCTTCCAATCGAAGTGATGTAAGTAGGGTGGGTTGGGTGGGCCCCGAGCAGCAGGTGGGCTGTGACGTTTCATGGAGGGTCCCTCTTTAGGTGCTCTCAGACCACGTGTGCCACTCAGTTGCTCGTCTACAGAGAGCTGGGGTAGAGTCATGGCTGTGCTGAGGCCTTGTGGCAAGATGTTCTGTCCTCCGCAAATGGGCTTACTGAACAGCCTTGGGTATGTCGATATGGAAATAATAGTACCGACTCACCTTACAGCAGGGGGGCTGAACTCATTCAGCCTGGGAGCCAAATTACATCTTGAAGAAGCTCTTGAGAAGCACGTTGAAGTGGTGGGCGGGGCTGAAGGCAAAAGGGGCAGGACACAACATGGCTCTGAGCTAGTTTAGCTTAATGATCTTTCTGCCAGTAACGTAAGTCTTAGGAGCAGCCTTGCTACCTTTTGGAATGGAGGAAAAAACTGCACAAAAGCTGGGAAACCACCAAATAATTGGTGGTTGGGGGAAAGAGACTTAGCCACCTGGGGACCTCAGGAAGGCCAAATTGGGCCTCTTGCCCAGAGGTTCTGCGCCCCTGCCTTACAGGGTTGTTGTTAGGATTACAAGACCAGATGTGACACATTTGAACCCTTGGAAGTGCTATATCAGTGCAAAGTACTCATGAAACTCATATTTGGGGGGGTCATGTGACGATGGCAGCCATTGTGGTACCTTGGTGGTGCAAGACCACCCTTGAGGATGGTCTTGGGAGCACATGCAGGCAAATGGTTAAGAGCTGTGAGGGTTAGGCAGCCTAAATTTTCTGGGTTCTGAATTCACACAATTATGCGCTCTACAGCTTTCTTGCACTCTGGACTTAGAGGTGTCCCTCTTCTCTCTCTCTCAATTTTCCAGGGTGAATTTAAACAGACGTCTTCCTTCCTGGTCTGATCTCTGCTCTCAGCCTGCCTTGCGGCGTGTATTAAAGTCCAATCTCTTCCTCCTCCAAGACTGTTGTAAATGTTCTTTATGAATCTTTGTAATTAAGTGTGATTTTTAAACTGTTTTTTTTTAAAGCTTTAGTCTGCCTTTATATTCTTTTTTTAAGAAAAACCAAATTCCTTAATAAAACTCCTATGCCACCATTCTGCCAGGTTAAATCTTGTTAAGGACCCGACCACTGAGCTACTACTGAATTTTGGGCTCCTGAACTAATCTTTTGGCCACTGTAATTTGCCCAACTTGACTTGGAGGCTGTTGCCTTTTAGGATGTCAACAGCATGCAGTGATACAGGGTGGGTTATAGCAAAATAGGGACAAGTAACTGTGGAATCCCTTTGTGGCCTATTTGTGTAATCCAGCCTTCCCCACCTGGCACCCTCCAGATGTGTTGGACCGCAGTTCTCATAATTCCCAGCCAGAATGGCCATTGGCCATGCTGGCTTGGCATCCAGAGGGCATCAGCTTGTGGAAGACCAGTGTAGTCTGTTTTAGTCCCTTCCCCACCTCACCTAAAGAGAAGAGAGTTAGTTAGCAAGAAGCTGAATTGCTGCCTTGGGAGCAAAAGGAATAACTGAGTTTAGCTGGCCTCTTTCGCAAAGATGCAATGTACGGTCAGATGTGAACATAAGCTTATTACCACACAATGCATTTAATTCTCTGATGAGTCTAAATTGCATTATACTGTAGGCATAATCCAACACAGAACTAGAGGAGCTCTCAGCCTATTGAAACCAGTGGATTGCAGCATGCCAAGCTGTGCTGGATTGGCGCCAGTGGTAGTGTGTTGTTTGCATTTGTCTTAAGGCCTATTTGTCTTAAACTTGAGATCACTACCACACGTGCCTTTATAAAAAGTCATGATGACATTCTTGTATCATTTTATATGCTGGACACAGAACTGGAAATAAATGTTTTGCTTGGTTTTGTTTGAGCCCTGTCTTCTGTGTTTAAATGTGTTGTACACTTTGCATAAAAGCCACAAGCATACACTAGTCTCAAGACCATGAGGTTATTTATCTATTTATTACATTTCTATTTTGCCCAATAGCCAAAGCTCTCTGGGCAGTTTACAAAGATTTAAAAACATTTAAAAATACAATATACAGATTTCAAAGCCAATTCCATAAAAAACACACAGACAATATACACAAGAACATATATCTAAAACCACTTCAAACAAGCAATCTCAAAGCAGACAACCATAACCATAAGCCATTCCAGGATCAATTAAAACTTATCATATGCTGCCAAATGCCTGGGAGAAGAGAAAGGTCTTAACCCAGCGCCGAAAAGATAACAATGTTGGTGCCAGGCGGGCCTCATCGGGGAGATCATTCCATAATTTGGGGGCCACCACCGAGAAGGCCCTCTCCCTTGTTGCCGTCTTCCGAGCTTCCCTCAGAGTAGGCAATGGAAGGAGAGCCTTAGATGTTGAGTGTAGTGTACTGGTAGGTTTGTGTCGGGAGAGGCGCTCCATCAGGTATTGTGGTCCCAAGCCATGTAAGGCTTTATAGGTTAAAACCAGCACCTTGAATCGGGCTCAGAAACATACAGGCAGCCAGTGCAAGCAGGCCAGAGTCAGTCTTATATTTTCAGACTTTCTGGTCCCCATTATCAATCTGGCAGCCGCATTTTTCACAGACTGTAGCTTCTGAACCGTCTTCAAAGGCAGCCCCATATAAAGTGCATTGCAGTAATCTAACTTGGAGATTATCAGAGCATAGACAAGTGACGCCAGGTTATCCCTGTCCAGGTAGGGGCGTAACTGGGCCACCAACCGAAGTTGGTAGAAGGCACTCCATGCCACTGAGGCCACCTGAGCCTCAAGTGACAATGAGGGCTCAAGGAGAACCCCCAAGCTACGAACCTGCTCCTTCAGGTGGAGTGTAACCCCATCCAGAATAAGTTCAGCGCCCTCCATCCGGTCAGAAGAAGCGCAATGTAACCTCGAAAGAGTGTGGTCATGAGCCTTGAGCCTGCATGTTCCTTCCTCCCCTCACACGCCAAGCCTAGGAAGCTCTGATCTGGGTCTGCAGCTTGCAGGTAATTTGAATGTAGTTTGCAATCCTGGTTTGGAGCAGCAATGGTTTGTGGAGTTCAATTTCAGAGGAGCTCTCGGGGACCACATTCTAGTGATGGGTGAGGTCAAGGGCAAAAAGGACGGGGCCAAAATACTACAATTTTAGCTTAAATCTCTTCCTGCCAGTAGCTCTTAGGAGAGGCAGGTCAACTTTTTAGAATGGGGGAAAAACTGCACAAAAGGCAGGAAAACACCCAAACCTAGGAAAAGCCCTCTGCATGGTTCAGAGAAAGACACTGGGGTCAGGGGAAGGGGGTGGGGCCATCTGGAGAGCCTCAGAGGGCCAAACCCGAGACTCCAGGAAGGCTAGATTTGGCCCCTGGGGCTGCGATTCCACACCCCTGGCGTAAACTATAGCTTGCCAGGCTTGGGCGAAACACGCAAGTCTTCCACTGGAAACAGAATTTTTTCATCTCTAGGCATGGGGCTGGTGGGGGGAGAGAATGCAAATGTGAGACATACTCTTGAAACATCACTATGTTTCAGTTGGCACTGCGTCTAGGAGTGTACACACATCGAGAAAAACTGGAGGGCAAGAACACTGACAAGAACAAGATGCCATCTAAAAGAGAGAGCGCAATGTCTCCATCAGTACAGTTAATGTTCCTAAATACATATGCTCCAAACCAGGCCGGTGCTACCAGGCGTCACCTTTCAAACTGCATGCAGTCCTCTGCCAGCTACTCATTGTGGCTGACAGGTATTTAACTGCTTTGTGGGGCAGTCTCATGGAAGCAGTAGAAACAGTTGGGGTGTGCATTCATTTGGAGCAAAAGACAAATTGAACCAAATGGGCCTCATTTGTACCCAGTTGTCATTCCTGTCTCTGAGGGTGGCAGCTGATTTTCTCAGAATGCCCCTGGAACAACATGATGGTCTGGGCAAACAATGGCCACTGAAGTGGCTGTAAAAAATGGCTCTGCTGCTGCCACGGCAGAGCAGCAAAAGAAGCAAGGAATGAAAGTAATATAAATGAATGCAGGTTTTTAATAATTCTTGCATACCCCCAGAACAAGTTCTTGGTGGTAAGATTGGCAGTTTCTACCGTTCTGAAGTTCCAGGGTTTTAGCTTTCTTCTCTGGATCTCTAAGGGACAGCGTTAAATCTTGGGGTGAGAAGCCAAAGTCGGAACTCTAGCACAGGGGATCAGATCACTAAACTATGATTTTGCATTATGGGAATAAGACTTGGTCTCCCCTCACCTCCAGTAACTGCAGTTCAGTATTGTGTCCAAACCTGGACAACCTGGTTAGTCTCTTAACAATGCTTTATTGAAACAAGCCGACCATAAGCCACAATTTGAAGTTGGATTGACCAGTTTAAGATTCAGCTATAACTGTAAATGGCAGTTAGCTGAAAAGGAAAGTGAACGCGTCTGATCTCCTTGGGGCATTGTCAGAGGAAGGTGGAGAGCACAGACCTGAACCTTGTTCATATGGATAAAACAAAGTTCAGCATTACATCAGAACCACGCCACTGAAAGGGACACTAAAACCCTCAAATCTTTGTGTCAAGCAGCAAGATCTCCCGGTCCCATGACCGTAATAACACTGCTTGGGGTCCCCCCCCCCCCGTTTTGTGTTGTTTTTGCTGGTCCTAGTGCAAACTGCCACCACATTCTACAGTTCATGCTACTCCCTTTCCCATTATGTCCTTTCAGTTTCAGTATCGCACTATGGCTGAAGGTGATGGGAACAGATGCCAATAAAGACGTAATGTGTGCGCTTTAAAAAAAAAAATTCCTTCTGCAAGTTCACAGATCTTTTAAATAAAACAACTCAAGTGAAATAAAAAAAACCAAAATAGCAAACTTAAAATAACCAGCCAGTGCAAACACCGTGACAGATTGCATCTGATTAGGCAGATGAGGCAATAGTGTAAGAGAAGAGGGGAATTTCTATATGACAACAGAGACTTAAATTATGGTGGAGAAAGCTGAGCTCCTCAATACATGGGCCTAAATGCAAGTCTGAAATGGTTTGATTGTAAGTCTGTCTTTTCAATAAAAGACAAAAAGTGTATATTTTTAAAACATATTTAGGGAGAGGGGAGAATGGTAGATGCCAATTCTGTACTGGGGAGCAGGTAGAACAGAACAGGTATGTAATTGGAGCTAACTAGCCCGGTATTTAGATTCTTGGCATCAAATCCCATTAAGAATCGTAGAGTTGTAGAATCATAGATTCCATCTCTGTGCTGACAGATGCCCTCGGGTGTCCCTAACTCTGGATCTGAGCCTCAGGTGACCTGGCAACCTTAGGGGTGGTTACTTTTAGCTTGGTGCATCACAAGTTGTGGTGACCTGCTAGAAAACTAAAGGGAGGCATGACATTTCAAGTGTTTTATGCTGCTGAGAGACAACATTCATTGCAGTAAAATGTCACCAAGTGTGTAAGGCAGCTCAGCAATCACTGTGATTTTGTAAATATGTGCAAATGAAAATTATAATGTACTGTACTTTTTGTTAAAATTTCTTTTAATGTAAGCAATTCACAAATGTTGGATAAATCAATCAATCAATCTGGGGTGGAATTTGAAATGAAGGGTGGGGGGAGAGAGAATGTTCAAAACACAATCTGCTACCAGTTAAAATCTATGCTTGCCCATATGGGCAAGATTTGAATATCCTCTCTCCCCCCGCCCTTCATTTCAAATTGGCCCGCAATGAGAAACTGAAGCTTTAGTTGATCGTCTAATCAAAGCTTGCAGTCCTGTGTTCTTCTTCTACTCTTTATTTTATTACTGTATTTATACAGTTTATAGGAAACTGTATAACCAAAGCTCTCTGGATGGCATACAAGAATTAAAATAACAAAGTTTACAACAAAGCAATGAAATATAACCAATACAGTACCACTGCAAAATCCACAAACCACTTTAAAAGCGAAAAGAGAAAAAAGAACTTTCCAGCAACAGGTCTACCTTCTTTGCAGAACCAACATGGGTTCCTTCCCTCTGTGTCGAATTTCCGACTGCAGGTGCCTCAGGGCAGAGATCTGCCTTTTTGTTTGTTGCTCTGTAAGGCACCATGTGTCTCAGTGCTATGCAAATAATGCCACCCACATTTGTTAACTCGAGAGGTGTGTTAGCTTCCAAATGCCACCCACATCTGTTAGTTGGGAGATTTGTTAGCTTCCTTCCTTTTCACAGTTTCTCTGTTCTCTAATTCTCTAATGCGGGGTCTCTAATCGTAGAGGTGTGCCAGAAATGGAAATGGAGAAGTGTGTTTGTGTGTGTGTGTGAGAGAGAGAGACAGAGAGAGAGAAAGTGTGCATGAGTGCATGTTTGTATGAATGGGCACTGAAGAGAGGCCACCTGCCCTCTACTGGCCTAGTTTCAGAACTGTAAGGAGTCCATTGCCCTCCCATCCAGCCGCACAAAGGTGCAAATCCTCTATAGAGGAGCCAGTGCCTATATTTTAATGTGGATGCTAGCTTTTATACTAATTTTTTCTATTAAGCTTGCACAAAGTCCTTTCTTCGTGGAACCTCTTGGCACAGTACTCTTGTCATCAGCTAGCTCACTCTGCTTGTGGGGGAGGAGATAGATCAGGACAGACCGCAAGGTGTAAATTGGCCATAGGGAGCTTTGAGGAAAAAGTGGGCTGTGGAATCGACTTCAGATCTACCATTTCCTTATTTATTCCTGCATTGTATATCCCACCCATCAATGGCTGATCAGCATTCTCAAGGCAGCTTATTGTTGTTGTTCAGTCGTTCAGTTGTGTCCGACTCTTCATGACCCCATGGACCAGAGCACGCCAGGCCTTCCTGTCCTCCGCTCTCTCCCGGAGCGTACTCAAGCCCATATTCATTGCATCGGTGATGCTATCTAGCCATCTCATCCTCTGCCATCCCCTTCTCCTTTTGCCTTCAGTCTTTCCCAGCATCAGGGTCTTTTCCAGGGAGTTTTCTCTTCGCATTAGGTGGCCAAAATAGTTGAGCTTCAGCTTCAGTATCTGTCCTTCCAATGAGCACTCAGGGTTGATTTCCTTTAGGATGGACTGATGTGACCTCCTTGCAGTCCAGGGGACTCGTAAGAGTCTTCTCCAGCACCACAGTTCGAAAGCATCAATTCTTCGGCGCTCAGCCTTCCTTATAGTCCAGCTCTCACAGCCATACGTTACTACTGGGAAAACCATCGCTTTGATTAGACGGACCTTTGTCGGCAAGGTGATGTCTCAGCTCCTTACTATGCTGTCTAGGTGTGCCATAGCTTTCCTCCCAAAGAGCAAGCGTCTTTTAATTTCATGGCTACAGTCACCGTCTGCGGTGATCTTGGAGCCCAAGAAAATAAAATCTGCCACTGCTTCCATTTCTTCCCCTTCTATATGCCAGGAAGTGATGGGGCCAGATGCCATGATCTTCATTTTTAATGTTGAGTTTCAAACCAGCTTTTGCACTCTCCACTTTCACCCTCAACAAGAGGCTCTTGAGATCCTCTTCGCTTTCTGCCATTAGGGTGGTATTGTTTGCGTATCTGAGGTTGTTGATAATTCTCCTGGCAATCTTAATTCCGACCTGTGATTCATCCAACCCGGCGTTTCTCGTGATGTACTCTGCATATAAGTTAAATAAGCAGGGCGACAATATGTAGCCTTGTCGTACTCCTTTCCCAATTTTGAACCAATCAGTTGTTCCATGTCCAGTTCTTACTGGTGCTTCTTGACCCTCGTACAGACTCAGGAGACAGGTAAGGTGGTCTGGTACTCCCATCTCTTTAAGAATTTGCCACAGTTTGTTGTGATCCACACAATCAAAGGCTTTAGCGTAGTCAATGAAGCAGAAATAGATGTTTTTCTGGAATTCTCTTGCTTTCTCCATGATGCAGCGAATGTTGGCGATTTGATCTCTAGTTCCTCTGCCTCTTTGAAACTCAGCTTGTACTTCCAGTAGTTCTCGGTTCACATGCTGCTGAAGCCTAGCTTGTAGGATTTTGAGCATCACCTTGCTGGCATGTGAAATGAGCGCAATTGTGCGGTAGTTTGAACACTCTTTGGCATTGCCCTTCTTTGGAATTGGAATGTAAACTGACCTTTTCCAGTCTTGTGGCCACTGTTGAGTGTTCCAAATTTGTTGGCATATTGAGTGCAGCACTTTAACAGCATCATCTTTTAGAATTTTAAATAGCTCAGCTGGAATACTGTCATCTCCGCTAGCTTTGTTGTTAGTAATGCTTCCTAAGGCAAACTTGACTTCACTCTCTAGGATGTCTGGCTCAAGTTCAGTGACCGCACTATCATGGCTATCAGGGACATTAAGATCTTTCCTGTATAGTTCTTCTGTGTATTCTTGCCACCTCTTCTTCAACTCATCTGCTTCTGTTAGGTCCCTGCCTTCTTTGTCCTTTATCATGCCCATCTTTGCACAAAACGTTCCCTTGAGATCTCCAATTTTCTTGAAAAGATCTCTAGTCTTTCCCATTCTATTGTTTTCCTCGATTTCTTTGCATTGTTCATTTAAGAAGGCCTTATTGTCTCTCCTTGCTGTTCTCTGGAACTCTGCATTCAGTTGGATATATCTTCCCCTTTCTCCCTTGCTTTTCGCTTCCCTTCTTTCCTCAGCTACTTGTAAAGCCTCATCAGACAGCCACTTTGCTTTCTTGCATTTCTTTTTCTTTGGGATGGATTTCGTTGCTGCCTCCTGAACAATGTTATGGACCTGCATCCATAGTTCCTCAGGCACTCTGTCTATCAGGTCTAATCCCTTAAATCTATTCCTCACCTCCACTATATATTCATAAGGGATATGATTTAGGTCATACCTGAATAGTTTAGTGGTTTTCCCGACTTTCTTCAATTTAAGCTGAAATTTTGCAAGAAGCAGCTCATGATCTGAGCCACAGTCAGCTCCAGGTCTTGTTTTGACTGACTGTATAGAGCTTCTCCATCTTTGGCTGCAAAGGACATAATCAATCTGATTTCGTTATTGACCATCTGGTGATGTCCATGTGTAGAGTCGCCTCTTGTGCTGTTGGAAAAGAGTGTTTGCTATGATCAGTGTGTTCTCTTGGCAAAACTCTATTAGCCTTTGTCCTGCTTCATTTTGTACACCAAGGCCATGCTTGCCTGTTATCCCAGTGATTTCTTGACTTCCTACTTTAGCATTCCAATCCCCTATGATGAAAAGGACATCTTTTTTTGGTGTTAGTTCTAGAAGGTGTTGTAGGTCTCCATAGAACTGATCAACCTCACCTTCTTCGGCATCAGTGGTTGGGGCATAGACTTGAATTACTGTGATGTTGAATGGTTTGCCTTGGATTCGTACTGAGATCATTCTATCGTTTTTCAGATTGTACCCCAGTACTGCTTTTCCCACCCTTTTGCTGACTATGAGTGCTACTCCATTTCTTCTAAGGGATTCTTGCCCACAGTAGTAGATATGATGGTCACCTGAATTAAATTCGCCCATGTTTGTCCATTTTAGTTCACTGATTCCCAAGATGTCGATGTTCAATCTTGCCATCTCATGTTTGATCACCTCCAGCTTACCTTGATTCATTGATCTTACATTCCAGATTCCTAAACAATATTGTTCTTTACAGCATCGGATTTTCTTTTCACCACCAGACACATCCACAGCTGAGTGTCCTTTTGGCTTTGGCCCAGCCGCTTCACTCTTTCTGGCGCTACTTGGAAATTCCTTCTGCTCTTCCCCAGTAGCATATTGGACACCTTCCGACCTGAGGGGCTCATCTTCCGGCGTCATCTCTTTTAGCCTTGTGATACGTTCCATGGGGTTTTCTTGGCAGGAATACTGGAGTGGGTTGCCATTTCCTTCTCCAGTGGACCACATTTTGTCAGAACTCTCCGCCATGACCTGTCTGTCTTGGGTGGCCCTGCACGGCATAGCTTATGGCTTCACTGAGTTATGCAAGCCCCTTCGCCACAACAAGGCAGTGATCCATGAAGGGGCAAGGCAGCTTACAAAAGAGTAAAAAATAAAATATTACCAGACACTGAGCATGCAATCATCTACATGTCTATTCAGAGGTAACCTAAATTGAGTGCAATGGGACATACTTCCAGGTAAGTGTGTATAGGATTGCAGGCTGAAATGATAAAACAGTAGCATGGTATAGGACAAGAGCTACACATCCCATACAAATACAAACCTCTAAACTTTTAACTTATTTAAATACGATGCAGAGTGAATGCTGCAAAAATAACAAGAGTTTATGTCAGTGTTCTCCGACGAACTGATGGACAGTCACCTCAATGTGGTGGTCAGTGTGTCAGAGATGACTCCAAAAATGAAACACTAGGCTGACCATGGAATTGAGGGAGGAGGAGCAGGTTGTTTGAGAAGCTTTGGTTTGCCTATGACCTGATTCGCATGACATGAGGGTGGTTAATAAACCATGGTGGCTTGCTAACCATCCCCATGCATGTCAGTTGCATACCGGCCAACTCCCCTGATTACCCTTGCCAGGCATAGGTTTTTGTGATGTCTGAACCCAGCCAGGGTGGGTGGCTCGGATGGTTAACCAACCACCCAGCACCCACGGCTGTTGCAGGATTGTTGGGTGGATTCTTATTCACCTCAGCCAGGTTCAGACATTATGACTAGCTGCACCTGGTGAGGGTAGTTTGGGAACTCAGCCATTATGTAAGCAATGCATGCGCATATGGTTAACAAGCCACCATGGCTTATTAACCTCCCTCGTGTCATGCAAACCAGCCCATTAGCTGGGTCATACAACATGATAACCCATACTCATGGGTTGAGTGTGGGTTGTCGTTGAACCATCGGTTGCTGTTGAAACATGGGTTGTCGTGTTGTCGGAACCCAGTCACACTAACAAACCATGGCTTGTTAACCACAAACAATCCATAAAGCAAACCCACAGTTTGTTGTTGGGTTGTGAACTGTGGGTTGCTCACTATGGTTTGTTATCACGGCTGGTTCAGACCACATGATAACCCGTGTTTCAACACCAACCCATAGTTCAACAACAATGCACACTGAACTCATACTCAACCCTTGAGTGTAGGTTATCATGTTGTTTAAACCCAGTCAGTGTCTAATCTTTTCATACCGGATCAAGCCAATATTTCATATTGTGTATTTTTTATTCAAAGAGAGTGGGCTTCCCACAGGCATATGGTTGGCCACTGAGGGAACAGAATACTGGACTAAACAGGCCTTTGGTCTGATTCCACATGGTTCTTCTTATGTTCTTAAATTAACAGACATTGATGAGAACCCTATTATGCATTATCTATGGGGGAAAATGGAACGAAATACTACCCCCACCATCTAACCAATAATCCCCTTTTTGTCCCACCCACACTTTTATGACCCAGATAAATGTAAACCATATGAAAGCTGGGACTATTCAGGTTGCAGGAGCTGCATATAGGGGTAAATCACAAGACAGGAGGGCAAATAAAGGAACAGCCAGCAGAGTTTGAAGTAACAGGGATAAAGTGGCACATTTTTGTACTAATCCGATGATAGTCATGCAATCAGACCACTTAAAACACTTGATTCTCTAATCCAGAGCCAGTACTAAAGGAATGGTTTCAAAAATGTTGAGAACATTAATGGAAGACTCAGTAGGAAAACTGAGCAACCTTAAAGAATTAAGGGGAGTCCATCAATATGTAGCACTGGGGAAATATCTGGAACAAGAAACTATTTAGATCAGTGTCAACCAAAATAAGGGAAAATGCGATGAAAGCTATTCAGAATATTATTTAGCTGTATCCATAATATTGTTTCACTGTGCTGATGAGAATGTGTGGAATTGGAATGGAATTTTCACATGCTGTGGGAATGTAAAATTATTAAAGGGTTCAGGACAAATATTTATAGAGTGTAGTAAAATAATAAAACATACCAGACATTATGAACCAAAAAGTGCATTATTGCCCATTGTTGATGAACCAAGCAAAGAAGAATCACTCAAGGAAGCCCTCATGTTTTTTATAGTGGCAGCCAGATAGGTCCTGGAAAGCAAACATGGCATCATGGACTGATGGTACAATAACATTTGCAATAATATTTGGAATATAGGACAAACAAAGAAATTTACTAAACAATTAGAATTGGCAAGAAGAAATAACAATGCTGGGGACTTTACAGAAACCTGGCACTGTTTTATTACATGTGGAAACAAAAGAGATAATATCAAGCCACCCAGGACACACGGATTGATGTGGAAAGGTATACAAGGGACCAGAATTTCTACGAATTTTTTTCAAAGACATTAAATAACAACTGTACTGTTTCCCAAAATGAAATGAACTTTTGCAAACTTTCCTGTATTTAATCCTGTTTTGACATTGTTGATACGGCTGTAATAGATGGTTTAACTATCAATAAAAATATTTTTTAAAAGATGGAATTTATGCATGTGTGAATTCCATTAAAAAACTATCACCAATGTTCTTGGTAATTACCGATCAACACACCCTAAAGTGGCTGTGGGGTTTGCACCCTCAGTTACATTGTCTTATTAATTGCTAATTATAACTGCATCCTCCTTGGACCCAATCTCTGATGGAAAATTCTATTTGGTTTGATTTTTATTTCAGATAGACACAGCAATGTTTGTTAGCTATCTAATATGCCAATCTTTTCTGACAGAATCATGCTGAAGATTCTATTTGGTTTGCTTTTCATTTCTCAAAAAAACAAGCAAAACTGGCAGTGTTTCTTAGCTACACAATATGCAGATATCCCCCCCCCACACACACACACACACACTTCAGATTACCTTTTTTTCTGATGGCACATCAAATCCTTATCTCAGGGCTGTTGCTGACATCACACTGGGCAAGCCAACATGTCCAATTAGAAGAAGCCTCTCATTGCAAGTTCCTATAGCAGCCCCCAGCTACTTCATCAATGAAAAGTCCTTGGCTCATGTAGGGACCAGACCAGACCAGAGTGCCATGAAAATAAGTTGATCTCCCCAGAGCTTCTGTAGAATGGTTGTGGCCTGGTGTGCTTACAGCCCCATATGCTGGCCTTAGAGTGCTAGAAGAGGGAAGCAATATAAACACAGGGAATGGGGAGAAGAAAAGGCAAGAATCTTGTGTTTTGATGGATGGTGGGGAAGGAGCCTACTGGGGAGATTCTGGGAGAGGAGACTGGGAGGCCCATATGAGCAACCATACTTCTGTAGATGGGAAAGGGTTGAGCCATATGGGATTTCCATTTGTCAAGATCTGCTACTGATTTCTATGCCATTCTCCATGTGTTCAGATGAGCATAACCAGCCACTCACAAGCTACTTAAACTTGTCTAAGCTACCTAACAGGGCTGTTGTGAGGATAAAATGGAGATCATTTATGCTGCCTTGGGATCCTTGGAGGAAAGGCAGGCTATTAATGCAACAAACAAACCATTACCAACAAGGACAATATCTGTGCAGTGTTTTCAAGTGTTCAGAGTGCTTCATGTGCATCATGTAGTTGTATTTTCTCTAAATTTTCTGCACTATTTTTTGCACCATCCTCACACACACACACACCCCACACTAGGTATGAAGGAAGATGCAGAACGGAGACCAGGCTGCCAATGCAGTTGCTGCTGTTGCCACTTGCAGTGGCAGTGCAAAAAATTCACAAGCCTTTAGTAAAGAAGAAAGCAGTGCTACAACCCCTGTCAATGGTGAGCCCTACCTATAAGAAACTCCCCCTGGTGAAATTTCCCTGCCTATGATTATGGTGGAGAATTTCAGGAGGCCATTTGCACACAGCTCTACTTCTTAGTGGCACTGTGCCGTGATAAAGATGTGCCTAAGTGGAACAGTGCTTTATCACAAGGCTTCTGGTCACTCATGGCTGCTTGCTTTTCCTAGGCTGACAGCCATCTTGACCAACTGCTACCGCAATGGCAGGAGCGGCGAAGAAAGACAAAACTACACTGAGTCAAAAACAGATCAAAGACCTCAAAGGCTCCTTTGGGAAAGAGAATTTTTCTGAGCTGGCTGACAGGCTTCAAGAGACTCTCTGCTCTCTGGAGAACATCTGCTTAGATGTGGGCATCACTGGAGAATCTGGAGTTGGCAAGTCAACCTTCATCAACTCCTTCCGGGACCTGCATGAGGAGGATGAAGGCGCTGCTCCCACTGGGAGGGTGGACACCAATAAAGATCCCACACCATACTCTCACCCCAAGTATGCCAATGTGATTCTATGGGATCTGCCAAGTATTGGTAGCCCTGACTTCCAGGCCAAAGATTATTTGAAGCAGATCAATGCCTCCCGCTATGACTTCTTTGTCATCATTGCCTCTCAACACTTTACCTCCCTCCATGCCAAACTGGCTCATCACATCAGGAAAGCTGGCAAGGACTTCTACTTTGTTCGCTCCAAGGTGGATGTAGATTTGGAGGTGGCTCGCCTGAGCAACTCATCTGGCTTCAGTGAAGCTGTTGCCCTGCAGAAAATCCGGGAGGGATGTGTGCAAGGTTTCCAGGTGAAAGGGATGCCGTCCCCAAAGATATTCCTTATTTCCAACTCCCTTTTTAGCAAGTATGACTTCCCCCTCTTTGTAGAGACCCTGGAGAAGAACCTGCAACTACAGAAGAGCCACTCCTTTCTCCTGGCCACACCAAACATCTCCCATCGCATACTAGAGATGAAGAAGATCACCATGGTTGAACACTTGTGGCTGGTCTCGGTGGTAGTCTGTGTCCACCAGACTGTGCCCATCCCAGAGATTTCGATTGCATGCAATGTGGACCTCCTGATCCAGACACTGCAAGGTTACTGCATCAGCTTTGGCTTGGAAGAGTCCTCTTTAAGGAAAGTAGCTGAGCGTGCTGAGCAACCTTTTGAGAAGCTCCAGGCCCTGGTCAAGTCACCACTGGCTGCTGTGGTCACCAAGGCGCTGGTGGTGGAGCTGTTAGCAGATGCAGCCAGCAAAGCACCGAAGCTACCAAAACAGCTGGTGCCTATGGCCAGTCTGGGAATGCCATTTTCTGTCGTGTACAATATGCTTACGTCGTTTGTGGATAGTGTAGCAGCAGATGCCCACAGAATACTTGTCAAAGTATTTGTGAGCCATAGGCCCAGCAGTGAGTCAGGGCCCAGCACTGAGTCAGGGGCAGAAATAGCAAGAGTCTTGGAGAACTAAGTACAGTCTCAAAAAGGCCTGAAGACCTTCTCATTCTGGGAGGCAGCATTATGGAGAAGTGCTGAAGCTCAGGGCAAAATTGTTCAAGCATTCCCTGTTTCTCTTGCTTCTTCTTGCATCCACTCTTCCAAACCGCTGCTCTTGTTTAAGCAGGTAAACCATGAGCAACCTCCCCCTCCCTACAATAAATCAGCCTACACTGATTGTTCATTAATTCCCAGCTGGAGTGAACAGGCCTGCTTGCTGTCCTAGGGGCCTAGGACCTGGCCTTACACCAGGTCCAACTTTGTTCATCTAGCCCAGACTTGTCTTCCCTGGACTGGCAGTGGTTCTTCAGAGTCTCAGGCCCAGAACATGGCTTTCTCATCAGTTGCTACTTGATCCTTATTTAGCTGCCAAGGATTAGAGCTGGGCTTTTCTTGCATGAAAAGCAGGTGACTAGCTAGGGCCATGATGCAATGTCTCAGGGATTTAGCTGCCTTCTTGGTATGTCCAGGAAAGTCATATCCTACTGTACATAGCCAACAGGAGTTGAGCAATAGTCATACTACTATCCAAAAAGAATACATTTCCAAATAACATGACATGAGAATACAGAGTTAAAACAATCCTTTGGAAAATAGGTAATTGGACAGCAGGAAAGAGTTACAACAGTTAATGTTTGGTGGATTTATCATTCCTATAGGATTACTTGCAAAATAGCGGGGCGGATGAGGGCAAATGTAAGGCTAAGCAAAAAGCAATAACTTAGTACCATTATTTTCTCCGAGACCTGGGAGAAAGTACCATTATTTTCTCCAAGATCTGGACAATGCTTTGCACAATACAGAATACAGGGCTAGAATAATACTAAAAACTGAGCAGATAACATATAAACACATAAGTAAAAGAAACATTGCATAGGCATTTTGTGGTGGTACCCACAGCCCATGTGACCTAAAAGGCTGGGGACACCTGTTATAATGGGACAAGACAAGGCAGTTATTGTTGGCACAAGGTAAAAGAAAAACTTCTTTTGCCTATAAAACAAACATTGGGACATTGCCAATACATTATTGGCTTTATAAAACATATTCCATTTTTATTATGCTTGACCTGGCTGGGCAGGGATGAGTGCCCAACAGGTTTCACCAGTCAAAGAAGTGGGATCTGAGTAGGCAGACCCCACCAGCCTCCAGGTAAAGGACACTTGTAGCTTTAAAGGCACGGATGCTTACGGGCAACTCGCCACCACACTGGTGACCCTACAAGTGATAGCTTTGTAAATTGATTTGTGACTTTCTTTCTTGTTTTTTAATTGGATATTTTGGCCCAGAATAATTTTCTTTGGTGTTAGGGATTGTAACAGAAGAGTGAGTGGAGGTTATAGGGTGGCCAAATGTCCTCTTTTACAGAGGACTGTCCTCTATTAGAAGGCGACCTCTATTTGAACGGCCACCCAGTCCAAGACTAGTTTAAAGATAATGAACCGTAAGAACTGTTGCCCATCATGTTAAACACCTGTAAAGCAGACTGACTGCAGTGAGATGTACTGTATTTCTATTTAGATTATTATTTCTAAATTTGCATATATATTAGCATATGCAAGTTGATGTGATTGACTGCACTCTTTTGTCCTCTTTTTTGGTGTTCTATGCCCTCTTCCAGGGTGATTCATACATAGCCACCTTATTGACAGCAGAAGCCAGAATGGAATGAAGGGTGCAGTCAGAGTCCATTCAAGAAAGTCAGTTAGACAGAAGACAGAGACCATTTGCGAGAGGGCTGAGAGAGTTAGGGCTGACTTCTGTACATGTTTAGACAGGACAATGTCGCACAACTTCCAGCATTCCCCAGCCAGTTTAGTTTTTTTTAGAAAGAGCACTGGAGACATGTATTAATTAATAAAAAATGAAACTGGTTATTTGTTTCCAGAGAGCAAACTGTGTAGAATTCCAGTCCCCCACCCCATCTCCCAGCCTGCCTGCCCTTGTTTCCATTCTGACAACTGCTGTTCCATTCACATGCTCACACTTCTACTCATGGACCTTGAACTCTCACCCCTTCACATGAATAGCTGATTCATGAACCATTTACCATTTGCCATTACCAGAGCTGCTATAGGCAAATTCCTAGTGATAGACCTATTCACAATAACCAGATGGCCAAACTTGCAATGATACATTGACCATAGTTTGTTTGTTTAATTTATTACCAATATTTATGTATTGCTTATATTCAAGAAATTTCTAAGTAATGTACAAAAACAAGCCTACATACAGAGGACAAGAGCACCTTGACGATAGGTTCTGATTACCAAAAAGTCTTTATTTGTGAACCTTCATTGACTTTGGAACATGGTTAGTTATGCATTTGAATTTCTAGATAGTTCTTCTATCTGCCTTGAAGGTGAAAGTGCCTTGTGGCACCTTCAAAGTTTAAAAGATTTGTGGCATACACTTTTGTGGACTAGAGCCTACTTCACCAGATGCATCAAATGTTATTGTCAGTTGACAGTTAACGGTGAGGCCCAAAGGCCATGAAATGGAAGAGGTACAGTCTGACATTTCTGTACTCAGATATATGTAAGGTAAGCACCCTGTGCAGTCACAAGAGCTGTAATTGACCATAACGCTGAATGTGATGAGAAATGCTGCACAAGATGTACCCTTGGTCTGATCCAGTTTCAGGGCTGCTGTTATCGTGTAATTGCTGCTAGTTGTTTTTATCTTTATTACTGCTGCTTCCTGATGTCCTTGATTGTATTTCCCTTTAGGGATGTTTTTTATAATGTCACAGTCAATTGTGTAGTGGTCAGTTTTGATCCCTATCAACAAACCAGTTCTAGCTGTTTTCCTCTCTGCCAGAAGCAGGTCTTTGGCAAAGCGAATGGGTCTTAAATGCCCATTCAAGCCCAAGACACCCCAGACTACCTTGCATTACAACACAGAACAATATATTGTTGCTACAAAAAAATCATCTCTTCCACCCCCAAGTACTGTGTGGATTGCAGCTAAACTCAGAGGGAGCAGAGAAGTTGGCTTTTTCCTCTGGCCCTGCCCCCTTTGCCTCAGGCCCTGCCCAGCACTGGAATGCAGCCCCCAAGAGGTTCTCTGACATTGAATTTGGCCCACAGGTTGAGTGAGGTTCCACACCCCTGGTGTAGGCAATACTGAGGTAGATGGACCAATGGTCTGACTGGTGCCAAAGATGCTAATGTCATTTGTTTGTTTGTTTCATTTTTATACTGCCCAATAGCCAAGGCTGTCTGGGCAGTTCACAAAATTAAAACCACAAACTTACAACAGAAAATACAATATAAAATGTAATAGATTAAAACTACAATAAAAATACAAGCAGAGTAAAACTAGCAGCAGAAAACACAATAGCAGATTTAAGACAGCAGAGCTAAAAAACCTGGAATGTTAAAATGCTAAAAATGCCTTGGAAAATAAAAAGGTCTTCACCTGGCACCAGAAAGAATACAGCGTAGGCCTCCTCTGCTTGAGACTGCTGGATCATTGCACCTTTTCTTAGGATTATGTGATGCCTTTGGTGAAAACGGAGGTACATTTTGTAAGTAGCTTATCACAAAGTCAACACAAAATGCTGATACTTCACTCCTCCAAAGGAAACCAACCCTGT
This sequence comes from Heloderma suspectum, assembly GCF_057233095.1. Lineage (NCBI taxonomy): Eukaryota > Metazoa > Chordata > Lepidosauria > Squamata > Helodermatidae > Heloderma > Heloderma suspectum. The sequence continues at coordinate 2,442,452 of NC_139474.1, forward strand.
AAAGGCTGTTGCTGCACTGGGTAAATTCAAAATTATCAAGGGAACTTTGGATATTCTTTCTTAACCTTTCTGCCTTCAGCAGCAGAGCCAGCCCTGCCACGTAGCTGAGTAAAGTCACCCACTTCTGATGGCGCTGTCAGGAATGAGCTTGTGGAGACATCTGGCAGCTCAGATTCAGAATGGGAACAGCCAGAACAGAGGGAGGCACCCTCCCTTGTGAGCTCAGATACAGCGAGACTTTCTTCCCAAGACCTTGACACGCAGATGGCCCAGCCTGAACAGCTCCCCCATTCCTCCACCATGAGAACCCAGGTTTCGGAGGAGGAGGAGAGCGAGAGGACTGACCTGAGGGATGCTAGGGTCCGTTGCAGAGCAAAGTGGGAAAAGGTAGAGGCAGGGCTCAGACGCTCCGCCAGTCTGGCCACTCATGGAAGCCAACGTAGGAGGCGCCACCCTAAGGGAGTGGCCTCCCTGCGAAGCAGGTCTGGCCAAGAAGTTAATGCCCAGGTTGCTGGCAACTTCTCTAACTTCCACTTCGTCTACTCTATTGATATTCGTAGATGTACCTAAGACCTATTATCTCTGGCTGTGATAGGCCAGCAGACCAAGTAAGCTGGCTGATTACAACTATGTTAACCCCTCTGTTAAATTGTGTCTCAGCTCATTTTCAAAACACCAAGCAACTATTCAATGGGTTACATCAGATGGAGTTTATAGACACAATGCATATGAACAGCTTTGACGTCAAAGCACTGTACACCAATGTGGACAATGAAGGTGCAAGACGCAGTTTGATAGAACTTTTAAAAGAAAATTACCATCCAATTAATTGTTATGTGTCGGTACTGAGGACATTGATAGCTGCATGTTTACAATCTAATATATTTCCTTCAGTTGTGAATATTTTTCACAGAAATGAGGCTTAGAAATGGGAAATCAATTGGCACCCTTAATGTCCATTGTATATATGAAATCAGCTGAAAGATGCTGTATTGATCATGACATCCTCCCGTATTTCAATTAATACAGATGATATTATAATTATATCGCGTACAGTGGTAGAAGCGGATAAAGAGTTTGATGCAATGAATGAGGTGGACTGTATAAAATTAACATGGGAGCAGCAAAATGTAGATGGTTGGCTTCCCTTTTTGGATGTGGAATTAAAGATCTGTAATGGGAAGTTTGAAACAAGGTGGTACAAGAAACCTATGAAAAGCGATATATTATTGAACTGTAACTCTGCACACCCTGTACTAGTGAAAAGGCAGGTGGTAAAGAACTGGATTCAAAAGCTGTTGGGATGTCAACAATTAATTATGCTGAAGAATCAAAACAAAAGACAGTAAAACTGGCGGAGGGTAATGGCTATAGGTTACCAGTTCCAGCTGTTAGGAGTGTGAAGTATATCAGAAGGCTGCCTGTCTTGAAAATCCCATTTGTGTCTGACAGATTTGTTTGGGAAGCCCAAAAGATTCTTGATCACTGTAACATCAAGGCTAATATCACTTGCACTGGCCCGATAACATTGAAACAACATCTTGAGACGTCTCAGCTGTATGACAACAAATGCTGGACACAGGAATGCCCTATCTGTCTGGGAGAGACAGAGAGATAGTAAGGGGGAGAATTAAGGAGGCTATTTATAAAATTGAGTGTTTGGAATGTAACTCCTTTTAGTTTGGTGAAACTGGAAGACCTCTTCTAAAAAGATATGAGCGCTTAGCTGATATTCAGCATAATGAAACATGCGCTAGACCTTGGTCCCTTCGTATGAGGAAGAAACATGCTGGTAGAGCAATGTTAGTGAAGTTCTCTGTGCTAGCAGTGGAACGGAGCCTCCAAAGGAGAAAGATTAAAGAGGCAATGTTTACTGATAAACTGAAGCCTGATATCAAGGTAAACGATGAGATGAAACAAGCCACGATGTTAATTAACGCGGCTTGATTCAAGCCATGCAAAAGTTGTATTGTCAGCTGATGTAAAAAGTGGCTGATAACAATGTGAAAAGTAAAGTGAGGCATCCAGGCTCCTCTAGAACCCTAAAACCTGGTCAAGTGTAGGCATTTATCCTCCCACTGCTAAAGGTACTCCCCACAGACTCCACTGCTACTCTCTAGAGCTGCCTTCCCCAACCTGGTGCCCTTCAGATATTTTGGATTTATTTGTTTGTTTGTTTATTGCATTGATATCCTGCCTTTTTTTCCTCTTGCAAGGAATCCAAGGTGGCTTACATTATCTTCCTCCTCTCCATTTTATCCTCACAACAACAACCCTGTGAGGTAGGCTGGGCTGAGAGTCTGTGACTGGCCCAAAGTCACCCAGTGAGCTTCCATGGCCGAGTGGGGACCAGAACACAGATCTCCTGCCTCCCGACTTCAACCAGTGAAGAGCCAGTGTGGTGTAGTGGCAAGAGTGTTGGACTAGGAGCTGGGAGATCTGGGTTCTAGTCCCCACTCAGCCATGGAAGCTCACTGGGTGACTTTGGGCCAGTCACAGACTCTCAGCCCAACCCACCTCACAGGGTTGTTGTTGTGACGATAAAATGGAGAGGAGGAGGATAATGTAAGCCGCCTTGGGTTCCTTGCAAGAGGAAAAAAAGGCAGGGTATAAATGCAATAAATAAATAAATAAAATTAAAAAAAACCCTAATCTGCCCCAGCCAGTATGGTCAAGGGTCTGGAATGCTGGGGTTGCAGTCCAAAGCATCTGGAGGGCACCAGGCTTAGGAAGACTGTTCTAGAGGGTGTTCACCAATGTTTCCAAGATGAAGGAAATCATTCTAGGATGAGTCATCTGAAGTTTTCAATGTTATGACATGGGCAGTGATTAGGGGTGTACGAAACCCCGCTTACCTGGGTCCGCTGGGTTCCGCAGGTGGGGGGAGGCGATCTGTTCCTCCCCCCCCGGAATCCTGCCCGGCTGGCTCCGCTCTGTGGCCAGGCCGTGGAGCTGCCAGCCGGGCCAACCCGCAGCGGGGCCTCCAGCCGCTGCCAGGCTGGTACGGACGCAAATGGTGTCCTGTGTAGGAGACGCCATTTGCATCCCTACGCCAGCCCATGATAGGCTACGTAAATATTTACGTAGCCTATCACGAAAAAAACACACAACCACAGTGAACGCAAATGGTGGCAGCTACGGCGGCCACCATTTGCGTTCCCTTTTTTTCGCCATGATAGGCTACGTAAATATTTACGTAGCCTATCACGGCGGAAAAAAAGGGAACACAAATGGCGGCCGCCGTAGCTGCCGCCATTTGCGTTCCCTTAGTTTTGCCATGATAGGCTACGTAAATACTTATGTAGCCTATCACAGCTTCTGCAGGGACACAAATGGCGTCCCTGCGTTAGCCGTGATAGGCTACGTAAGTATTTACGTAGCCTATCATGGCTATATGGAAGAAGCGAATGGTGGCCGCAGACGCGGCTGCCATTCGCAATGCAGTGCGGACGGCAGCAGGTAGGTGCTCCGTTCCGGGCCCATTTCGCGGGGCAGGGGGGCTTCGTTCCGCCACAGATTTCGGGGGGCCGAATGCACTAGCATTCGGCCTCACCGAGATCTGTGGCGGAATTCTCCACCATGCCTAGCAGTGATGCCAACACAATATGATATTCTTAAGACAGCTGTACTCTGTGCCTCTGGGTTTTTTTTCTCTTGTTCCTGTGTTGTTGTTTTTCCCTCACTCCAAACAAACTTTTGATGGAGTTCATGATGCTTTTTCTGCATTAGTGCTGAACACTCTTCTGCATTAGTGCTGTTTGATTCCCAGGAGCTTCTACTACTCTGTGTAGGCGTCTAAATGTCATAGAATGTGATGCTAAGCAACAAAAAGCACACACAAGGAAAGTGCACAGATGTGTTATAGTGGTGCACTATATAAGCTTTGCCCACACCACCGCCAGAAAAATTCCAGCAGATGCCCATGTCCTGTTTCCTCTCCTGACCTTGACATGTTCATCTCCAGGTCTGGAGAGGTTGTACGCATGATCAAAGACCCTCCCTTTTGCAGGGGTTTCAACTGTGTAGAGAGAATCCCTTGTATGGGAGTATTCTCTAAACTATGCCATTTCAGGCTGTGGGTTCTGATGATGATCTGTTGGGTTGCAGGGTTTTGCTACGGATCAGATCTTCTTGTCTAGCTGTGAATGTGCATGATTGGCTAGCCATGGAGGCATGCTCATGGTATTTCATCCCCCCCACCCCCCCGCAGACACACACACACACACACACACCAGCATTCAGTCCTGGATCCTTTATTGGAAAACTCTTGATTTTTCACCCAGAATAGAAATGCTGGCCTGCAGGATTCCTCATTTTGAAAAATGCCTATCCTCTCCTGGAAGAATGACAAAATAAAGCCTATTATCTGTTTCACCTCAGCCCCTCCTGCCATGGGTCCCTGGTTTCTGAGAGCTATATGCTCTCATTGCCTGGCTGTTTACCAACAGGGGGTTGAGTTCCTTGATCAAGGTGCTAATAAATGCAGAGCAAGAGAACGGGACAAAGCAGAAGACCAGAACTCTGACAACGAAGAAAGCAGAGCTCCTGATCAGGTGAGCCAGCTACATTTCCCTAAAGCATGATTATGCAATACAGAGCTAAGAAAGTCATGGAAGCAGTTTAATCCATGCCATGAAGGGATTGTGCAACAAATGAGAATGACATCAGGAGCGGTGTGGATGTGTGTCTCTGTGTGTGCGCGCACACGTGTGTGTGTGTGTGTGCAAAACGTGGGATACCACAAGATCTTTTGGAGCCAGGCTGAAGGGTAAGAGAGATGGAGACTCTCCAGTGACAGGAGAGAGGGAACCTTGGTCTTCATGGCTCTTTCTCATCTCCCTATCTGTACCACCTTCCACCTGGTTAGAAGTGCTACCAGGGCTCAAACCAATCTAGAAAGCCACACTTCTGGTGCCAGAGCCCACATGCCTCTTGGGGTTGGGGTTTTGCACCCCTCAGAGATAAGTACCACTGAACATTTCACACAGTAGTTGGCAGAAAAATGATGGGCAGCTCTGAATGGGGCTAGCAGAGCCATTTTAACCATTGCTTTGTTGCAGCTGCTGTCTCCTAGAATCACCAGGGTCAGGTAGAGCTTTTTGAAACTCAGGGCCCCTCTTTCTTCACACCTGGACTGGGGAGCTGCTTTCTGTTCTGGCCATTAGGTTCTGACATGGCACAATTTGTGGCTAAAAAGAACACGGGATGCAGCTAAACCCAATGCAACATACCTGGAGTCCTGCAGAACTTCTGGGCTGTCTGTCCCTTGTCTGTCCCAGCAGCAAAGATGCCCTGGGGAGTTCTGAGATGACACAGAGTGCCAGGAAACCTTATGGGCAGCTGGACTACTAGCTCAGCTGTTGACTTGTGGTGTCGCTGCCCCATCAAGGAGCAGCTGTGGTGGCACCTTTGAGCTGGCAAGTGCTGGGGTCACAGAGACACAGGCTAGGGCCTGGATGAGGCCCCCAGGCTGCATCTTGACTACCCCTGAGCTGTCTGAATTGGCATCTTCAAGACAGCAAAAACTTCCCCTGGGCTTAGATTCTACAGTGCATTATGCTTCTCCCATAGATATTAACATGGGTTGATTTAAAACAAGTGATGAGTTGTATGGATTTGCATTGCTATTTGCTCAGCCATTTAATTAAAGCCTTGAATGCCTTGACTTGGTCATCTGGAGCTCCCTAAAATAAGCAAAGCTATTAATGAGCTGACATCTGATTTTCTTCCTCAGAGTCCACCATGAAGCAACTTGCTGTCCTGCTTCTACTCTTCGCTGTCCTCCCAAAGGCGAAACTGTGTAGTAAGTGTGGGCTGGGGCTGCTAGTCAGGTGAGAATGTTGCATTTTGGGAGTTGGGGGGGAGGGGAAGTAGGTTATTCTTTAACCATATTTGAGTACCTGCAATATGCCTCAAAAGCTGGGGCAAACCCTTGACTTCCCAGGGCAGAACTACCCTTGGTGGCCGCTGACTTCCATCTTCAAACATTGATTTCTGCCACAGAGCTGTAAAACCAGCCTTTGGCCAGCTTTCTCTGTTAATATCTATGTTCACCCCCATGTTGTGCATATAGATATCAACACCTGCCACGGCTTAGTAACAAGGGATGTCCTCGAGAAGCCAGGCCTGCCTGAGGAACTTCCACGGAGCTGTAAAGAAATCAAGGCTTCCCTAAAAGGCGCCACAGGTGAGCCATGAAGTGGTTGCTCCACAGAGCATGTGAAACTTTGACACAGGCTACACCTGAATAGAAACTCAAAATAGGGCTTTTAAAAATGTGCAACCAGACGCAAAATGTGCAGCTGCAGAAAAAAAAAGTGTCGTTCCAAAAAAGTATTTGTGCAGTTCAAAATTCAAGTAATACAAGAGTGGTGTTATGTTAATGATGTAAAATCATGGGATAACAAAATGAAAAGTAAAGTGAGTCATTCAGACTCCTCTAGAATTCTTTACGCTAACCAAGCATACCCATTTCTCCTCTCCCTGCCAAAGACACTACCCACAGACACCACTGCTAAACTCCACAGAGTGTTCACCAATGTTTCCAAGATAAAGGAAATCATTCTAGAACATGGGGGGCCCTTTCCTGAGAAGTCATGTGAAGGTGTCAATGTTTTGATAAGGTTGATGATGCCAGGAAATATGCGGCATTCTTAATAGGGACCAATGTGCTACATTAGTGCATCTATTCTTTTTCCTCTCCATCTTGTTCTTATATTGCACTCCTATGGTCCCTGATGAAAGGTCAGTTCTCTCTCTGAGGGGGAGATCAGACCTCTGAGGGGGAGATCTTTGATTCCCACCTCCCTGCCCCCACACAAAGATCCACAGTCCTCACCTGTCCAATGTCAGTCAGGGAGAAAAGGGAGAGAATCAGGGATATGGTGTGGGCAGCAGGGGAGGCTTTGGATCCAAAGGGATTTCCCTCCCATTGGTTGCAATGGGAGGGAAAGAATATGGGCTGAGGTGTCATCAATATGCGGATGATACCCAGCTCTACCTCTCTTTTTCATCAAATCCAGGTGAGGCAGTGGCTGTTCTGAATCAGTGCCTGGGCACAGTAATGGACTGGATGAGGGCCAATAAACTGAGACTCAATCCAGACAAGATGGAGGTACTGTTAGTGGGTGGTTCAACCTGTTCTGGAGGGGGTTGCTATCCCCATAAAGGATCAGGTTTGTAATTTGGGGGTGCTCCTGGACCCAGAACCGTCATTTGAGGCACAGGTGGACTAGGTGGCATGGACCACCTTTTATCAGCTTAGGCTGACATACCAAACCTTTATCTGGACAGAGATAGCCTAGCTACAGTTATCTATGCTCTGATAACCTCTCATCTGGATTACTGCAATGTGTTATATGTGGGGCTGCCTCTGAAAACGGTCTGGAAACTTCAGCTCGTCCAAAATAGGGCAGCGAGATTATTAACAGGGACTAGTCAATGAGATCACATCACACCAATACTTTTCCAGCTGCTCTGGCTGGCAGTCCATGTCCGGGCCCGATTCAAAGTGCTGGTTGTTGTTGTTTATTCGGTCAGTCGCTTCCGACTCTCCGTGACTCCATGGACCAGCCCACGCCAGAGCTTCCTGTCGGCCGTCGCCACCCCCAGCTCCCCCAAGGTCGAGTCCGTCACCTCCAGAATATCATCCATCCATCTTGCCCTTGGTTGGCCCCTCTTCCTTTTGCCTTCCACTTTCCCTAGCATCAGCATCTTCTCCAGGGTCTCCTGTCTTCTCATGATGTGGCCAAAGTTCTTCAGTTTTGCCTTTAATATCCTTCCCTCAAGTGAGCAGTCTGGCTTTATTTCCTGGAGGATGGACTGGTTTGATCTTCTTGCAGTCCAAGGCACTCTCAGAATTTTCATCCAGCACCACAGTTCAAAAGCATCTATCTTCCTACGCTCAGCCTTCCTTATGGTCCAGCTCTCGCAGCCATAGGTTACTAGGGGAAGACCATTGCTTTAACTATGCGAGCCTTTGTTGTCAGTGTGATGTCTCTGCTCTTAACTATTTTATCAAGATTTGTCATTGCTCTCCTCCCAAGAAGTAAATGTCTTCTGATTTCCTGGCTGCAGTCAGCATCTGCAGTAATCTTTGCACCTAAAAAGACAAAGTCTGTCACTGCCTCCACGTTTTCTCCCTCTATTTGCCAGTTATCAATCAAGCTGGTTGCCATAATCTTGGTTTTTTGGAGGTTTAACTGCAACCCAGCTTTTGCACTTTCTTCTTTCACCTTCGTCATGAGGTTCCTCAGCTCCTCCTCGCTTTCAGCCATCAAAGTGGCATCATCTGCATATCGGAGATTGTTAATGTTTCTTCCAGCAATTTTAACTCCAGCCTTGGCTTCATCAAGCCCAGCATGTCGCATGATGTGTTCTGCGTGCAGGTTGAATAGGTAGGGTGAGAGTATACAACCCTGCCGTACTCCCTTCCCAATCTTAAACCAGTCCGTTGTTCCGTGGTCTGTTCTTACCGTTGCTACTTGGTCGTTATACAGACTCCTCAGGAGGCAGACAAGATGACTTGGTATCCCCATACCACCAAGGACTTGCCACAATTTATTATGATCCACACAGTCAAAGGCTTTAGAATAGTCAATAAAACAGAAATAGATGTTTTTCTGAAACTCCCTGGCTTTCTCCATTATCCAGCAGATATTGGCAATTTGGTCTCTAGTTCCTCTGCCTTTTCTAAACCCAGCTTGTACATCTGGCAATTCTCGTTTCATGAATTGCTGGAGTCTGCCTCGCAAGATCTTGAGCATTACCTTACTGGCATGTGGAATAAATGCCACTGTTCGATAGTTTGAACATTCTTTGGTGTTTCCCTTTTTTGGTATGGGGATATAAATTGATCTTTTCCAATCTGTTGGCCATTCTTGTGTTTTCCAAATTTGCTGGCATATGGCATGCATCACCTTGACAGCATCATCTTGCAAGATTTTAAACAGTTCAGCTGGGATACCGTTGTCTCCTGCTGCCTTGTTATTAGCAATGCTTCTTAAGGCCCATTCAACTGCACTCTTCAGGATGTCTGGCTCTAGCTCACTGACCACACCATCAAATCTATCCCTGATATTATTATCCTTCCTATACAGATCTTCCGTATATTCTTGCCACCTTTTCTTGATCTCTTCTGCTTCTGTTAGGTCCTTGCTATCTTTGTTTTTGATCATACCCATTTTTGCCTGGAATTTACCTCTGATGTTTCTAATTTTCTGGAAGAGGTCTCTTGTCCTTCCTATTCTGTTATCTTCTTCCACTTCCGCTCATTGCTTGTTTAAAAATAATTGCTTATCTCTTCTGGCTAACCTCTGGAATTTTGCATTTAATTGGGCATATCTCCCCCTATCACTGTTGCCTTTTGCTTTCCTTCTTTCTTGGGCTGCTTCCAGTGTCTCAGCAGACAGCCATCTTGCCTTCTTGGTTTTCTTTTTCTTTGGGATGTTTTTTGTTGCCGCCTCCTGAACAATGTTGCGAACTTCTGTCCATATTTCTTCCGGGACCCTATCTACTAAATCTAGTTTCTTAAATCTATTCTTCACCTCCACTGCATATTCATTAGGAGTATTAGTGAGCTCATATCTAACTGATCTGTGGGTCTTCCCCGTTCTCTTTAGTCTGATTCTAAATTGTGCAATAAGAAGTTCGTGATCTGAACTACAATCAGCTCCAGGTCTTGTTTTTACCAACTGCATAGATGTCCACCACTTTTGGCTACAAAGAATGTAGTCAATCTGATTTCGGTGTCGACCATCTGGTGAAGTCCATGTATAAAGTCGTCTCTTAGGTTGTTGGAAGAGAGTGTTTGTTATGCACAGTGAGTTGTGCTGGCAAAATTCTATCAGCCTATGTCCTGCTTCATTTTGTTCTCCCAGACCATGCTTGCCTGTAATTCCAGGTGTCGTTTGACTACCCACCTTAGCATTCCAGTCTCCTGTAATGAAAATAACATCTTTGTTTGGCGTACTATCCAGTAGGTGCTGCAGATCCTCATAGAACTGATCTACTTCTGCTTCTTCAGCATCTGTGATTGGGTCGTATATTTGGATCACTGTGATGTTAAATGGCTTACCCTGAATTCGAATTGAGATCATTCTGTCATTTTTTGGATTGTATCCAAGCACTGCTTTAGCCACTTTATTATTAATTATGAAGGCTACTCCATTTCTTCTGTGGTCCTCTTGTCCACAGTAGTAGATCTGGTGGTCATTTGATGTGAAGTGGCCCATTCCAGTCCATTTCAGTTCACTGACACCCAAAATGTCTATATTTAATCTTGACATCTCCCCAATAACCACATCCAATTTGCCCTGGCTCAAAGATCTTACATTCCAGGTTCCTATGGTGTGTTGATCTTTAGAACATCGGATTCGTCGTTCACCACCAGCACCATCGGCTACTAGCCGTCCTTTCGGCTTTGAGCTACCTGCGTCATCACATCTGGGGCTAGTTGAACTTATCCTCTGTTCCTCCCCAGTAGCATTTTGACCATCTTCCGACCTGGAAGTCCCATCTTCCAGTGGTATACTGATATATCTCTGGTTGTACTGATCCATTTAGGTTTCATGGCAAGAAATCTGGGCTGGGTTTCCGTTTGCTTCCCCAGGGATCGTATTTAGTCTGACCTCTCTGCCGTGACCTTCCCGTCTTGGGTGTCCCTTCACGGTTTAGTTCATGACGTCATTGAGGTGCTCAAGCTCCAGCACCACGACAAGGTAACGATCTCCTTTGCTGGAGAAAGTGCTGGTATTAACATTCAAAACCCTAAAAGGCTTGGGGCCAGGTTATCTGAAGGATGGCCTCCTCCCATATGTACCTACCCAGGCCCTAAGATCATCTTCAGGGATCCTTCTCCAGGAGTGAGGTGGGTGGCTACCAGGAAGAGGGCCTTTTCGGCTGTGGCACCCTGGCTGTGGAATAAGCTCCCTGGCCCCTATGTTATACTCTTTCCAGTGCCAGGTGAAGACCTTTTTATTTTCCCAGCATTTTAGCATTCTAGTCTTTTAGCTTTGCTATTTTAAATCTGTTACTGTATTTTAAATCTCTACATTGCTGCTAGGTTTTATTCTGGTTGTACCTGTATACTGTAGTTTTAAGCTTTTATATTGTATTTTTAATGCTCTTCTTGTGGTTTTAATTTTTGTGAACCATCCAGAGAGCTTCAGGTATTGGGTGGTATAGAAATGTAAACAAATAAATAAACCAATGCAGCAACCTGGACGAATGTTGGTGAATGCTGCTCCTCCCTCACTTCCGCCCTACCAACAGGAACTCAGTAGAGTGTTGGATAGGTTGGATGCCCCACCTTCAACAGTGGATTACCCTGTAAGTTTTTGATATCCCTCACTCCAAATAAAGTTTTGTTGGAGTTCATGATGCCTCTTGTGTGCAGTTAGAATATAACTCTCTCCTGCATTTGTGCTGTCATATTCCCAGTTCTGAGGAATTTCTGCCACTCTTTATATGTTTCTAAATGTCATGGAATGTGACTCTAAGCAACAACTATCATGTGCTTTGCATGTGATTCACAATCACATACCACTGTGCAGTTCAAAATTTCTTTTAAAAAGCTCTAACCTCAAACACTGTCAAACTACTGCTTTGATCCTCACTTTTGACATGCAAATATCTGGGTTTCGGCAGATGGAATGTATATCCTGGCCACAGAAGATGATGAGCTCTACCAGACCTTCTGTGACATGACAACCAATGGAGGAGGCTGGACCTTGGTGGCCAGCATCCATGAGAACAACATGCATGGGAAATGCACCGTGGGGGATCGTTGGTCCAGCCAACAAGGCAGTAATGCCAATTATCCAGAAGGAGATGGAAATTGGTCCAACAATTCCACCTTTGGGTCAGCCATAGGCTCAACAAGTGATGACTACAAGGTGAGCGCTTCTACTTAGATGGGCAGATGGTTAGGTGGAAGGATAGACTTGATCCTATGCACATCTGCTGAGAAGGAAGCTCCACTGTGTTCACTCCCAGTAAGAAACCATGGGATTGCAGCCCCAATATTCCAGGCAGGTCACCTCTCTACCTGTAGCTGAGTCATTCTCAATTAATTCCACCTTTGATCAGCTGGAGCATCAACAAGCGATGACTAAAACATGAGAACCAGGGCTGGCATCAAAGGTAGGCAAAGTTGGGCACCTGTGAGGGACCATACTCCAGCAGAGGCCCACTGGCAAGAGCCCCTTGGAGTTGTCACTCCTCTTTGCCATTGCAACCTGCTTGTTCACATGCCTCTCACTCTGGCCAGACAACAGAGGTAGTGAGAAGGAGGAGCAGGAGACGCCACTGCCTGCTTCCCCACTGGCTCTCTGTCAAGGAAGAAAGTGGGAGCAATGATGAGAAAGCGGAGGAGCAACGGCAGCTTGTGACAATAGTGGTGAGAAGGTAAACTTACAAAGGGGGGGCATTGAGGGTCTCTGGCCAAAGGCCCCTCCAAAACTAGAGTCTGCATTTGTGAGAACGTCTGCATAGAAGTGGTCAGAATAGATGGAAGGAGAGTTTTGTAAACCAGCCTTCCCTTGACAGTGTCCGAAGAAGATGATTCTTGCTGCTTCCCTCACTTAAAAGTGAGGGAAGTGTCCTGCCCGTCAGAGGAGAAAATAGTGGCCTGATGAAGTATAAGGCAGGCAGCTTCCTGTGGTGGGGGTCTCAATAAACTGCAGTGTGCCAGAGCCATTCACTCTGGAATAACCTGTCTTGATCTAGTTTTTGAAGCAGGCACACTGATAAGCTGACCATCAAATTTTAACAGAATTTTTAAAATTTCACATTGGATCTAAGCAAACATGTTATAGGATAGTTACAGCTAACACACATATCTGGGTGATGGGGGAGGGACAGCCATACCATGGTATTTGGATGCCATGTCCACAAGTTGCCCTCCCTTTGGAAAACCCTCCCCCATGCAGTTCGGGAAGCAGAAAATGTGGCATCCTTCAAACACCTCCTGAAAATGTACTTGTTCACCCAGGCTTTCCCAGTCAAGTTTCGTTTCTCAGTCACTTATTTTTCCACTCTGAAATGTGTTTCATACTGAACTTTGAGATATTAAGTCTGTATGACATTTCATGTGTGTTTTGGTGTGCAATTCTCCTAATACATGCAGCTTTGTACACACTATTGCCTAGTATACACATTTTTGCAAACAATAAAGTGTCTGTGGCACCTTCAAGACCAACAGGTATTTTATTAAGGCATTTTGTGGGCTAAGCCCACTTCGTCAGATGCAGGAAAGGAGAGAAACAAGATGGAAAGGTCAGTTACAGGCAGGTAGAAAGTAAACGTTCCAATTCAATTTAAAGAGATATCTGCAGTAGAAAGTGAACTGCAAGGAGGGACTTGAACTCTGCACACTGTAATGACTTAGCCATTCAGATGCCTGTTCCAAGGTTTTAAACTATGAATAACAACTCCGAGGTCTCACGCTGAATTCTGTCTCTAAAGTTTCTCTGTTGTAAGACAACCACTTTTTGTACCCATTTTTTAAAAACTGGCAAACTCCATTCCAAAATTTGGAGGAGTGTGAATTTCGAAGAATAACTGATTTTTGGTTCAACTTTTGTTCAAAAGTGTAAATATAGGTGAGTTCAAATTAAAATGCAAACCAAACAAATTTCTCCCTCTGTCCCTAACACCTCTTAACATCTCCTCAAAACACAGAAATAGGGTCAACATAGAGACTGGGATTATTCACGCACAGGAAAGGCTGAGATTGTCCCACAGCTGCTGCCTGGGTAAGTGGATGGATATTTTCCATTCTAAAAGGCTCTTTCACCATCTAGTGGAAGTTGGATGTTCCTACAGGCAGAAATATCAACTCAAGGGATGTGCCCATTGTGTACACTCAGCAATGGATCTCCAATTATTGTACAAGGACACTTTTATAAACAACAGCAACTCTCTTTTCCCCACCTCTCATGTGGTCGCTTTCTTTCCAGAATCCCGGCTATTATGCTCTTGCAGCAGGAGATCTATCCGTATGGCACGTCCCAAACAAAACCCCCATGAAAGAATGGCGGAATGCGTCACTCTTCAGATACCACACTGAAACTGGGTTCTTGGCTAAGGAAGGAGGCAGCCTTCTCAGGCTGTATGAGGTAATCATGGGTGCCTGGTGACTCAGCATTTCATCTTGCTGCTGACTCAGCATTTGGGATTCAGTGGGCAGACCCAACTGAATCCCCAATGAGTATGACAGGAGAGCTTAAGACCTTTGGATCTTATCCCCTTGTCTTACACTAAGCTGTGATGATGTGACTGAGCTTGTACTTAGTCTGCAGTGGGGTCCTACATTTAGAGTAATTAGAAGAACTTTGCAAGTTCTTCCCTGTCTTATGGGTCTTTTGTTGCTGAGCATCAGGAATGCCACAAACCCAAAGCAATCATCAGATTGTTGTTTGCGTCCCTTTTCAGAAATACCCAGTGAAATATGGTATTGGCCGTTGCCTAAGAGATAACGGCCCAGCTATACCCATTATCTATGATGCCGGTGATGCCAAGAAGACATCAAAGTATTACTCTCCAAAAGGGCAGGGTAAGTCTTTCTTCTTTTGCCCACACCCTGCTGCTCATCTGGCCAAGTCCAGTGTCCCACAGATTGCAGCATATATGTAGAATGGCCTTCCCCAAATTGGTGCCCTCCAGATGTTTTGGACTTCAACTCCAATCAGCTCCAGCCATCATGGTCAAGCATGCTAGGAGTTGTAGTCCAAAATGTCTGGAGGGCATTGGGTTGGAGAAGGCTGCTGTAGAATGAGAGTAAAATGAAACAACAGTGAGTAAAATGAAACAACCAACATTAAGTTTTATGTGTTTTTTTGATTCCATCCTTCCTCAGTGAATACTGAAGTTAATTAAATAACTACTAAACCGCACAGGTAGATGTTGGGATGACTCCCAAAGTATTTCCAACTATCCCATTTGCTGCCCCATGTATCAGTTGTAAGTTATTAAGGTCCTGTATAGCATGGATCAAATCCTTGCTCTTCTAATAAAGGTCTTTGCCTCTACCACCTCTTCCCCTAAGCAATAGCATAAATTGTACGGAGAGAATATTTTTTTTTTGTAGAGGAGCTCTACATTATTCTAGGCATGGAAGTAAATGCCAGGGGTACTACCATGGATGTGGGGGGCGGGGGACATAGAGGCAGATCAGTTCAGATTAACATCCTAATTAAAAAAATAGCTTTTGAAGGAAATGGTGTTGACTTTGTAATGTGGCCTGTCATCACGGGCAGGGCATATTCATATTCCAAGACAAGTAATCGACAAGGAACTCTGTTGGTGTCATGGGGCTGTTCCTTCTAGCATACACTCTGGCATTCTAACACAGGATACCCGATTTTGTGAGATTATTTACTGTAGCGAATCTCATGGTAAAAGCTTAATGGTTACACTCTTCAGAAATCATATACCTATAGCAGAAGCTATAGGCACATCGCTTAGTTTGAGAAACATTTTAGGTATATAACTACAACTGTGTCAAAGATCAGCCCAACAACAGTTTCCCAAGTCGAGATCTTTATGGTTCAGAATACAAGGCAAGGTCAAGGGCCACAATAAATCCAGGCAAGATAATATTCCATGCAATTCAAGATGTAGTTCAAGAGCAAGTTACAAACTAGAATACCCACACAGATAGATCAGTCCAACAACAGAGTCTACGTCAGAATCTCCACAGGATATGGGGCAAGGCAGATTGAAGATCAAGGGTCATGGTAAGTCTAAGCTAGAGAGAGAGACAGAACATGGCAGTAGAGTTGTTCCCTTTCAGGGCCTCTTTGATTCAGGCTGTCAGGCAAACTAAGTCCAGAATTCAGGATACCAGGAGGCAGGTGAGAGTCCCAGGCAGTAGAGATGTTCCCCATTAGGGCCTCTACTACCCTAGATACCAAGCAGGCTAAA
Organism: Heloderma suspectum; assembly: GCF_057233095.1. Lineage (NCBI taxonomy): Eukaryota > Metazoa > Chordata > Lepidosauria > Squamata > Helodermatidae > Heloderma > Heloderma suspectum. The sequence continues at coordinate 2,458,376 of NC_139474.1, forward strand.
AATCCAGTTGTCAGGATGGGCTCAGGCATTAAAGAAGGGTTGAGTCCAAACAAGAAAGTGGTCGAGAAATAAGAGACATTACATTCCATGGCAGGTTCTTAACAATACAAATTTTAAAGGGTCCAGATTTGATGGAGAGTCCAGGTGAGGAGGGCTTCAGGCAGCTCAGATGGTGGTAAGTCCAAACAGGAAGGATTTTGGGTAGTAAAGATGAGATATTCCCAGCCTCGGCACAAGCTTAAATGCAAGGGAGGGACTATAAGAGCCCTTACAATCTGATTGACAGAGGACTCTAACCCATAAACTAGATTAAGCCTAACAGGGCATATCTGTCTGCCCTCTTTAGACAGCCTCTGTTTCTGAGGAGACAGGTTTGAAACTCCTCCTTCTTCAGCCAAATATCTCCGTGCTAGATCCTCACAGAAAGACTGTCAGCCTTCGGCGATACAGGCATGTTGTTCAAGGTTGAAACCTGCAGCTGGTCAGGAGGGTTCAACTCCCCCCTCTGCGAAGCCAGGCAGAGTTAATCTCCACCATTCTGACATTCCACAGCCTGAGTAGTCCCCAAAACAGATGGAAAACCAGGCTGAGCTGAACTCTCATGGCCTAGGGCTTTCCACAACTGGACTGAGTCCCTAATTAACCTGTTCTAAACCTGAATCAGAGTCTGGCTGAGAACCCATAGGCTCCGCAGTGGCACTGGGGCTAATCCTGGCATCTGGTCTATTCTAAACAGTTCCTACCACAGGTTCTTATGCCGAGTAGGGATTTTATGGGCGCCTGGCATGGGGGTGGAGTCCAATGGACTCCCCCACACACACTTGGCCTTCCAGACTGCGGTCCGCAGATCCTGCCAGCAGCCCACCTCTGCTTGCCATGCTGCGCAGACCCCTGGACAGTCCAGCGAGCTCTGTGCAGCTACCTGGGCCCCTAGCGAGCCGCCATTTTCCATAAAAATGGCAGCTCATTATTCCACGTAAAAGGTCTTTTACACAAATGGAGGCTGTAAAGCCACCATTTATGCAAGATTAGAGGCCATTCATGCTGTCCAGGGGCTCGCGTGGAGAGTTGGAGTGCCTGGTTTTAAAGGAGAACTCAGGTGTAGTGGGCAGAATTGAAATATGGAGAGATAGAGAGAACCGGTGCTCATTTTGGGATATACATTCAATAGAAAGGACAGGGAATGGTGCATTGGAGGTGGTCTCACTCTATATGTCAAAGAGGGCATAGTGCAAGCAGATAAGAAGCCCTAAAAGGGGAGACTCATCTACAGAAGTGCTCTGGGTAACAATACCAGGCTCCAGTATGCCTATGTACACCTGTCTCTGGGGAACACAAGCGGGAGGGTGCTGTTGCATTCATGTCCTACTTGCAAGTTTCAAACAGGCAGCTGGTTGGCCACTGTGTGAACAGACTGCTGGACTAGATGGACCATTGGTCTGATCCAGCACAGTTCTTCTTATGTTCTTATGTTCTAATCCAACTGAGATGTAACCATGGTATTTGTTAGTATGGCTACATTTGATCTTCCCAGAAATGGGCGCAGTTGGTGATCCAGCCTAAACTGGCCAAGGGCCCCCAGGCTAAGGCCACTATCTCAGCATCCAGCAGCAAAGCCAGATCTAGGAGAACCCCCAAACTGCAAACCTCATCTTTGAAGTAAAGTGCTTCTCTTACACACTAGGCTGAACCTCCCCTCTCCCCCCCCCCCACTACCAGAAAATGACACACACCCTTCCTAGACCACCTTGCTCTGGTCCAGATTATGCTTAAATTAGTAGCTCTCATTCAGCCTATTACTGCCTCCAGACACCAGTTCAGGACATCAACAGCATCCCTAGATCCTGATGGAAAAGAGAGACAAAACTGCATGTCATTTGTATACTGATGGCACCCCAAAATCTCCAGACGACCTCCCCAAGTAGTCCCATTTAGACGTTAAACAGCATAAGGTACAAGATGGCACCGTGCAAGGCAGCATAGGCCAACATCATCCATACAGCAAAGTGCTGAGCAGAAGTCCCGCAGCACCACCTTCTGAAACCAAGCTTCCAACAAAGACCAGAGGCATCAAAAAATGATGCCCCCATGACTGGGCTGTACCAGGTGTTCCAGAAGAGCACCATGGCTGATGGTAGCAAAGCCACTACCAGGTCTAGCAGAACCAACAGGAATATACTTCCCCTCTCCAGGTCCTGGACTACGTCATCCACCAGGACAAAAAAGACTGTCTTCATCCTGAAAGCTCTGTTTCCTATTTCATAGAATCATAGAATATAGAATAGTAGGGTTGGAAGGGGCCTACAAGGCCATCGAGTCCAACCCCCTGCTCAATGCAGGAATCCAAGTCAGAGCATCCCTGACAGATGGCTGTCCAGCCTCGTCTTGAAGGCCTCCAGTGTGGGAGAGCCTACCACCTCCCTAGGTAATTGGTTCCATTGTCGTATTGCTCTTACAGTCAGGAAGTTTTTCCTGATGTTCAGCCGGAATCTGGCTTCCTGTAACTTGAGCCCATTATACCTAGTCCTGCACTCTGGGATGATCAAGAAGAGATCCTGGCCTTCTTCTCTGTGACAACCTTTCAAGTACTTGAAGAGTGCTATCATATCTCCCCTCAGTCTTCTCTTCTCAAGGCTAAACATGCCCAGTTCTTTCAGTCATTCTTCACAGGGCTTTGTTTCCAGTCCCCTGATCATCTTTGTTGCCCTCCTCTGAACCCTCTCCAGTTTGTCTGCATCCTTCTTAAAATGTAGTGCCCAGAACTGGACACAGTACTCCAGATGAGGCCTAACCAGTGCAGAGTAGAGGGGAACTAGTACTTCCCGGGATTTGGAAGCTATGCTTCTATTAATGCAGCCCAAAAGAGCATTGGCCTTTTTTGCAGCCACATCGCATTGTTGGCTCATCTTCAGCTTGTGATCGACAACAATTCCAAGATCTTTCTCGCTTGTAGTGTTGTTGAGCCACGTATCCCCCATCTTGTAACTGTGCATTTGGTTTCTTTTTCCTAGGTGCAGAACTTGGCATTTATCCCTATTAAACGTCATTCTGTTGTTTTCTGCCCAGTGCTCCAGTCTATCCAGATCACTTTGAATTTTGTTTCTGTCTTCCAAACTATTAGCTATCCCTCCCAATTTTGTGTCATCTGCACATTTATTTGATCAGCATTCCCTGCACCTCCTCCTCCAAGTCATTAATAAAAATGTTGAAGAGCACTGGGCCCAGGACTGAGCCTTGCGGTACCCCACTCGTTACCTCTCCCCAGCTTGAGAAGGTCCCATTGATAAGCACTCTTTGAGTCCGATTCTGTAGCCAACTGTGGATCCACCGGATCGTTGTTTCATCTAGCCCACTTTGAGCTAGTTTGCTCATCAGGAGATCATGGGGCACTTTGTCGAAAGCTTTGCTGAAGTCGAGGTATATGATGTCTACAGCATTCCCACGGTCTACAAGGGAGGTGACTTGATCAAAAAATGAGATCAGATTTGTCTGGCAGGACTTGTTTTTGACAAATCCATTTCTGCCTTGTTTTCTCAGCTGAATTTGTTCCTGGCTTTGTTCAGTTCCGAGTGTTTAATAATGAGAAAGCTGCCATGGCTCTGTGCTCTGGGGTGAAAGTCACGGGATGCAACACAGAACATGTAAGTAGCCTGGCTAGCTTAAACCCATTGCTGCAGCTTGAAGCCACTGCAAGCTGTCCTTCCCTCAGGATATCTAGATTTATACTTATTCCTCTCCCCTTAACAGGGCACCCTTCTTTGAAGAGCCAGGGTGCTCCAACATTGGAGCATCTGACTTATCCGAGGCCCTGATGAGCTCTTGCTGGCAGGGTGGAGTTGAGGGAGGACAGACACTCCCCTTTTAATGATTCACATTGGCACAACTGCCTTGCACAAGTCTACATTCGGGTTTGTTGTTGTTTTGGTACCTGTTGTTGCAGAAATTTCAGATTTCTGCATCATAGCCCTGACCCACTATAATTTTTTAGTTCAGTGTCAGCAGAGCTCAAGACTAGCTTCTTTGTCCCTTTTCGATACTTATGTATTTTGCATTTTCTACTGATGGTGTAAAAATTCATTTTAGTCTTTGCTAGCTCTCCAAGGTGTCAAAGACATTTCACATTCTAAGCTCACCCTCTGTAGGGTTTGCACTTCCTCCCAGTTTGTGTCATCTGTATTTCCTCTTCCTCCCTTTTCCTAGCACTGCATTGGTGGAGGGGGCTTTTTCCCAAAAGGAAATCCTCGGCAATGTGGTGACTTCACTGGCTTTGACTGGAACGGCTATGGGACACACAAAAGCTACAGCGTTTCGAAAGTTCTCACTGAGGCTGCTGTACTGCTCTTTTGCCGTTAAGTCAAACAAATTCTGGTGTTGTGGAAACAGACACATCAGAGCCACAACCCTGAGAGTGCAACGCTTTTCTTCAATGGCAATGAAAATAAAAAGCGAGCTAAGGCAGGAGTGGAAAGAAGGCAGATCAAGATCTACTGATAGATGTATGGATGGTTTGCAGTCGATTGGCAAGGATTTTAGGCTCTCAAGTGTTTATCAAGAGCAGAAACAAAATGACTTTTTGTTGCTCAAAAAAATTATACTGCTCAAATAAAGACAGCTCGGCCTAATCAGGAGTGGATTTTTGTGTGGAGGGAATGTGGGCTTCCATTCAGTTCTGGTACTCAAATTTCTGGGCTCAGAATTATTTAATTCAAAAGCCCTATGCAGGCACTCGCCTTCAACACACGTAGGGGTAATGTGTGGACAGGATGTGTGCGAGCATGAATACAGCTGATTTTATTTATTTATTTATTTATTTATTTATTTATTTTCTTGATCCCCCATCTGGCCAGTCACCTGGCCACTCTGGGCGATGTATATCAATACAAACAGTTTTAAAAGAATAACATTTTACATTAACACATCATATTTCTAAAAATACCCTAACCCACCCCAAATGCCTGCCTGAACAACCACGTTTTTAATGCGTGGTGGAAGCTCATTAAAGAGGGGGCATGGCGGAGCTCCCTAGGGAGGGAGTTCCACAGAGCGGGGGCCACCACAGAGAAGGCCCTCTCCCTCATCCTCACCAGCCTAGCTGTCCTGGCTGATGGAACACAGAGAAGGCCATCCGAGGCTGATCTTGTTAAGTGGCCTGTCTGGTGCTGCTGGAGGCGCTCCTTGAGATAGGCTGGGCCGGAACCGTATAGGGTTTTAAAGGTCAAAACCAACACCTTGAATTTGGCCCGGAAAATGACTGGAAACCAGTGCACCTCCTTCAGCACTGGAGTGATGTGATCACACTGGCGGCTGCCTTTAATCAGGTGAGCTGCTGTGTTCTGTACCAGCTGCAGCTTCCGAATCGTCTTCAAGGGTAACCCCACGTAGACCGCATTACAGTAGTCTAAACAAGAGGAGACCAGGGCATGTACTACCAATGGGAGCAGATGGTTGGGAAGGTAGGGGCACAGCCGCTGTATCAGATGGAGTTGGTACAGCCCTGTCTGGCTCACAGCTGACACCTGAGCCTCCATGGACAGCTGGGAGTCTAAAATGACCCCCAGGCTGCGGACCTGGTCTTTCAAGGGTAGCCGTACCCCATTCAACACCAGGTCAACATCCCCCAACCTCCTCTTGTCTCCCACCAAAAGTACCTCGGTCTTGTCAGGGTTCAGCTTCAGCTTAATCCTCCCCATCCAGCCACTCACTGTCTCCAGATATTTGGACAGGGATTCTACGACCAACTTTGGTGAAGATTTAAACGAGAGGTAGAGCTGCATGTCACCTGCATATTAATGACACCACACCCCAAACCTCCTGATGATAGCCCCCAGCAGCTTCACATAGATGTTAAATAACAATGGGGAGAGGATAGAACCCTGTGGCACCCCACAAGTGAGCGGCCATGGGTCTGAAACCTCCTCCCCCAGTGCTACCCTCTGGTACCAGCCAGAGAGGAAGGACTGGAACCACCGTAATACAGTGTCTCCAATGCCCAACCCCTCCAGGCAGTCCAGGAGGATACCGTGGTCAACGGTATCAAAAGCCGCTGAGGGGTCGAGGAGAACAAGGAAGAAGCATTCCAAAGCATTCGCCCCTATCCATAGGATTTGTGCCAGAAGGAATGCCCATGCCTTAGTGTTCAGCTGAACGCACTTAGAAAGGTTCTGCAATCTGGAACCCTGCTTATCATGGGAGCTCTGTAAGCACATTCAACTGAATGCACTTACAAGCCTCTACACACAGAGAGCGTCTCTACACCAGCCTAAAATCCTGCATTTCAAATGGGGCTTTCTGCTTCTGTTTTAAATGCAGGATCACAACGGACACCCTTTACACATGCTTCCTTCTCCCCCTTATCTGAGTCTTCCATACGTTTCATTGATCTAGCTCCTCTTCTTGCAGCTTTTCCTTTTTCACAGATGGAATTCAACCAGAACACAAGCGTGGTAATTTAATAGCTCATTGTCTCTGATCTATTAAAAAATGGAATAAAAGTCATTTAGTGCAGGAGACGCCCTGGAGGTTCACGACGTCATCTAAAGGGCCGCAAACGTCTGTGAGTGAGCAATCTCAAAAGCAGGACAAAAGCTCTGTGTGAAGAAGCCCAGAGAGTGCCCTTTCCATCAACAGTGTTGACATATGCATCATATCCCAGGCAATGTCTGTTATTGACTGTAGTGATAATTTCATTTCTTCTGGGGTGGCCTACTGCTCATCAAGAGATGCAAATGCTAAATTAGTTACTATTTTTTCAACAGCTCACACTGTGCTCAGGACGTTTAAGAATATCAATGATCTCCCTATTGCCAGTGATACTTTTTATTACAACACCAATTGAATTTTTTTAATTGCTTCACGTGCTCATTTGTGACAGCATACACAATATCTTGTTACAATGTTGTGTGTCTCCAGTTTGCACCTGTTAATGATATCACCCCCTAGGAATCTTGCAGGGTTCCATGGCTCCTTTTCTGGTGGCTGCTGGTATTCATGCAGACTCCTTTCCACAGTAAGCCCCGCAAACAAAAGTACCAATACATTTCTGGAGCTGCGATGACAATTCCAGTGGAAATTGTTATGACTTGGATCATATTGAATGGTTTGACTTGGAGTAAAGCTGTCAGATCAGATATTTTAAGATACAGGAAGGTGATCTTTATCAAATGGTACCAGTTTCAGCCATGTACCTTATGACATAATCAATGGCCCCTTTTTGGAGAGGTCAGAAAGGGGGTACACCTCAACAAAGTCAAATTGGACAGTCTGGGATTATATACAATATTCTGTAACACATGCTGCTTGCTTCATCCATGCACCTTGTGACATAATTACTGGCCCTGAAAAGGGGTTTCAGGGGGCTGCCTCCACCTAAATGATCCAGGAGTTGCATATAAGGCTGGCAGTATTGAAGATGCCACAACTTTCTTAAGATGTCCACCTAGTCAAATCTTTTGTACCTTATGATGGAAGTATTTTGACAATATATTGGGCTGGAGCTAAAGGGTAGGGTCTAATGGTGACCTATCACTGGCGGCAAGCACTGCCAATTCCTGGTGCACAAGCGGCTGGCAGGTCCACCTTCCAGAAACCTGCATTTCCAGTCATTTGGGGACTTGCCCCCAGAAGCACTACATCACCGCCACTGGCAGTAGGGGCCACGTGTGTACTGGGAACCTGCCAGCAGTAGCTCACCACTGGATCTTACCCCAAAACTCCACACTCAGAATGTTCTTGCATTTTTACTTTCATTTTTCTCTATTCAGTGAAGTTTTATTTGTTCCTCAATAAACAGGTTGTGATTTGGGCCGACAAAAGTGAGTAGAATCTGACTTCTTTTAAAAGTGAGGAACTTAATAGTGGCAATGAGAAAATCTTACTATGGGAAAGATCGTAAACTGAGGGATTTAATGGAGAGATAGGGGACTTACAGCAATATGTGCAGAGACTGGGCCATTATTTTCTGGTAATAAGTAAATAAGAATTATTTTCTGGTAACGAGACCACTGATGGGGCCAAGCAATGCACAATATTTCTCAGTGTGTGTGTGTAGCAGTAAAACTTATGACCTTTTGAGAAATTTGTTGCAGCCACAAATGGCAGAGAATGAAAGTTTCACAGAGTTGCAAAAGATCTTGCTTGAACAAGATAAGCCAGGTGTAGTTGCGGAATGTTTCAAATTCCAAAACAGAAGGAGGAAGGAAGGTGAATATATCAGAATATATAGCTGAACTAAAAACCCCTAACTGAACACTGTTCCTTTGGGAACGTTCTAGAGGACATGTTGAGAGACAGATTTGTTTGTGGAGTTGGGGATGTTAACATGGAAAACAAATTACTTGCAGATGGGGATCTCATGTGGGATAAAGGTGTAAAGGTAGCAACAACCATGGAAACAGCAGTAAAAAATTTAGAGGATTTACAGCTGGACAAAAAAGCCTATAAACCAAATGCAAAATTCACAACAAAAGTTTAGACTAATTGAGAGGTGTTTTCATTGCAGAACAATGCATGCAGATGCAGTTTATAGAGACAAAATGTCCCAGTATCTTAAATGAAGGAAGACTGGACACTTAGCCAGAAATTGGGGGGGGGGGCTATCAGGCAACACAACTAAATCAGGCCAAAGACAAGGCAAGAAAGCAAAAAGCCTATCACTGACAGGAGGAAGAAGGGGAGGAAGAAGCTGAAGAGGTCCACCCTGTATGCTGCGTTGTAGGAGAAAAGAAATTCAGGATAATAAATCTAATTAAGCAGACTCTTATTTCCTGTCTATACCTGGGTTCAGAAAGACACTTTTTTCTGATGCTGAGAAGGAATGACTTTTTCACAGACAATGCACTTATTTTATAAATAGATGCTCATAGAGTATATTTTAAAACATTTATTAACAACAAGCAAATCCATTTAAGACCATTACAGAAAGACACTGATACCATGGTATTTCTTGACAAAGATTAAATCAGGACAAGTGAATATAGAGCTGGTGTATGGTTTTGTTAATCTAAATTGGGGATTAACTCACCTGACCATTCCCAGCACAGTCACCCTGGGCATTGCTTGGATGGGGAAGGGCCATTGCACAGGGGTAGAACTTATAATTTGCCCTCAGAAGGTCTTGTTCAACTCTTACCTGAAACCTTGGAGAACCACTGCCAACCAGTGTAGGCAATACTGAGCTGAATGGACCAATGGACTGACTCAGGGCTGGCATCAAGGGTGGGCATAGTTTGGCACCTACTCATGGCCCACACCCCAGCAGAGGCCCACTAACAAGAGCCCTCAGGACTTGCTCCTCTTCTCCACCATTGCAACGTGCTCGTTCACCTCCCTCTTGCTCTGGCCCAGACAACAGAGGTGGTGAAGAGGAGCCCTCAAAAACCTGGGGCTGGCACTGAGTATAAGACAACTTCCTATGTCCTGTACATGCTAGAATCCTGCCAGGCATGCATACTCCACCAGATGCAGGATTTGGCTTCTGGGATTGCTGGACAAACATGCCTTTCAGTACAAACATGTACTAGAAGGCATGTTTGTCCAGCAGCAGTTTGTCCAGCAACATGAACTTGCTCCCAAGGAGCAAGCGTCTTTTAATTTCATGGCCACAGTCACCGTCTGCGGTGATCTTGGAGCCCAAGAAAGTAAAATCTGTCACTGCTTCCATTTCTTCCCCTTCTATATGCCAGGAAGTGATGGGGCCAGATGCCATGATCTTCGTTTTTTTAATGCTGAGTTTCAAACCAGCTTTTGCACTCTCCTCTTTCACCCTCAGCAAGAGGCTCTTGAGATCCTCTTCGCTTTCTGCCATTAGGGTGGTATCGTCTGCATATCGGAGGTTGTTGATAATTCTCCCGGCAATCTTAATTCCGACCTCTGATTCATCCAACCCGGCGTTTCTCATTATGTACTCTGCATGTAAGTTAAATAAGCAGGGTGACAATATGCAGCCTTGTCGTACTGTTAGAAAAAAAAGGAGACTCCATAACCGTTGGCGTCTCAAGTTACGTAAGAGCCCGAGTGGCGGGAAAATATAGGCAGAGCAAAAAGGGAATCATACTGACGCGCTCATGACTAACAGCTTGGTAAGCTGATAGTGACTGTTTATTGGATATTAACTTAGTGAGCCGATGTACTAACTGTTTCATTGGTTACTGGTAAGAACAATAGAAGCGATATGATATAAAGGGCTTTTGCACACGTGTCTCGGGGTCCAGACTGCTCTGCACCCGTTTTGCAAAACGTTCAATAAAATAGTGTTGGATCCACTGCTGCCTGCCTGGCATTCTTTTCTTCTAAACCGAAAGCAAGGACTTTTTATCTAACAATTTGGTGCCGTGACTCGGATCCTGCTTCGGGGCGCGTCCCCTTCGCGCTGAGCCGAGGGGCCGCGGAGGAGAAGTGGCCACAGGCGGTTGTTTTACACTGCCTTCTCCTCATGACGGTGGCGGCAGAAGCGCCTGGGGACCAACGCCAGAGGAAGAGGGAGACGTGATCACTCTTTTTAGGCACCGGCAGTGGATCAATAAGCAGCTGGACGCAGCTGCGGGCGGGACAGAAGAGGCTTTTGGGGTAAGTGAAACAGCTTACATTAGGGGATAAACGCGGGACGGTGGTGTGTTTGTGACTGTGTGAGACGCCTACGGGCGAAGCGAGTGGGGAGCCCCAATCTGCATTTCCTTACCCCGGAGACGGGCTAGGTCAGAGGAGGGCGAAGTACAAGAATTGCTGACTGAAATTCCCACTGTCATGGGCGGGTCCCAATCTAAGTCTGCGAAGAAGTCCCATACGCCCTTGGAGTGTTGTTTGAGCAATTGGTCACATTTTAAGCAGGATTATGGAACTAAGATGACAAAGGATCGTCTTGTCTTTTTTTGCACCCGGGAATGGCCAATATTAGAACCCAAATGGCCACCCAAGGGGTCTTTTGACCCAACCTTGGTATCTGATGTGCGAACAATAGTAGCACAGAGGGGAAGTTGGGACCAGTTCCCTTATATTGATTCGTGGGCAACTTGTGTGCCCCTTGGCGGCAGGCCTGCTCCGTGGGTTGTTAAATGCATGTCCCTTGCCCTTCCCATGGTGGTCAAAAGGAAACCACCAAAAGAAGGACCACCCAGGGTCGTGGCCACGGCACCGGAGGACCTACTGCTTCCTCCTCCCTACGGGACAGCCGTCGCAGGGCGCTCGTTGCAACCACCACCCTCTCCTGAGGGGCCCGCCCAGCGGTTAGATGCCCCCGAGAAGGACCCCTCTCATGAAATAGTACCAGAGGACCCCACCCCTCTAGTTGAATGCCAGGACACTCTCCAAGATCGTCTATATTCCCTAGAGGAAAGATTGGAGGTCCTACAGAGAGAGGCAAAAGGGGGACCTAACTACAACCTGCGAAAGGACCCCCAACCACCGGTGAAGTTCACCTTCCCCATCAGAGAAGTCCCCGACCCTACCGCCCAACATCCTCAAGGGACGATGTTTGTTTATGTCCCATTCACAACATCTGATTTGTATAATTGGAAACAATTTAACCCCTCCTTTGAAGAGGATCCCGGGCCACTCCTGTCTCTGATGGAGAATGTGAGGCTTACTCACAACCCCACATGGGACGATACACAAATGCTATTGAACACCTGTTTTCTCAGCCAAAAGCCAACCATCCTTGCGGGGGCACGAGCCAAGTATAGGGAGGAAAATCCCCAGGCAACTGAGGAGGAGACGGCGGAGGTTCTGCCCACAGGGCGACCCAATTGGGGGGTGGCCACAGAGGCACATAGATGCTTACATGCTGACTATTTTCGACTCATTTTAGCAGGCATGAAGCAAGCCGCGAGAAGGGCCCCCAATTTGCAAAAAGTCCTGACTCTAAAGCAAGACAAAAACGAACCTCCTGCCGTGTTCCTCCAAAGGCTGAGGGAAGCCTTCGCTAAATATACTGACATTGACTTGAATGATCCAAATAATTTAAGGATCCTCACGACTCAGTTCGTGGGAAATAGCTGCCAGGACATCAGAAAGAAGTTGCAAAAAGTTGAAGGAGGGTTGGCAGCTGACCTAGGAGTTTTAGTTGAAGTAGCTCAAAAGGTTTATGAGAGGCGAGAATAAGAAGAAGGAAAAGAAAAAGACAAGAGGCAGGCCAAGCTCCTTGCTGCGGTTCTTAAACCTGACAAAGAGGGAGCTAGGAAGGGGAGGAAAGGGGGAAGGAAAGGATCTCCCCTGGGGAAAGATCAATGTGCCTTTTGTAAGAAAATGGGGCACTGGAAGCGTGACTGTGAGGCTTTGAAGCAGAAAGAGAGAGGGGAAAATACGGGAGGAGCGCAGAGAGTTCTGTATGAACAGGAAAGAGATTAGGACAGACCGGGGCCCGGCCCCCTCTTAGCCGTCTCTGAGGCAAGACGGGACCCCATGGTCAAAATAAAGGTTGGGGGCCGCTCCTACAAAGCCCTTGTGGACACAGGGGCCGCCCTGTCCGTCCTCCCCCTCAGTGAGCCCCCAACGGGAGGTGGGGGGTTCACCACCATAATAGGGGTCGAGGGAAGGGCAACCCAAGTGCCCCTCTCTCGTCCCCTGTTCACCAAGGTTGGGAAAACACACCTAGAACATGCATTTGTCTGTACCCCCTCCTGTCCGGTGGCATTGCTAGGGAGGGACTTATTGACTAAACTCCAAATTGAGATTGCTTTTACTCCTGACGGAAGGATGGAGATACGGCTCCCTAAACAGCAGAGTAGTAACTACCAAATGGCCCTTTTGAAGGTTGCAGAAGAATCCACCCCAGAGGCCACCGAGGACTGGAGCTTAATAGAAAACAGAGTCAACCCTCTAGCTTGGGCTGGGATTGGAGGGGCCTCTCGTGCCAAGTCGGCAGCACCATACAAAATTCCCCTCAAGGAGGGAGCAAGGCCTGTTCATGTGAAACAGTATCCCCTTTCCCGCCAAGGAAAGGAGGGCCTACAACCAGTAATAACAAAGCTCCGAGAAGAAGGCCGGCTCATTGAGATAATGTCCCCCTATAACACGCCCATCATCGCTGTGCCAAAAAGGGGAGGGGGGGCAAGGGCTTTCGTTTAGTGCAAGACCTCCGGCTCATTAATCAGCAGATCGAGGCCCCCCATCCTGTGGTCCCCAACCCACACACCCTCCTTGTAGGAATTCCGGAAGAGCACGCCTGGTTCACTGTCACAGACCTAAAAGATGCCTTTTTCAGCATCCCCCTCCACCCTGATTCAAGACCTTTGTTCGCCTTTGAATGGGAAAGCCCATTCAAAGCTTTCCCATTTTCAAAGCTTTCCCATTCAAAGCTTTCCCGGGGGGGGGGGTTCAAAAGTTCAATTAGCATGGACAGTCATCCCTCAGGGGCTGAATCTCTCACCGGTGGTCTTTGGCCAGCAGCTCCAAAAGGATCTCGAACCCTGGGTCCAGCAGCACTCAGAGGTGCATCTCCTCCAGTACTGTGACGACCTCCTGATTTCAGCCAAGGCCAAGAATGCGTGCCTGAGTGGGACGGTTTCCCTCCTCAACTATCTAGCAGTGGGGGGGTATAAAGTGTCAAAAGAAAAAGTACAGTTGGCCCAACCAACTGTAAAATTCCTAGGCTACCACATAACTAAAGGGGCTCGGAGCCTAGGGCAAGAAAGAGTTGAAGTCATCCGTGAAACTCCTGTCCCTAAGTCCCCCCGCGAATTGAGGGCCTACCTGGGGCTGACTGGATTCTGCCGACTATGGATAGCAAACTATGGGGAGACAGCGCGGCCGCTGTATGAGGCGCTGCAGAAAGATAGACTGGATAAATGGAAATGGACTAAGGAAATGAATAAGTCTTTTCTCAGTCTTAAAGCTGCTCTTGTGTCACCACCTGCTCTAGCCATACCAAATCCCAGCCGGCCATTTAGACTTTATGTGCATGAAAATAAGGGCATAGCTTCGGGAGTGCTTTGCCAGCGAAAAGGGCCCTCTTGGAGACCAGTGGGATATTATTCCAAGGTCCTAGATGTCATAGCACAAGGATGGCCAAGTTGCCTGAGGGCAGTAGCGGCAACAGCTCTGATTTGTACCGAAGCCGAGAAAATTACAATGGGAGGACCCATTGAAGTTTGGGTGCCGCATGGAGTGCCACAAATTTTGGGATCAGGAGGAGGAAGCAAATTTCTCAACCCAGCCCGGCATTCCCGATATGAAATAGGTTTACTAACAAACGAAAACCTCACTTTTAAGGCTTGCTCCAGCTTTAATATCGCCACACTACTGCCAACATTACTGGGCACAAACGGATCAGGACTCCCAGATCATGACTGCCTTGAAGTATTAGACCTAGACACCAAAGGCCGACCGGACCTTGAGGATGAACCGATAGAGGGAGCCAGAGATCTGTTTGTAGATGGATCTAGCTATATGCTGGATGGAAGGCGCTACACAGGCGCGGCCGTCGTTACTCTAGAGGAGAGTGTGCGCGAAGGAAGGCTGCCTCCTCATTTCTCCGCCCAATCTGCTGAACTGGTAGCCCTGACAAGAGCCCTGCAAGCCAGCAAGGGAAAGCGAGTAAATATTTATACCGATAGCAAAAATGCCTCCGCCGTTGTGCATGCTCATGGGCAACTGTGGAAAGAGAGGGGATTCCTTACAGCGAACGGATCTCCAGTGGCTAATGGCGGCCTAATAGTGGATCTTCTGGATGCCCTCCAGCTACCCTCACAAGTAGCTGTTGTCCACGTCCGAGCCCATGGGAAAGAAAAAGAGGAAAAATGGAGACAGGGAAACCAGAAGGCAGATGAGGCCGCAAAAAGAGCAGCCAGAGAGGGAATCCAAGGAACAATCCTCATTCTACCCAAAAGAAAAGAGCGCCCCACATACTCCCCTGCTGAGTTACGGATGGCACAAGAACACGGAATAAGTCCCTGCGATGACGGATGGATCCAGATGACAGATGGAAGACTGCTTCTTCCACAGACCCTGCAGAGGGTTGTTCTAGAGCAAGTTCACCATTCTCTTGGACACCCTGGAGCATCAGCCATGATCGACTATTGCAAGAGGCTGTTTGTCTCCCCTGGCTTAACTGTATGCGCCCATCGACTAGCCGCAACCTGTGAAGTCTGCCAGAAAACCAACCCTCCCAGGGCACCCCCTCCTCCAAAAGGAGGGCAACCATGGGCCTACTATCCTTTCCAGAGGGCGCAGATTGATTTTGCTGAGATGCCACCATGTAGGGGTTACAGGTATTTGCTTGTAATAATATGTCAAATGACAGGGTGGGTAGAGGCGTTTCCATGTAGGAACTGCCAAGCTAAAACTGTTGTTGCTAAATTGTTACAGGAGGTGGTGCCCCGGTTCTCCCTGCCTGAAGTTATAGAATCCGATCAGGGCTCACATTTCACCTCAGTTATTACACGGGGGCTGGCACAAGCTCTGGGAGTAGAGTGGCATTTACATTGCCCCTGGAGGCCCCAGGCAAGTGGACAGGTTGAAAGAATCAATCGGAGCCTCAAGGAGACTTTAACCAAACTCCAACGAGGGGTGAAGCTCACTTGGGTTGAGGCTCTGCCAATAGCTTTAACGAAGCTTCGAAGGATGCCAAGAAAGGACATAAAATTGTCCCCCTTCGAACTGATGTTTGGGTTCCCACCTCGGGTACACTGCGGAAGGAGGGAGGAAGTCAAGTGGGAGGTGGGTGATCAGATGCTAAGGGATCAGTTGACTTCTCTACAGTCTGTTCTTTCACAGCTACGAGCTTATTCCGTTCCGTTTCAGAGACTGCCATTAGATGCACCTATCCATCTCTTCCAGACGGGAGACGAGGTGTTGCTGAAAAAGTGGAATAAAGAAGCTTTAAAGGAAGGGTGGGAGGGGCCTTATTTGGTGGGACCAACCAGCCACTCGTGTGTAAAGCTTGTGGGTTCTAGTAAATGGACACATTGCAGCCGGATAAAGCCATTTAAGCGACCCTCGCTTCCTTCTGTCACCTGGAAAGAACAGGAGGACACAGGCAACGGTCCTTTGCTCCCTGGCACCCCTCCGGAAGCTGCCAAGGACACAGGCGAAGAAGCCATCCAGGAGCCACAATCGCCTGTAATATACAAGTCACAACATCTGGGAAAAGCTCGGGTTCGAATTACAAAAAACTTCTAATATGAAGCAAGTATTGTGGGTGGTCTTGGTAATGTTAGTTAAAGAAATATTAACGTGGATGGTGATACCTCAAGGACTTGGGCTTGACAGCTTTAAGATAAAACCCCGAAATGTCACACCAACACCCCTCAAACCACTTCTGGTACAGATCCCTGAGAAAGAGAGGCGTCCCTGGAGAACCAGGTTAGGGATCCCAATAACAGAGGAAACTGATAATGTGTGGTTAGAGTGGATAAAGTATACAGCCAAGTCTTTAAATAAGTCTGACTGTTTTGTTTGTGCCACAGGGAGATCTGTAGCAAAGGTGCTGCCCTTTCCACTGGGATGGGACACTCCTTCCCTCCTCACCTGCGTGATCCGTTTGTTCCAACACCCTGATGCATGGGGAGAGGAGGAATGCCAAACCCTCAATAAATTATACCCCCCACTCAAATCAAAGGATCGTGTCAGACCTTCCACAGTCTTCCTGCAAAGAAGAAACCATACCGGATGCTTACACCGAAACCTTGCAGACACAGAGGGGCGTATAGGGAACCTGACGAGTAAAGTAAGATGTGTTAATTCCACCCGCTTTAGGAATAATTCCCTTTCAATCCCACGAGCTGATCTCTGGTGGTATTGTGGTGGCCTAGAGTTGTATGAGGTATTGCCCTCCAATTGGTCCGGAGCTTGTGGGTTAGTTCAGTTGGCAGTCCCCTTTTCAATTGCATACCATCCAGCAGAGAAGACTGGCCAACCCCGGCAGAAACGATCAGTAACCCCTTTTGATGATCAAATATATATTGACTCCATAGGAGTACCAAGGGGAGTGCCAGACGAGTTCAAAGGAAGAAATCAAATTTCTGCAGGATTTGAATCTACCCTGTTTTGGTGGGTGACCATTAACAAAAATGTAGATTGGATCAATTACGTTTATTATAATCAACAGAGGTTTATAAACTATACTCGAGATGCTGTAAAAGGATTGGCTGAGCAGCTAGATGCCACCAGCCAAATGGCTTGGGAAAATCGGCGTGTTCTTGATATGATGTTAGCAGAAAAAGGAGGGGTTTGTGTCATGCTAGGTGGACAGTGTTGCACCTTCATCCCTAACAACACTGCCCCAGATGGCACGGTAACAAGGGCTTTGCAGGGCCTCACCGCCTTGTCTGAAGAATTAGCCAAGAATTCAGGGATTAACAACCCCATGACTGACTGGTTAGAGAGATGGTTTGGAAAATGGAAACACCTAGCAGCCTCAATCCTTATTTCGCTTGTAGTGATGATAGGAGTTTTAGTGTTATTTGGTTGTTGCATTATCCCCTGCGCTAGAGGCTTATCCCAGCGGTTAATTGAAACCGCTCTGTCAAAACAGATACTCTTGCTTTATTGTGCTGATAAAGAAACTCCATTTTAAATGCTTTAAGACGTGAATAAAGACTTAAAGGAGGGAATTGTTAGAAAAAAAAGGAGACTCCATAACCGTTGGCATCTCAAGTTACGTAAGAGCCCGAGTGGCGGGAAAATATAGGCGGAGCAAAAAGGGAATCATACTGACGCGCTCATGACTAACAGCTTGGTAAGCTGATAGTGACTGTTTATTGGATATTAACTTAGTGAGCCGATGTACTAACTGTTTCATTGGTTACTGGTAAGAACAATAGAAGCGATATGATATAAAGGGCTTTTGCACACGTGTCTCGGGGTCCAGACTGCTCTGCACCCGTTTTGCAAAACGTTCAATAAAATAGTGTTGGATCCACTGCTGCCTGCCTGGCATTCTTTTCTTCTAAACCGAAAGCAAGGACTTTTAATCTAACAGTACTCCTTTCCCAATTTTGAACCACTCGGTTGTTCCGTGTCTGGTTCTTACTGTTGCTTCTTGACCCTCGTACAGGTTTCTCAGGAGACAGGTAAGGTGGTCTGGTACTCCCATCACTTTAAGAATTTGCCACAGTTTGTTGTGATCCACACAATCAAAGGCTTTAGCGTAGTCAATGAAGCAGAAATAGACGTTTTTCTGGAATTCTCTTGCTTTCTCCATGATCCAGCGAACGTTGGCAATTTGATCTCTAGTTCCTCTGCCTCTTTGAAACCCAGCTTGTACTTCCGGTAGTTCTCGGTTTGCATACTTCTGAAGCCTAGCTTGTAGGATTTTGAGCATCACCTTGCTGGCATGTGAAATGAGTGCAATTGTGCGGTAGTTTGAACACCCTTTGGCGTTGCCCTTCTTTGGAATTGGAATGTAAACTGACCTTTTCCAGTCTTGCGGCCATTGTTGAGTGTACCAAATTTGTTGGCATATTGAGTGCAGCACTTTAACAGCATAATCTTTTAGGATTTTAAATAGCTCAGCTGGAATACTGTCATCTCCGCTAGCTTTGTTGTTAGTAATGCTTCCTAAGGCCCACTTGACTTCACTCTCGAGGATGTCCGGCTCAAGTTCAGTGGCCGCACTATCATGGCTATCAGGGACATTAAGATCTTTCCTGTATAGTTCTTCTGTGTATTCTTGCCACCTCTTCTTAATCTCATCTGCTTCTGTTAGGTCCCTGCCTTCTTTGTCCTTTATCATGCCTGTCTTTGCACAAAACGTTCCCTTGAGATCTCCGATTTTCTTGAAGAGATCTCTAGCCTTTCCCATTCTGTTGTTTTCCTCGATTTCTTTGCATTGTTCATTTAAGATGGCCTTCTTGTCTCTCCTTGCTATTCTCTGGAACTCTGCATTCAGTTTATTTATTTATTAAAAAAGTTGGATATATCTTCCCCTTTCTCCCTTGCTTTTCACTTCCCTTCTTTCTTCAGCTACTTGTAAAGCCTCATCAGACAGCCACTTGGCTTTCTTGCATTTCTTTTTCTTTGGGATGGATTTCATTGCTGCCTCCTGAGCAATGTTACGGACCTCCGTCCATAGTTCCTCAGGCACTTTGTCTATCAGGTCTAATCCCTTAAATCTATTCCTCACCACTGTATAAGGGATATGATTTAGGTCATACCTGAATGGTTTAGTGGTTTTCCCTACGTTCTTCAATTTAAGCTGAAATTTTGCAACAAGAAGCTCATGATCTGAGCCACAGTCAGCTCCAGGTCTTGTTTTTACTGACTGTATAGAGCGTCTCCATCTTTGACTGCAAAGGACATAATCAATCTGATTTCGATATTGACCATCTGGTGATGTCCATGTGTAGAGTCGCCTCTTGTGCTGTTGGAAAGAGTGTTAGCTATGATCAGCATGTTCTCCTGGCAGAACTCTATTAGCTTTTGTCATGCTTCATTTTGTACACCAAGGCCATGCCTGCCTGTTATCCCGGTGATTACAGTAAGACTTCCTACTTTAGCATTCCAATCCCCTATGATGAAGAGGACATCTTTTTTTGGTGTTAGTTCTAGAAGGTGTTGTAGGTCTTCATAGAACCGATCAACCTCAGCTTCTTTGGCATCAGTGGTTGGGGCATAGACTTGAATTACTGTGATGTTGAATGGTTTGCCTTGGATTCGTACTGAGATCATTCTATCGTTTTTCAGATTGTACCCCAGTACTGCTTTTCCCACCCTTTTGTTGACTATGAGTGCTACTCCATTTCTTCTAAGGGATTCTTGCCCACAGTAGTAGATATGATGGTCACCTGAATTAAATTCGCCCATGCCTGTCCATTTTAGTTCACTGATTCCCAAGATGTCGATGTTCAATCTTGCCATCTCATGTTTGACCACCTCTAGCTTGCCTTGATTCATTGATCTTACATTCCAGGTTCCTAAACAATATTGTTCTTTACAGCATCGGATTTTCTTTTCACCAGTAGAGTGCCAGTAGAGGGAGGCAATTCCAGACCTTTCCCTTGGTGCAGGAGACCTACAGTAGGTGCTTCCTGCCTGCCCACTTGTTAGTCTATCCCTGTGTTTCAACATTGCTGGTTCATAGTCAAAACTTCCCTGAGCTGTGGAAAATGAGGAGGGGCAGGAGCAAGCCTCTCTCACTGGCTGAGCAGCATTTATGGGGTTGATGATGTTCACTTCTACTAGCAGGGCTCTGCCCATCCAACCACAAAGTAAGGTGGATTAAAGTGCAGGTTGACCTGGGAAAAGCAGGTTTCAAGGTTGTGCTTACTCTGCATTTTTTGTTTCATGTGCCCCTGACGGACTAAAGCTGATTTCATGAAAATCCGCATTAAACATGAAAACGCTTCACATTCATTGACATGCAGATCCAGCCCTGGAGCCTCTATTGATTTTTCACCTGGAATGAAAATGCTGGTCCAGGGAATTCCCCATTTTAAAAATGCATGCCCTTCCTGGAAGAATTGCCAGAAACAGTTTGTTATCTGTTCTACCTCAGTCCCTCCCATCCTATATTGTTTGAAAGTTATTTGCTCTTATTGCTTGGCTGTGTGTGCCCCAAGGAAGTTGAGTTCCCTGATCAAGGTGCTGATAAATGCAGAGCAAGGGAACCAGACAAGGCAGAAGACCAGAATTTTGACAACGAAGAAAGCAGAGCTCCTGATCAGGTGAGCCAGCTACTTTCCTTCAAAGCATCAAGCATGATCATGTGGGAAGTGCTTACTCCTAGAGGTGCTAC
Source organism: Heloderma suspectum (assembly GCF_057233095.1). Classification (NCBI taxonomy): domain Eukaryota; kingdom Metazoa; phylum Chordata; class Lepidosauria; order Squamata; family Helodermatidae; genus Heloderma; species Heloderma suspectum. The sequence continues at coordinate 2,479,041 of NC_139474.1, forward strand.
CAGGGCTCAAGTCAATCTAGAAATCTACACTTCTGGTGCCATAGCCTATGTGCCTCTTGGGGCTGGAGTTTTAAATTTCTTGGTGATATGTACCATCGGATGTTTTACACAGTGGTTGGAAAAAAAAAACACAGACAGCTCTGAATGGGGCTAGCTAGTAGAGCCATTTTAACCACTGCTTTGTTGTTGCTGCTGTCACCTGGAATCACCTAGGGTCAGGTAGTGCTTTTCAAAACTCAGGGTTTCTGTTTCATCATGCCTGGACCAGGGAGCTGAACGCAACATCCCTGGAGTCCTGAGCTGGCCCTTGTCTGTCCCAGCACGGAAGATGCCCCAGGGACTTCTGAGATGACACAGAGGCTGCTAAGAGGATTGCCCCTATCGTTCCAGAAAACCTGACAGGCAGCTGGACTACTGGCTCAGCTGTTGACTCACAATGTCACTGCCCCATCAAGGAGCAGCTGCGGTGGCACCTTTGAGCTGGCAAGTGCTGGGGGACATGGAGACACAGGCTAGGGCCTGGATGAGTCCCCCAGGCTGCATCTTGGCTACCCCTGATCTGTCTTCAAGACAGCTTGGTAAAACCTCCTCTGGGCTTAGATTCTACAGTGCGTTATGCTTCTCCCATACATATTAATGTAGATTGATTTTTTAAAAAGTGATGGGTTGTATGGATTTGCATTGCTATTTGCTCACCCATTTAATTAAAGGCCTTAATGCTAGTGCTGTGCACAAACCCGCACTTTGCTTCAGACCTTCCAAAAAAGGCCCGCTTCACTTTGGACTGATTCAGACCCCATCCACTTCACTTTGGATTCTGATCGAAAGTGAGATTCGGATATCCGAATCATTCTGAAATGATGTTTTCCCATTGACTTGCATTGGAAAAATAGAAATGGCCATAACTTTTTTTTTTATGATAAATAGATGAGATTTGGAGATCTGGCAGCCCCCAAGGAGGGGATTCCACCTGCCAAATGTCAGACAGTTTGGCCCAGTAGTTTATGTGCTAGGTGGAGTTAAAATGTGCTGTTCTCAGAAACTCAAAGCAAAGGTCATAAAGGGGTAATCAGAGAGGTTAGGTGTTTATGTGGTGATTATGAGGAGGTCGCTATCCCTAATCTCTGCTGCAGGTTTCTTTGAAGTGCAAATAACCCCAGTAATACTAAACGTTAGTAATCTGGGGCCAGATAAAGTTGGCATCCAGGCTGTGGACTGCCAATTTGCCATCTTGGACTCAAGAGATGGTTGATTCATGCAACTGCCCTGTGGTAAAAATTTGCTGGATTTCTAAAGTCTGGTCAACTTAATGTACCTAGCTCCATCTTTTCTAAATCCATATAACTCCCTTCTCACTCTCTCTCAGGTACTCTGATTGTAACAATAGAGATGTTTGAGAAATCTGCAACTAGGGATGTACGAAAATTCCGCCACGGATCTCGGGGAGGCCGAATGCCAGCGCATTCCCCCCCCCCCGAAATCAGTGGCGGAACGGCCTGCCACCCCCCCCCACCCCCGGGACGAGACTTACCTTGGGCGGATCTTCCTGGTGGCAGCGGTGGTGGCGGCGGCAGCTCTGGAGGCGGTTCGGCGGCGATTCGGCAGCCGGTCTTCTGACCGGCTGCCACCGCCGCCATTTCCAGTTAAAAAAAAAAAGTGATAGGCTACGTAAAGATTTATGTAGCCTATCATGGCTAGGTTTAAAAAAAAAAAACCATGATAGGCTACGTAAATGTTTACGTAGCCTATCACAGCTGACTTAAAAAACAACAACGCGCGTATGCAAATGGCGGCGGCCACAGCTGCCGCCATTTGCGTTCCTTATTTTGGCACGTCTTAGTCTACGTAAACGTTTACAATATAAACATTTACGCTACGCTATTTGCGTTCCCCTTAATTTTTTATTTTTTAAATATTTTTTAATATTTGCCAAAATAAGGAACGCAAATGGCGGCGGCCGTGGCCGCCGCCATTTGCGTACGTGTTTTGTTGTTGTTTTTTTGAGTCAGCTGTGATAGGCTACGTAAACATTTACGTAGCCTATCATGGCTGACTGCAGGGACACAAACGGCGGCAGCTACGGCCGCCGCCATTTGCGTCCTGCTAGCCAGCGGCCGGATGTCCGGCTGCTGGTGGAGCCGGCTGGCGGAATCCCTGCGGAGCACAGCTGGCCGGCCAGGATTCCGGGGGGGGGAGGGACAGAGCGCCTCCCCCCCGGCAAGGATTCCGGGGGGAGGGACGGAATGCCTCCCCCCCAACCATAAACATAATCCGCGAAAGGTAAGTACCTTTCGTACATCCCTATCTGCAACTGATTCAAGACCCTGAAGATGCCTCATATTGGGCTGGCTTGCTTTGCCACACAGTGGAGTATTATTTAAATAATAGATGTAGTGCTTTTCCCACTGTATTTTGAAATGTGGATGTGTGTAGTGCTTTGCTTGATCACAACACAAGCACACAGAGAGACACACACACAGAGATACACAAAAACACAGAACTACCTATAAGCAAAGAAAAGGGTTTATATTTTATTTTTTTAGGGGAAAGATATAAGAGTTCAAAAATGGAAAGCAAAGGAATACAGGAATTGAGAAGAGCAGCTGGAGTGGGGGGTGGGGGGGAGAGCCAAGAACAAGGAAAGGAAAGTACTTTTTAAATATATCTTTTGTGTTTTTTAAAAGGATCTAGCCAGAAAACTACAAAGAAAGCGTAGGAAAAGGTCCAACACACACACACACACACACCCCACAGATCTAGCCAAATAACTTCAGAGTTCTCTCCAGTAACACCAGCAGATCTCTCTCTCACAATGAACAAACATAGGCTTTTTTCTCCAGATATCTAGTATACCCACCCACCCCTCCTCCACCACTGTCACTGATTGGAGACTGCTGGGTTACATTCAGCCCTAATTTGGCAACTAGAGTTGCCATTCGCCAAAGCTCACTCCTGTAATGGCCCCAGGAGTGTAACCAAGTCACCTGTAGTTTTAGAGGGGCCTAGAGATCCACAATGCTTTGACTAGGTTCATTATTAGTGCAATTCCCTTGCTAGTGGGCCTCTGAGCATGTGAGATCAGTCAGAGGTCGATAGCGCAGCCTCCACACATTCCATACTAATGAGCTAGAGTGTCTTATCAGGATGTGCCTGGGAAGTGAAGCTTGTTTGCCTTAAAGCTGCAGGTGTCTGTGCTGGGAAAGTTCTGACTGTTTCCCTTCTGACTGAGCACTGTTAGCCTATGCTGGGAAAGTTGTAGATGAACGCTAAATAACACTTGCTGTTGTCATGCTGCTTCACTGCTGACATGTATGGTATAAAACCCATTTTACCCCATGGCTCTGGGTTCAGAGAAGCTGTCTGATCCAACCATGGGGTACACCTGTGTGCTGTAAGTACTCCTTGTAAGTAAACCTGGATCTGATTTATCACTACCTTGGCACCTCTAAATTAAGAGGCCTACTGCAGGGGCAATACAATTGGCACAACGAGCAGGTTGCCTTTGAATCTAAACATAGCAGTATTCTTGGCACCCTGCTCGCTGCACCAATTGTATTACCCCTGCAGTAGGCCTCTAAATTAAGAGGCCTACTGCAAGGGCAATACAACTCCCTCCTCCTCTCCCTGATCTTTCTCAAGTTGACACATTTTGGAGACAGGCTGTCTGGGCTTCAGAAGGCATCAGAATAGCTCCAAATCTCCAAAGTGGACTGAAGCGCTTCATCAGTGACCTGCTTCGCTTCAGAGTGCCTCGATGCTGGTCTGATTTTCTTCAGATTGCACCGAGGCACCCCCAAAGCACCCCAATTTACTTAGGGATTCGCATTCAGCACCGATGCACAGCTCTGCTTAATGCCTTAACTTGGTCATCCGCAACTCCCTAAGAATAAGCAAAGCTATTAATGAGCTGATCTCTGATTTTCTTCAGCAGAGTCCACAATGAAGCCTTGTCCTACTAACTTCTGAGTAGGCTTAAAATGGTAATAACCACATGTGGTCCCACTCACTCTGCCTTTGGCTCCACCCACAGATGGAACGGGCCCCCAAGACCTTCCCTACCCCTGCCATAAAGGTTAATGTGGACTGATTTAAATGAAGTGATGGGTTGTATGGATTTGCATTGCTACTTGCTTACCCATTTAATTAAAACCCTTGATGCCTTAACTTCGTCATCTGCAACTCCCTAAGAGTAAGCAAAGCTATTAATGAGCTGACATCTGATTTTCTTCCAGAGTCCACCATGAAGCAACTTGCTTTCCTGCTTCTACTCTTCGCTGTCCTCCCAAAGGCGAAACTGTGTAGTAAGTGTAGGCTGGGACAGGTGGTGGGGTGAAGAGGTTGTTTGGGCATTTGGCAGGAATGAGGAATGGCGTTAGACTTTAACCATATATAAGTACCTGTAATATGCCTCAAAAGCTGGGGCAAACCCTTGATTTCCCAGAGCAGAACTACCCTTGGTGGCCGCTGACTTCCATCTTCAAACATTGATTTCTGCCACAGAACTGTAAAACCAGCCTTTGGGCAGCTTTCTCTGTTCATATCTATGTTCACCCCCATGTTGTGCATATAGATAGCAACAGCTGCCTCAGCTCAGTGAAAAGGGATGTCCTCCAAATGCTGTTGAAATGGGAAGGGGAATCCTGCTTTCCAAACCAGCCAGGCCTGCCTGAGAAACTTCCCCGGAGCTGCAAAGAAATCAAGACTTCCCAAGAAGGGGCCATAGGTGAGCCATGAAGTTGTTGCTCAGCAGACCTGATGGAACTGTGACACAGCCTATATCTGAATAGAAACTCAAAATAGGGCTTTTAAAATGTGCAGCCAGACACATAATTTGCAGCTGCGGGGGGGGGGGGGGAGCACATTTCCAAAATAACATTTGCATAGTTCAAAATTCAACTAATGGAAGAGTGGTGTTGTGTTAGATGGTCCATGGTCTTCACCTGTCCAGCATCAGGCAGGGAGAAAAGGCAGAGAATCAGAAACATGGTGTTTCTGGATTGGGGGAGGCTTTGGATCCAAAGGAATTTCCCTGCCATTGGTTGTAATGGGAGGAAAAGAGTAAAAACAACCTGGAGGAATGGTAGTGAATGATGCTCCTCCCTCGCTTCTGCTGCAATTGCAAGAACTCAGTAGGATGTTGGATAGGTTGGATGCCCCAACTTCAACAATAGGATTCCCCTGTAAGTTTTGTATACCACTCACTCCAAATAAAGTTTTGTTGGAGTCCTTGATGCCTTTTGTATGAAGCTTGAATATAACTCTCTCTTGCATTAGTGCTATCATATTCCCAGTTCTGAGAAATTTCTATCACTCTGTATGGGTTTCTAAATGTCATGGAATGTGACTCTAAGCAACAAATACCATGTGCGCACACAAGGAAAATGCACATGTGTTTTGTTGTAGTGCTGTGAGCTTTGCACCTGAATCACAATCAGGTGCCACTGTGCAGTAATTTTTTTAAAAAAACAACAACCCTCTAACCCCAAACACTGTCAAATTAGCACTTTGCTCCTCACCTTTGGCATGCAAACGTCTGTTTTTTCAGCAGATGGATTGTATTTCCTGGCCACGGAAGATGGCGAGGTCTACCAGACCTTCTGTGACATGACCACCAATGGAGGAGGATGGACTTTAGTGGCCAGCATCCATGAGAACAACATGTATGGGAAATGCACCGTGGGGGATCGTTGGTCCAGCCAACAAGGCAGTAATGCCAATTATCCAGAAGGAGATGGAAACTGGTCCAACAATTCCACCTTTGGGTCAGCCATAGCCTCAACAAGTGATGACTACAAGGTGAGTGCTTCCACTTAGATGGTCAGTCTAGATGCAAGGATAGACTCAATTCTGTACACATCTGCTGAGAAGCACCTGCTGAGGGCCCACACCCCAGCAGGAGCCCAGTGACAAGAGCCCCCTGGACTTTGTCCTTATATTCCCCTTTGCAGCCTGCTTATTCACCTGCCTTTCACTCTGGCCAGACAAAAGAGGTGGTGAGAAAGAGGAGCAGGAGATGCCACTGCCTGCCTGCTCACTGGCTCTCTGCCTGTCTAGCAGGCAAGTAGTAGTAATGATAGGAAAGAGGATGAGGAGTGATAGTGGCTGGTGACAATAGTGGACTCACTGAGGAGAGAAGGGGGATTGAGGGTATCTTGCCCAGTGGCCCTTCAAAACCTAGAATTGGCATTGGTGAGAATTTCTGCTTAGTGACATGATGGCCACAACAGATGGAAGGAGAGACTCGTAAACCATCCTTCCCTTGAAAGCATTCGAAGAAGATGATCCTTGAAGTTCCCCTCACTTTTAACCTAAATTAAGCTTCCAGCCTCTCAGAAGAAACAATAATGGGCTGCATAGATAGATGGCCTAACTCTGTATAAAGCAAGCATCTTCCTCATGTGGGTGCCGCAATAAACACTACTGATGAACACTCTTCTTCAACTCCAGTATGCCACAGTCTGCCCTGGCATATTAGTAAACATGCCAGGGTATGTTTACCATTACAGTTTTAACAGTATGTTTATTTTCACACTGGATCTAAGCAAAAGTGTTATAGGACAGGATTATTCTTATTATTGAATCAATTTATATACCACTTACCATATTTAAAAATATCTCTAAGTGATGATGAGGGCAAGTCATATCCTGGTATTTGGGATCCATGTCCACTAGATGCAAGCATGACAAATTGCTCCATCTCCTTTCCCATCTTGCCCAGAATTACTTTCTGGTGCATGTATGTGTACACAAACAAAATATTTAACAGACACTAGGGACAAATTTTGTTTGTCTCATTTTCTCATTTTTTCCAGTCTTAAATTTGTTTCATCTTGAACTTTGAGAATTTTATTTAAGTTTGTATAAACATTCATTTTTTGTGTGCTTTTCTTCTAATACATGCAATTCTGTACACACTATTGCCTAACATACACCTTTTTCCCCACTTCATTTCCCTAGTATAATGCATTTTAACATTATTTTCACAGATATACATTTTTGTGTGTGCTTTCCCCTTATACAGAGTTTTCAATTTTGTACCCATTTTTTAAATTGGAGAACTCCATTGCCAAATTTGGAAAAGTGCAAATTTTGAAGGATAACTGAGTTTTGGTTCATATATTGGTTCAAAAGTACAAATTTAGGGAAGTTCACATTAAAATGCAGACTGAACAAATTTCTCCCCGCCCCGAACATACACCCCATGCATACATTTCCATGCACAGACACATTTCCTCCAAAGGTAGAAATAGGGACAAAATAGAGACTAGGATTATTCAGTCATAGAAAAGGCTGGGATTGTCCCACAGCTGCTGCCTGGGTCAGTAGATGGATAATTTCTATTCTAAAACAACAAAGAGTCTTGTGACATCTTAAAGACTAACAATTTTTTTCTTGCATAAGCTTTTCTGGACTATAGTCCACTTCATCTCATCAATGGAGTATAATGGAAAGTTTCAGTTTTATTAAACAGTAGAAATTACTGATAGTGATAATCACATTAATAACAGTGGTTATTTACCACATTTATTATCAGCCACAGGGTAGCTCTTGCTGATAATAAGCACCCTAGCATTAGATGAGCCAATTAACACATCTAGTGTGATAAATATCCACAATCCCAATTCGAGCCTCTAGTGATAGAATTAAATATGTTGATGAATTCTAACTCAGCAATCTTTTGCTTGAATCTCCCTTTGAAGTTCCTCTGCTTCACAATGCCCACTTAAGGTCTGTATCAGAGTGTCCTGGGAGGCTGACGTGTTCTCCCATTTGATTTTTTGAATATAGTCATTTATGATGTCAGATTTGCGCCCATTCATTCTTTTCCATAGAGACTGGCCTATATGTCCTATGTAGAATTCATTAGGGCATTGTTGACAGAAGATGGCATAGATTGTATTGAAAGATGAGCAAGTGAATGAGCCCTAATGTTGTGACATTAAATGCATCCTGTCATAGTGTTATATGGGGACAGAGATGGCACTGGGTTTGTTGAATGATCTGGTCCCTGTGTTTGTATTCTTGCCATGTAGACTTTTGTTGCTAGTGAGTAGCTGTTGGGGGCGGCGGGTTCTGCTGCTGTCTGTAAGCAAGTACAGGCCTACCCTGCAAGGCCTGTGAAAGGGAAATGTCATTGTCCACAATGGACCGGAGATCACTGATGATATGTTTGAGTGCTTTTAGCTGGGAACTGTAGACAGGGATGTGGAAGAAATCCGCAACAGAATCAAATCAGTTCAGACTTCTATAAATCCTACCTGCGGATTCCACAGCAGACCAGTTTTGCTGCAGACCTGCAGACCGTTTTTTTTAACTTTCCAGAACGTTATGCAAATTGAGTCACAGAAAAATATGTAAAATAAAAAAACACTGGCTGAAAATGCGCATTTCCTTCATAGGCAAAAGCATGAAAATGCACATTTTCGAAGGTATTTGTGCATTTTTGCAAGTGCGAATTTGCACAAGTTTGGGAAATTGGAAAAAATCTAATTCTGTCAATGAGCAGACAACGGAATGAATAGCACCTGATAATCCATGAAACGCAGATGGAACAGATTTTACAAAATCTGAACATCCCTAACTGTAGGTGACAAGACGTGGTGTTCTGTTCTCTTCTGCGTCTGCCCTGTAGTAGATTGTTCCTTGGTATGTGTCTGCCCTATAGTAGATTGCTCCTTGGTATGTGTCTGCCCTGTAATAGATTGCTCCTTGGTATGTGTCTGGTCTTGTCAATCAGTTTTCTCACTTGTTAGTTGGATATTTTAGTCTGAGGAATGCATAGTTTAGATCTTTAAGTTGTGAGTCTGATGAATCAGAACACACATGGTTGTACCTTAGGGCTTGACTGCAGAGACAATGGATTTTGTAGCGTGTTCTGGGTGGAAGCTGGAAGCATGCAAGTATGTGCACTGGCCAGTAGATTTCCAATATAAGGTAGTGGTTATACATCCATAATGTAGCTGCATGATCATGTCCAGAAAGTGAACCTGTTGTGTGGATTGGTCAAAGCTAAGATTGATGTTGGGGTGAAAGCTACTGAAATCAGGCAGAAATATGAACTCAAGGGATTCATTCATTTAGTGTGCTCAGCTATGGGTCTCCAGTTATTGTACAAGAACACTTTTAAACAACAACAACCCCCCTTTCCCCACCTCTCATGTGGTCACTTTCTTTCCAGAATCCTGGCTATTATGATCTTGCAGCAGGAGATCTATCTGTATGGCATGTCCCAAACAAAACCCCCATGAAAGAATGGCGGAGTGCTTCACTGTTCAGATACCACACTGAAACTGGATTCTTAGCTGAGGAAGGAGGAAACCTTCTCAGGCTCTACGAGGTAATAATGGCTGCCTGGTGAAAAAGCATTTCTTCTTGCTGCTGACTCAACATTTGGGATTCAGTTGGGTCTGGGTGAGTGTGACAGGAGAGCTTAAAACCTTTGGGTCTTATCCCTTTGTCTTACACTAAGCTGTGATGGCATGACTGATCCTGTCTTTGATCTGCAGTGGGGCCCTACACTAAAAGTAATCAGAACAACTTTGCAAGTTCTTCCCTATCTTATGGGTCTTTTGTAGCTGAGCATCAGGAGTGCCACAAACCCAAACCAATCATCAGATTGTGGTTTGCTTCCCTTTTCAGAAATACCCAGTGAAATATGGTATTGGCAGCTGCCAAACAAATAATGGCCCAGCTATACCCATTATATATGATGCCGGTGATGCCAAGAACACATCAGACTATTATTCTCCAAATGGGCGGGGTAAGTCTTTTTTGCTTTTGCTAACACCCTGCTGCCCATCTGGCAAAGTCCAGTGTTCCATGGATTGCATCAGGTATGTAGAATGGCCTTCCCAAAATTGGTAAAAAACAAACAAACCCATATATTTAGGACCTCAACACCCATCAGCCTCAGCCATTATAGTTTAGAATACTGGGAGTTGTAGTCCAAAACGTCTGGAGAGCACTAGGTTGAAGAAGGCTGCTTTAGAATGAGAGCCAAAGGAAACAATAGGGGCCCAGCATTAAGTTTAGTGTGTGTCTTTGCTTCCATCCTTCCTCAAACAATCCTGAAGTTAATTCAATAATAATAATTAAACTTCACAGATAGATGCAGGAATGACTCCAAAAGGTAGTGAAGGGTTGTAGGCACTCCCCACAAATATTTACCACTATCCCATTTGCTCCCCGACATTTCATTTGCAGGATATTAAGGTCATATATAGCATGGATTAAATCTTTGCTCCATTAATAAAGGACAGAACATCAACAGCATCCCTAGATTCTGATGGAAAGGAGAGACAAGATTGCATGTCACTTGTATAATGATGGCACCCTGTAATCTCCAGATGACCTCCCCAAGTAGTCCCATTTAGATCTTAAACATCATAAGGCTACAAGATGAAACCCTGCAGGGCAGCGTAGGCCAAAGGCCAAGGTGTTCTGCAGAAGTCCCCCAGTGCCACCTTCTGAAACCAAGCTTCCAATAGAGACCAGGGACATCGTGAAACGATGCCCCTAGGACCTATCTCTACCAGGTGGTCCAGAAGGGTACCATGGCTGATGGTAGAAAAACCCACTGGCAGGTCTAGCAGAACCAAAAGGTATGCACTTCCCCTTTCCAGATCCTGGACTAGGTCATCCACAGGGCAACAAGAACTGTCTTCATCCTGAAAATGTAATTTACTATTTTTGCCTTTTCTCAGCTGAATTTGTTCCTGGCTTTGTTCAGTTCCGAGTGTTTAATAACGAGAAAGCTGCCATGGCGCTCTGCTCTGGGGTGAAAGTCACAGGATGCAACACAGAACATGTAAGTATCCTGGCTAGCTTAAACCCATTCCTGCAGCTTGAAGCCACAGCAAACCATCCTTCCCTCAGGACTTCTAGGTTTACACTTATATCCCAGCCCCAACATACACCTTAACAGGGCATCCTTTTTTGAAGAGTCAGAGTGCTCCAACATTGGGGCTTCTGACTTATCCAAAGCTGTGCTGGGCTCTTGCTGGCAGGGCAGAGTTGAGGGTTGAGGGACTTTCTCCTTGTAAATAATTAACCGTGACATAACTGCCTTCCCCAAGACCTGTGTTCTTGTTGCAAAAATTTTACATTTCTGCACCATAGCTCTGACCCACTATAATTTTTCAGTTTTTCAGTTCAGCCTCACCAGAGCTCAAAACTAGCCTCTATGTCCCTTTTTGATATTTATGTATTTTGCATTTTCTACCCAATATGTAAAACTTCATTTTAGTCTTTGCTAGCTCTCCTATGTAACAAGGACATTTCAAATTCTAAGCTCATCCTCTGTAGGGTTTACACTTCCTCCCAATTTGTGTCATTTGTATTTCCTCTTCCTCCCTTTTCCTAGCACTGCATTGGTGGAGGAGGCTTTTTCCCAGAAGGAAATCCTCGGCAATGTGGTGACTTCACTGCCTTGGACTGGAACGGGTATGGGACACACCAACAGTGGAGCTCTTCTGAAGAATTAATTGAGGCTGCTGTACTGCTCTTCTACCGTTAATTCAAACAAATTCTGGTGTTGTGGAAACAGACACATCAGAGCCACAACCCTGAGAGTGCAATGCTTTTCTTCAATGGCAATGAAAATAAAAGGCAAACTAAGGCAGGAGTAGGGAGAAGGTAGATTTAGACCTACTGATGAATGAATGATTTGCAGTTGATTGGCAAGGATTTTAGGCCCTCAAGTGTTTATTGACAGTAGCAACAAAATAACTCCCCACCCTGAAATTATACTGCTCAAATAAAGACAGCTTGGCATCATCAGGAGTGGATTTTTGTGTGGAGGGAACATGGGCTTCCATTCAGTTCTGGTACTCAAAATCTGGGCTCAGAATTCTTAAATTCAAAAGCCCTATGTAGGCGCTCACCTTCAACACACGTAGGGCTAATGTGGGGACAGGATATGTGTGAGCATGAATGCCCTGCACCCAAGCATCGTTGCGCCCCCAGCAACCTCATAGATCTTTGTACATAGAGCATAAAGGTCTGGATAGGGGCTTATCAGGTTTTCTGATCATGGGAGCTCTGTAAGCATGTTCAGCTGAATGTACTTTCAAGCCCCTACTCAGACCTTCCACTCAATATGCAAAGATCCATGAGGTAGCTAGGGGCATGAGGATGCTTGGGGGCAGGGTCTGCATGCTTGCACTCATCCCATCCCTGCATAGCCCTTATGTGTATATTTTTTACACCAGGCTCTGGTCAGTGGATCTTGAGGTTCTAGTGTAAGTTAGGGTCTAGGGACTAAAGTCAAGGTGCACCACTAGAGTGACCTGTACACTTATACCAAAAGGAAAATTAGCTAGAAAATACATACTGTTCCTTGCATCAAAGTATATATTTATATATTATTTATTTAATAATTTATAGCCCACCTTTCCAATAAGAATGGTGCTCAAGGAGGCCAGCAATAATAAAATACAGACTAAAAATGATCTTAATTAAAACATAACATAAAAACAGTTTCATGAAAACACAATTTTAAAAATAGACAGCACCCTACTGTCTGTCAATCTGTCTGTTAATCTGTCAATTAACAGATCAACTTACATAGGGGTGGATGGACTTAACCACACCCAACTTCGTCGGGTGCTCACCCCTCCTCGCAGCGCTGTGTGAGCTTCATCCTGGCCCCAGCAAGCACCCAATGAAGCTGCAGGGCCACCTGTCCTCCCTAGCAAGCCACCATTGTGTGCAATAATGGTGGCTCGGGCAATTCTGGGTGGCTAATGTTGCGTACTTGGTGGCCATAAAGGGCCCAATTATGCAACATTACAGGCGTGAATGCTCCATTAACGCCTGTACTGTTGTGTAAATGGGCCCTTAACATCCGCCAAGTATGCAACATTACCTTCCTGGAAGCACCCAAGCCATCACTGTTGTGCACAATGACGGCTCGCTAAGGAGGACAGGCAGCTGCCAGGCACTCACCGCGCTGTAGGGTGCTCAACAAATGGGTCTGTGGGTGCCCTGTGGTACGGCAGGCGGGGTATGGGGGAATCCGTTGGACTCCACAACCACCATCACCCCATGGACTCTTGCAACATCCCTAAACTTACATGCCAAAAGCCTGCCTGAATAAAAAAAAACCTCTTGCCTGCAGACAGAAGCGTAACAGGGAGGGGGTCAACCTAGCCACCTTTGGAAGGAAGTTCCAGAGCCTGGGAGCAGCCACTGAGGTCTTCTTTTGCATCCCCACCAAATGGGGGCAGGAGATCTTAAAACCTGGGCGTTCTTGTATGGGAGAATGCAATATTTCAAACAGCACTGTCCGAAGCCATATAGGAATGTATAGGTCATAACCAGCAATGTGAATTGTTCCCAGAAACAATAAAGCCAGTAGCTAGGAAAGCTCTTGTAACAAGGGAGTCATTTGTTCTGTATAACTAGCCCTGGTCAACAGTCTTACGCCATCACTACAGTAGTCCAAATGGGGCATAAGTAAGGCAGGCATGACCATGACTCTGGCTAGGTCAGACATCTCTAGGAATGCATGCAGTTCGCTCACTAGCCTCAGCTGTGCAGATGCACCCCTGGCCATGGCCAAAACCTGAACATTTAGAGCTGAATCCAGGAGTACCCCCAAACTGGGAACCTTCAGGGGAACTGTAACCCCATCCAGCACAGGCTGAATCACTATTCCATGATATGCAGTTCAATATAGGTTTTACTGTAAAATATAAATATAAAATATATTTGCCATGGCAGCAACTTGGGACTGATCTATTTAAATGGGAACAAAGCTACTACTTATTGGCCCAGTTCAGATGTAACGCTGGCAATTCCTGGATTGTGGGGAATTGCAGGGATAAGCGGAGCATGCAATCTGTGTGCTCAGTGTTTCTGCTTTTAATCAACAACCCAGGCATACTCAGAGTTAACCCAAAAACAAATCATGGGCAATTGTTAACTCTGCCCTAGAGCTTTTTGTGGAAAAAAAATGGATTTTCTGAGATGACTTTAAGTCCGATTCTTTTCCTTAAGTTGGATTCTCCACAGTATAGTTGTTGCATGCCCCAACCCCTGCATTTATCTCAGGTATGCTAGCCCTGCCCAGGGGTGTGCCTTTCACCATGACCCTGGTCAAGGGGCGTTTCCTGTCCCTGTGTTTCCCATCCCATATTTTCCAGCACAAACCAATTAGTGTCTACTCAGAAGTAACTCCCATTGTGTTCAATTAGGCTTGTCTTTGGACAAGCCTAATTGAACACAATGGGAGTTACTTCTGAGTAGACACTAATTGGTTTCTTTCTTTCTTTCTTTCTTTCTTTCTTTCTTTTTGGAAGTAATCAATTTGCAGCTTCGCTCTTTTGCAGCATCAGGAGCTTCAGGGGAAAGGAGAAAGAGGGTTAGAAAAAGGGCTGGTTGGAGCCAGGGTGCTTCAAGTAATCACAGGGTTAAGTCTCCTAAAGGCTGTGAAGCGCTTCGTCAGCTGTAAGGGAGTAGTTAAAGCGGAGCCTTGCTGGATCGCAGCAATTTTAATAGAGGGAGAAGGATCTACAGCTGTGTTTCTGTAATGTTTGGTGCTTTAAGGAAGTAATTAATGCAGTGGGGGGGGGAGAAGGAGAGTGCTTTTGTTGAGACACAGGACAACCCCCCCCCCCGATTTTATAGTAGGAGAAGGTGGGGGGAGCTTCTCTTTGATTGAGCAGCCCCGGCCAGTCAGATGATGTTCACTCCAACCCTCACCCCCACCCAGAAGTATCTTCTGTGAAGCAACTTATGCTGGTGCAATGTACTCACTCATAGAGCCCTGCATGGACCAATGTGTACCAAAGGCGATTCCTAGGAAAATCCAAATTATCTTCCATTCACTTCTCCTTCCCTTGTCATGGAGAAACCCCCCAGGATAGTTTCTCAAATTTCCAAATGTGCCCACAGCTTGCCAAATTTCTAAAGCTTGCCTACCCCTGCCATATACAGTCTCACACACATGCAGATCCCCTTGCCGGTGGCAACCTCTTCTGGTATCTTCAGCAATACAGATGGTGTATTTCTGCCCCACATGCTGCCCAGGTTTATCAGTGTTCTGCTTTTTTATTTATAATGGGCAATGCTTCCAAAGTATGAAGCATCAATAAGAATTGGATTATGTGGCGACTGTATATAGATTCTGTGAAGAAACACAATTGAAATTAAAATAAAGGACTGTCTGGGTAAAAATAGGACACCTGACCACCCTAGGATGGACTGAGTTTGAGGCCTGTTCATGACGTGTGTTGCACTGATCCATTAAAATGACTGAAAAGAGATTTCTTAAGGGAAATTTAGGGCATCTATAATGTGTGGATTGCTTCATAATCATATGTTTCTTCACTGAAAATGAAGGTTACGTGAGAGTGGAGATGTGGGGAGTGAAGACTGCATGATTAGTATTAGAGTGAATTTTTAACGCATATTGTCCCCCTTCTCCCAGTTACCCTCTTATATGACATGGCAGTATAAGGGAAAAATATTTTTCTCCCCCTTTAAAAAAAGGGGGAGTGATTGTGCAGAGAAGAGAGGGAGAGTGAACAATGGCTGGTCAGTGTCCCCCTATCCTTTTTGCTGTAGTCTTGAAAACTGTTGAGAAGGGCTTCTGTCAGGGCTGATGAAATCTGAAGGGAAAAAAAACCCACTCCAGGGAAGGAAAAATGACTTGAAAATGAAAAGCAACTATTATACTTAAATGGTTTAAATCATGTTGCTGAAGTGGAATGGGCCTGTTCGCCACATAGGTATCAGCTCCTTAGGAGTAATATCGTGATGGCTTGTATCTGGGAATAGCTGCCTCCTTCATTTTGCTTCTATTTACCTCTGAATTGCTAGGCCTCCATGCTGGACAAACAGCTCCAGGCATGGTGGAAGAAAGAAAGGTTTCAAGTTCAACTACAAAAATTACTACTCAGAAGAGAACATTGGCAACATCTCTGGAGAAAATAAGCAAAGGTGCTTAAAGGAAAAACATAGAAATATGTGATATCTGTGTCAAATGCTATGGAAACAGGGGTGTTGAACCTCTTTTAGCCCAAGTGCCGAACTCCATCTCATAGAAGTGCTCTCGCGCCACATTCCAGTGGTAGGTGGGGCCATAGGTAAAGGAGGTGGGGCCAAAGGCAAACGAGGTGGGACCAACATACCAAAATAATAGCATAATATGCAGCATAACACCAGCATAACACCAGCATTAAAGTTCTTACTACCAGTATCTACACTTTAGGAGAAGCATTTCAAACTTTTAGAATGGGGAAAAAAACTGCACTAAAGCTGGGAAATCACAAACAATTGGTGGTTGGGGGGAAAGGGTTGGGGCCAAGAGAAGAAGCTGTGGCCATCGGGGGAACTCCAGGGGGCTGGATTGAGACCAGGAGGTTCTTGGAGTTTCTGCACCTGTGGTCTAAAATAATATCAAGGTAGGCACACTGATTTCTCACGGAACAACTTTTCTCCTCTCACAGCATCTACCCATGCTTTGTCTGTCATTTCTTTTCTGTAGGTAACGTCCACAAATATTTTGCCTGGTAAGTTTTTCATTGTGCTCTTGCACAATGGTTCTATATACCATTTGTAAAATCCAGAAGGTACAAAATCAGTGTCATATTATTACAAGAAACTTCGCTCTCCATTCTCACCAACCAAGCTTTGGAGAAAGAGAGGCACCTGTGATGTCACAGCACAGCCATCATGGCTGCTGCCTGTTTGGCCAAATGTGAACTTCCAGCCTTTCAGTTGTGTTTGAGCAGATTTTAGCAAACAAACAAACAGGAGAATTAAAATTGCTTACCAGAGAACCGAACAATACTTTTTTCTTTTTTTCTTTTTTTTTTACAAAATCCCATTGGTACCACTGGAAGTCTTTTTAAAAAGCCTAACTGCTGCACAGGGTATGATTTTCAGGGGGAGCGCAGCTGGGAGGAAAGGGGAAGAAGAGGAGAAAGGTGAAACAGAGAAGAAGGGGGGAGAGAGAAGGGGGGAGAGAGAAAGTAGGGGATAAAGAAGAGACACAGGAAAGGGTGAAGGAGAGTGGTGTGAGTGTATGTGTGTGTGAGAGAGAATATGAATGGATAGTGTGTGTGTGGGGGGGGGGATAGCTCTGCCCCACCACTGGCATGCACCCACTGCTGGCATGCAGCTCCGGATTTCCCCAAAAGGTACATGGCGTGGAGGGAGAGGGTGGAACACTCCTAGTGTAAATACAGGCTTTCTACCCAGCTTAGGCAATCCTACCTAGTATGAGGAATGTATGTGCCATCTATTCATTGCTTTTCTGCCCACAGTGTGTGTGTGTGTGTACGCGCGTGCGCGCGCGCGTGTGTGTGTGTGTGTGCGTGTGTGTGTGTACACGTGCGTGCGTGTGTGTGTGTGTGTGTGTGTGTGAACAATCTCTGTCTACTGTGGGCTTTCTCCCCATTCTGAGTTGCTCAGCTGTGCTCCAAGATCAGTTTAGCTGTTAGTGAAGACAACGTCGAACTCAGCCTTTCTTCCTATTTAACCTGCTACTGCCGCGGCTACCATTTGCAGTTGGAAACCCAGCAGAAGTTGAGCTCCTGATATTAGGTGAGTCTGGAATTCTCCTCTCCCTTTCCCCAGCCATTTCTGCTATATAAAGTAAGATGGATTGACTTGCCCTGGGTTTCCCAAAATGGATGCCAGCCTCCCATGGAAGGGGTAAGGAGCCTGGAGGAGTTCATCTCTGCATGCTGGCCAGTTTAGACAGCAGAAGCTCACCAGCTCAGTCCTCCTGTCCAGCTGAACGGGCCATGGTCACGCATGCCTTAGTTACATCCCATTTGGACTACTATAAAGCATTCCACATGGGACTGCAAAATGTTCGGAAACTTCAACTGATCCAGAACTGTTGACTGAGGCTAATTAGAGGGAATCCCTTGTTACAACAGCTTCATTTGCTGCTGGTCTGTTTCTGGGCACAATTTAAAGTGCTGGTTATCATCTATAAAACCCTATATGGCTTGGGATCAAGCTACCTGAAAGACCGCTTCTCCCATACGAGCCTGTCCAGGTCTTAAGATCTTTGGGGAAAGCCCTTCTCTCAGTCCCACTCCTATCAGAGGTGCAATTGGTGGGGATGTGAGAGAGGGCCTTCTCAATGGCTGCTCCCACGCTCTGGAATGTCCTGGTGAGGGAGGCTAAGTTGGCCTCCTCTCTGTAGTCCTTCCATTGACAGGCATTTTTTTTTTATTCAGGCAGGCATTTGGCATATAAGCTGGTCTGTTGCTGAAAGTGGTTTAATTGCTTGAGTGCTGTCACTGTATTTCATTGTTGTGTCTTTAACTGTGGTTTTATGGATCTATTTTAATGCTGTGCTTTAATTAAAATGTTCTTAATCTTTATTATTGTTAGCCTCCCTGAGTACCATTTTTGGCATAAGGGCAGAAAAATAAATGGCTGGGACATTATCAGTTTTGGACCCACTGCTAGTGCATAAGTCTTGGCAGGTACCCAACCATGCTGACTCTTGGTGCCAGGTCTGTGCACAGGGTGTGCATTTGGAACAATGGCAGAGTTTTATAAAGTTTGGGACATGTTTCCATCAGTTCCTTTCCTCTCTGCCTCCATATATTTCAGGTTTTGAAGTGTATTGCTTTCTTTAATTGCTTTGGAAATATTTTTTTTGTCAGGGAACTTTGCCTAGAGATGTGGCAAGGATGTGGCAGTTCCCACTACTGAATAAAGTCTGAGTTTTTAACTTTGCAAAAAGGCAAACGTCAAATTTAAAGTGCCTAACACTGCAATCCTATGTGTATCTATTCAGAAGTAAATCCTATTGAGTACAATTGAGTACTTCCTCCCAGATAAAGGATTGCAGCCAAAATCTCCTGATTTACAAATAATCCAACCTTTGCCAAAACTAATTTTGGATTTGTACCAAGACTCAAATCCAGCCAGTTGCATTTTGGATATGCAGAAGGTCCAAACTGTGTATAGCTCAATTTGCTTGCTTAGCAGGCATCTCTCTTTCCATCTGAGTGCATATGCAAATTTGGGAGTGTGGCTCATATAATGGACCTTTGATCTTCCAGCTCAGAAAGATGAAGCAATTCATGGTCATCGTGCTGTGTGTGTTTGTATTTCCAAAAGGCCAGCAGTGTGGTAAGTGCAGATGTTCTTTCGGGAAGTAATAACTATTTAAAAGTGCAGAAGTCCTGTCCACTGTATCTGTTTGCAGGATTTGGAAACAGCCTGGATGAGGGCTAGGGATGGATGAATCTGTCAATTTCGCTTTCTCCTGCATTCAAATTTTTAAATCCATCTCGAATTCTTTCCATCGTGTTTATGAAGACATGCAAATTTTGGGAAGTTCTTATAAAAAGCAAACCAAATGAAATGCTCACCCATCTGTACCAGCCAAATTCAATAGGTACAGGTATTCCCAACACAGAAAGGACCATGATGTACCTGCCTGCCATATAGCTGTTAAAGCTGAGAGCTTGTCAGAAAAAAAGAGATGGCAACCCTAATTCAGCACTAGCATGGTTGAATACACAGGGATACAGACCCAGATTTTTAAGAGCTAAGCACTCCAAGCCTTGGGCCTGGATAGATAAATCTGTCCATTTCACATTCTCCCACATGTTTTTAAATCTCAAGTTCTTTTTGTCCCAAATACGGAGAACTTTGCAAATTTTGGAAAATTCTTAACAAGACCGAACTGAAATGAAATTTTCACCCATCCTAATAAGAAATCAGAGCCAGCTCAAGACATTTTGCTGCCTGAGATGAATTACCAAATTCCATGCACAGTTGAATGTCTTCAACTCTGGCAACATGACAGCATCCTCCACCACACCTAAGGGTAGCAGACTAATTTGGGGGGAGGGGGTTAGAGCAGGGCATGTGGCACACACCGCTCTATCCAACCCAGGGGAACTAGCAGGATGAGGTGGCTGCCTCAATCTGCCTGCCTTAAAGGAGGCAGTTGGGTGACTGCTCCTGAAGAAATAATTGCTGGACCTGGAAGATTCAGTGGCAAATGTTCCCTTCTTGGGCATGAGTGTGTGCTGGCTGACTAGGTCTAGGCTCTCCTGAATGAGACTGATTTCTGAGTCCATTTCAATTGGGGTTCAGGCCTAGTTATGGCATTGAAACAACCTTGGCCACCCTGTGCAGTGACCTCTGTCAGGAAAGAGACATGGGAAGTGCAACCCTACAGTTTCTCCTTGACCTGTCAGTGACTTTTGATACCATCAACTGTGGCGTCCTTCTGGAGCAGCTAGAAGGGGTCAGGTGTGAGCGGGATTGCTTTCTGGTGGTTCCGCTCTTATCTGAACAGACATTTTCAAAAGGTGGTGCTGGGGGATTTCTGCTCAACTCCATGGCATCTTTGGTTCAGGATCCTTCAAGGTTCTGTATAAATGTGGAACTATACAATACCCTCACTCTCTCTCTCTTTCCAACCTTCCTCTCTTTTTAAAAAGTAAGTGTTTTGGTGTCACTGGTGTGACTTACCTTATGCCAGACCATAATCTACTTGTGGATCCTGATCCATTAGTCGATGACCAATGCCCTAATAAATCCATTTTGTGCAGATTTCAATGGCTGTGTTACTTCATTGAAACGAGACATCCTCAACCTGATGGTCAAATGGGAAGATGCTACCTGCCTACAGAACCAGCAAGGTTTACCTCCAAGCCTCATTCAGACTCTGCCTCGAAGTTGCAAGGAAATCAAAACAGCACTGGAAGGAGCTCCAGGTGTGTAAGCTGGGAAAGGGTTATGTTTGATCCAGAACTACTGGAAAAGGACTGAAGTGGGCACAATGGTCTGAATATGATGGCCCATACATATGTTCTTCTTGCCTGACAGCATCACACATTGGGTCCTGAACTCACTGGCTAGAGAGGAGATGCTGAACCAGCATTCTGTGAGCAGAAGGACTATTTAACTGATTCAGAGCTGTGTTGGGAAAAGTTGTGTCTGACACACAGTGAAACAGGGACTGACAAGTGCTTTGCAGTCAGTATAGGAAGGACTCTAAAAACCTGTGCCTGGTATAGATTATGATCACAGTTAATGCTACAAATGGCATGAGAGGGTTTGATCTACAGATTTCTGGGTTTCTTTCTGCAGATGGTTTGTACTACTTGGCCACAGAAGATGGCGAGGTCTACCAAACCTTCTGTGACATGACTACCAATGGAGGTGGCTGGACACTGGTAGCTAGCATCCATGAAAACAACATCTATGGGAAATGTACCCAGGGAGACCGTTGGTCTAGCCAGCAGGGCAGCAACAGCAACTACCCCAGTGGAGAAGGCAACTGGTCCAACAATGCCACCTTTGGATCAGCCATGGCCTCAACAAGTGATGACTACAAGGTAATCACATGATGGGTTTTCTTGATTAGAAAGGATTCTTGACATAGGATGCATTTGGATATAACAACTAAACCATAGTTTAGTACAACGCAAACAAGCCTTGGATTCATGCTCTCCTCCTTTACAAGGACATCAGAAGCATTCACTTCCATTTTTTTCAGCTAACCATAGTTTGCCACTTCATCCAAAATGGGACAAGCTGTGGCTAGTTTAAAGTAGGGGTGGGCAACTTCATTGGGTCTGGGGGCCATTTTTCATCCCCGCCTCCCCCCAGGGGTGCCACAGTCCTGCTGTTCCACTGAATTTTGATGGTGCAGCAATAGCAGCAAAAGAACTGGCAGTTTGCCACCAAATTTCAGCAGCACACTGCAACAGAAAACAAGCTAAGTTTGTCCCATTTCAATCTCCATTTAATTTTGATGCTGAAATTTGGCAACAAACCACTTTTTTTTTTTTTTTGCTGGCAACAGGGGCCACACTAGAGGCCAGGTGGTCCTGGGGTGCATGTTGTCCACCCCTGGTTCACATGATTCTTTGTCCAAGCAAGTTAGCTTCAAACTGTGGTTTCTGATCTTGACTTTTCGAATAAACTATAGTTAAAACTGCAATTCCCAGTTGATTAAACAGCAAACTGCAGTTGGTTGAAAATGGAAGTAAATGCTTCTAATGTTCTTCTTGTGCTCATACTGGAGCAGACTCTTGGATATAATGCTGAACTTTGGTTTAGTACTACATCAGAACAAGGCTGTACATTCACTGCTTTGCTTGGTATAAGTTGTTTTTCAACCTCACTTCTGATAGCTCATTATTACTGTTTTAAAATGAAATATGCTGGCAGCCACTTTATTGTAAAAAATAATAATAAAATTCTCCATTCTTCCTCAAAAAGGGTGAGGGGGAGAGCATGTCTTACACAAGTCAAAGTAAAATCACATTATGTCAATTAAAATACAAGTATGAAAAAGCAACAGTTAATCATAAAGCAGCAAAAACAACAAAACATCATATAAAAAACTAAAGCAACAGCTGAATCTGAACTTTGGGATGAATCTGGGCATAGGAACTAATCTAAAGGGACAGGAATTTGCTTTCTAGAACCCTGGCTATTACGATCTTGAAGCTCGGGATTTGGCTATATGGCACGTCCCCAATGAAACCCCTTTGAAGGAATGGATGTCCGCTGCCTTCTTGAGATATCACACTGAAACTGGGTTCTTAGCTGCAGAAGGAGGCAACCTTCTCAGGCTCTACCAGGTAAGTATGGCTGCCTGATGATCCAGCATTTCTGCCTAGTGACTCAACATTTGGGACTTTGAGGGCTGCACCTACTCTGGACGTGCTCATGAAGAGGTGGTGCTGTCTGGGTTTTGAGGTAGTTCCCACCAGTTTATTGAGTGCAGCACCAAACACAACTTTGTTTGAGGGGATGGGAGTGGGGGTAGTCTTCATCCGTAGGCATTTAATCTTCCTGATCAGGTACCCTGCCCAATTTTGAGTGCCTGTAACTGGTGTTGGGAACTTGAGATAGGATAAGAATTCTGTTGGTATACCCTGTTGTTACTGCACCCTGCTACTCAACAGTCCCCCTTCTCAAGCTGATAGAGATGCTCTCATAAGTGGTGTTGAAGACCCTCTGAGGCTGATGGTCTTGGAGGACTTCAAACTTTCATACCAAGGCTACCTTGCCTGGGGTGGTTTGAGATTGCATGGCCTCCATGACAACCACGGGACTGTCCCAAATTGTATCAAGCCTAACACACATGGCTGGGCACACTTTGGACCTGATCTTCTGTAATGGAACAGGGGAGAAGGATTTGCGGGTGGGGAAGACTGTTGATTCTGTTGTCATGGACAGATTGTTACTTAATTAAGTTGGACCTTAAGGCAGCTTGCAACCTCAACAAGGGCAAGGAACTAGTTTGTATGGTCCATCCCCAGAGACTGATGAGTCCAGATGGTTTTTTGACCTCTCTGGCAGAGTTTCCTGCAATTCTAGCCAGCGGTCCTGCTGAAGCCATGGTCATTTCTTGGAATAAGCGGGAGACCTGGGCTATCACTCCCAAACACCCTTGCCCAAACTGTAGTGCCAAATCAGCACCTTGGTATTCTAAGGAGTGGAAGGCAATAAAATGCTTTGGTTGACACCCAGAGTGCAAGTGGCAAAACACTTGTAGCAAATATTACCCAACACATGAGGCCCATTTTGGGCTTACTCAGTGGTGATGATGGCAGCAAAGAAATCTTACTTTTCTGCCACCAATACATCTGCACGATGCCGTCTATCCGAGTTATTTGAGTGGTGACAAGCTCCCTTAATGTATATTGTGGGGCCCACATTATAGAACCCTCAAAGGCCCACTGTGAAGAATTTGGGCTGTATCTTGCAAATGAAATTGCTCACATCCATGCTGACTTGGATGCCACATTTTTGACAGAGTCAGAAATGGCATTAACTAGGAGACCATCGGGTCCTGTTATTATGGATATTTTTCAGCTTTTATGTTTTCTTTTATGTTTCTTTTCCTTCCAGCAATACCCAGTGAAATTTGGAATTGGCAGCTGTCCAGATAACAATGGCCCTGTAGTACCAGTCATCTATGATGCTGGCAATGCCCAGCAGATGTCTGTCTTCTACTCCCCAAATGCTCAAGGTAAATTTTTGCTTCCTGGGGCAAGGTGCTTTTTGTCATTGGCAAAATTATTTTGGTGGCTTCAGTGCCTTTGGTGGGGAATATAAGAATGTACCGAAGTAAATATCTTACAGAGAGTCCGAGCTTTTTTACACAAGGCTGTTAATCGCTGTATCTACTTTCCATTTTGTCACAGAATTGAAATCCGAACTCTACGCAAAGGGCTTTTCCATTCTTGCTTTTCCACTACATAACCTCTAGGTGGAGCTGTGCTATAGCAGAATAGCTCAGAGGAGGACGAGAAACAACACCATTTTCCCCATTCAAAAACATCCCCCATTTTCCCCATTCTAAGAAAACACAGGAAAGTAAAACCGTGAGTAAGACACAATAAATGCCTCATGTAGAAAAGCTCTCCAAGATCTGAACCTCACTTTTGAAGAAAAAAGAATGCACTGAAAATCCCCACATTAGAAACTGAAATTTTATCTCCCACCCCACGCACAAAAACATATGGGAGACAACAAAAAAAAATATCTGAACAGTGTGGGAATCTCCTGATTGATTGGTCATCACCATTTCAGGAGGTGTTTCTTGATTGATTAACAAGATCTTGGTGACAGGTGACAAATCCTTGCCCTCCCTTGCTTCTTAGAAATGACTCACCTTTCAACCTTCCCTCATAGAATTATGAAATACTGAATATAAATTTCCAGAAGGGTAGTCATGTTAGTTTATTACAGCAAAACCAACAAAAAGTATTGTGGCACCTTAAGATTAACAAATTTATTATAGCATAAGCTAATGATTATATGCAGATGCTGAAATTTGGGGAGGGGCAATTGCTCCATGGTAGAGCACCAGCTTTGCATGCAAAGATCCCAGGTTCAATCCATGACATTTCCAGGTAGGGTTGGAAAAGCTCCTGTCTGAAACCCTTGAGATCTGCTGCCTGTCAGAGTAGACAATGCTAAGTTAGATGAACCAAGGGTCTGACTTGGGGTAAGGCAGCTTCCTATGTTCTATAAGTTAGGGAGTGCTAAGCAGATCTGAAATGAAAGCAGATAAATAGCTCTAAACCATTGTTTGTTGTTGTTGTTCAGTCGTTCAGTCGTGTCCGACTCTTCGTGACCCCATGGACCATAGCACGCCAGGCCTTCCTGTCCTGCGCTCTCTCCCGGAGCGTGCTCAAGTTCATATTCATTGCATCCGTGATGCTATCTAGCCATCTCATCCTCTGCCGTCCCCTTCTCCTTTTGCCTTCAGTCTTTCCCAGCATCAGGGTCTTTTCCAGGGAGTTTTCTCTTCGCATTAGGTGGCCAAAATATTGGAGCTTCAGCTTCATTATCTGTCCTTCCAATGAGCAGTCAGGGTTGATTTCCTTTAGGATGGACTGATTTGACCTCCTTGCAGTCCAGGGGACTCGTAAGAGTCTTCTCCAGCACCACAGTTCGAAAGCATCAATTCTTCGGCGCTCAGCCTTCCTTATAGTCCAGCTCTCACAGCCATACATTACTACTGGGAAAACCATAGCTTTGATTAGATGGACCTTTGTCGGCAAGGTGATGTCTCTGCTTCTTACTATGCTGTCTAGGTTGGCCATAGCTTTCCTCCCAAGGAGCAAGCGTCTTTTAATTTCATGGCTACAGTCACCGTCTGCGGTGATCTTGGAGCCCAAGAAAGTAAAATCTGTCACTGCTTCCATTTCTTCCCCTTCGATGTGCCAGGAAGTGATAGGGCCAGATGACATGATCTTAGTTTTTTTAATGTTGAGTTTCAAACCAGCTTTTGCACTCTCCTCTTTCACCCTCAACAAGAGGCTCTTGAGATCCTCTTCGCTTTCTGCCATTAGGGTGGTATCGTCTGCATATCGGAGGTTGTTGATAATTCTCCCGGCAATCTTAATTCCGACCTCTGATTCATCCAACCCGGCATTTCTCATGATGTATTCTGCATATAAGTTAAATAAGCAGGGTGACAATATGCAGCCTTGTCGTACTCCTTTCCCAATTTTGAACCAATCGGTTGTTCCATGTCTGGTTCTGACTGTTGCTTCTTGACCCTCGTACAGGTTTCTCAGGAGACAGGTAAGGTGGTCTGGTACTCCCATCACTTTAAGAATTTGCCACAGTTTGTTGTGATCCACACAATCAAAGGCTTTAGCGTAGTCAATGAAGCAGAAATAGACGTTTTTCTGGAATTCTCTTGCTTTCTCCATGATGCAGCGAATGTTGGCGATTTGATCTCTAGTTCCTCTGCCTCTTCTAAACCCAGCTTGTACTTCCGGTAGTTCTCGGTTCGCATACTGCTGAAGCCTAGCTTGTAGGATTTTGAGCATCACCTTGCTGGCATGTGAAATGAGCGCAATTGTGCGGTAGTTTGAACACTCTTTGGCATTGCCCTTCTTTGGAATTGGAATGTAAACTGACCTTTTCCAGTCTTGTGGCCACTGTTGAGTGTTCCAGATTTGTTGGCATATTGAATGCAGCACTTTAACAGCATCATCTTTTAGGATTTTAAATAGCTCGGCTGGAATACTGTCATCTCCGCTAGCTTTGTTGTTACTAATGCTTCCTAAGGCCCACTTGACTTCACTCTCGAGGATGTCCGGCTCACGTTCAGTGACCGCACTATCATGGCTATCAGGGACATTCAGATCTTTCCTGTATAGTTCTTCTGTGTATTCTTGCCACCTCTTCTTAATCTCATCCGCTTCTGTTAGGTCCCTGCCTTCTTTGTCCTTGATCATGCCCATCTTTGCACAAAACGTTCCCTTGAGATCTCCAATTTTCTTGAAGAGATCTCTAGTCTTTCCCATTCTGTTGTTTTCCTCGATTTCTTTGCATTGTTCATTTAAGAAGGCCTTCTTGTCTCTCCTTGCTATTCTCTGGAACTCTGCATTCAGTTGGATAGATCTTCCCCTTTCTCCCTTGCTTTTCGCTTCCCTTCTTTCGTGAGCTACTTGTAAAGCCTCATCAGACAGCCACTTGGCTTTCTTGCATTTCTTTTTCTTTGGGACGGATTTCGTTGCTGCCTTCTGAACAATGTTACGGACCTCCGTC
This sequence comes from Heloderma suspectum, assembly GCF_057233095.1. Classification (NCBI taxonomy): domain Eukaryota; kingdom Metazoa; phylum Chordata; class Lepidosauria; order Squamata; family Helodermatidae; genus Heloderma; species Heloderma suspectum. Next base: position 2,506,062 of record NC_139474.1, read on the forward strand.
CATAGTTCCTCAGGCACTCTGTCTATCAGGTCTAATCCCTGAAATCTATTCCTCACCTCCACTGTATATTCAGAAGGGATATGATTTAGGTCATACCTGAACGGTTTAGTGGTTTTCCCCGACGTTCTTCAATTTAAGCCGAAATTTTGCAAGAAGCAGCTCATGATCTGAGCCACAGTCAGCTCCAGGTCTTGTTTTGACTGACTGTATGGAGCTTCTCCATCTTTGGCTGCAAAGGACATAATCAATCTGATTTCGATATTGACCATCTGGTGACGTCCATGTGTAGAGTCGCCTCTTGTGCTGTTGGAAAAGAGTGTTTGCTATGATCAGCATGTTCTCTTGGCAAAACTCTATTAGCTTTTGTCCTGCTTCATTTTGTACACCAAGGCCATGCCTGCCTGTTATCCCGGTGATTTCTTGACTTCCTACTTTAGCATTCCAATCCCCTATGATGAAGAGGACATCTTTTTTTGGTGTTAGTTCTAGAAGGTGTTGTAGGTCTTCATAGAACCGATCAACCTCAGCTTCTTCGGCATCAGTGGTTGGGGCATAGACTTGAATTACTGTGATGTTGAATGGTTTGCCTTGGATTCGTACTGAGATCATTCTATCATTTTTAAGATTGTACCCCAGTACTGCTTTTCCCACCCTTTTGTTGACTATGAGTGCTACTCCATTTCTTCTAAGGGATTCTTGCCCACAATAGTAGATATGGTCACCTGAATTAAATTCGCCCATGCCTGTCCATTTTAGTTCGCTGATTCCCAAGATGTCGATGTTCAATCTTGCCATCTCATGTTTGACCACCTCCAGCTTACCTTGATTCATTGATCTGACATTCCAGGTTCCTAAACAATACCGTTCTTTACAGCATCGGATTTTCTTTTCACCGCCAGACACATCCACAGCTGAGTGTCCTTTCGGGTTTGGCCCAGCCGCTTCACTCTTTCTGGCGCTACTTGGAAATACCCTCTGCTCTTCCCCAGTAGCATATTGGACACCTTCTGACCTGAGGGGCTCATCTTCCGGCGTCATCTCTTTTAGCCTTGTGATACATTCCATGGGGTTTTCTTGGCAAGAATACTGGAGTGGGTTGCCATTTCCTTCTCCAGTGGACCACATTTTGTCAGAACCCTCTGCCATGACCTGTCTGTCTTGGGTGGCCCTGCACGACATAGCTTATGGCTTCACTGAGTTACGCAAGCCCCTTCGCCACAACAAGGCAGTGATCCATGAAGGGGCAAAAACCATAAACCATTGTTTACCTGGTTTTAATTTTTGTGAACTGCCCAGAGAGCTTCAGCTATTGGGCTGTATAGAAATGAAATGAATGAATGAATGAATGAATGAATAAATAAATAAATAAATAAATAAATTGTACCTTTGGAAACTCATACTGGTTGAAGTTCAAAATTGGGTTAGCACAAACTGTGGCTTGGTGGGATATCTGAATGGATAAACCATGGTTTGTGATTGCCCAGCAAACCAGAATCAGTAACTATGGTTTGAAATAGGTTTACAAACAAATCATTTGTGCTAACTATGGTTTGGCATGATCTCTGAATTCACTATTGATTGTTATGGTCTTTTTGCTGTTGTTCTCGCTTGTACTGGTTTTATTTAAGCTGCTTTGGGAGCCATGTCACCTGAAGAGCAGAGTAAAAATATCTAAAATCAATCAAAATAACTAGAATTATGGCCCTTGCTCTACCTCAAGAAGCTGTTGAATGATGTAGACACAAATGTATGAAGCTAAACACTGAAATGCAAGCAGCACTAAATCATAGGTTGCCTGTTGTATGTCTGGAAGCTCAAGCTGTGGTTTGGAATTCTCAGCTATTTGTACAAAGCACAGCTTGGTATGATGTCTCAGCTGAGCTGGGAGTATTATATTTCAATTATAGCTATAAACTACCAAGCTCTTGGGGTCCTGAGTGTAGTCTATGCTGTAAACGTCCTGCTTTGTCTTTAAAAAAAAAAATTGTTTTCCCAGCTGAGTTTGAACCTGGCTTCATTCAGTTCCGGGTCTTTAATACCGAGAAAGCCGCCATGGCTCTGTGTGCTGGAGTAAAAGTCACAGGATGCAATACAGAACATGTGAGTATCTAGACTAAAGGATAAGATTTGGAGCTGGCTTCTTCCATTGGCAATGTTGCATATTGCCCTTTCTAGATTCCATGTTCCAAATGCCCACTCTCCCCATTTCTTTTCCCCAGAGCTGTGTTGGTGGAGGAGGATATTTCCCAGAAGAAAATCCACGGCAGTGTGGTGACTATACTGCCTTCGACTGGAATGGCTATGGCACACATAGTGGCTGGAGCGTTTCCAAACAGTTACTGGAGTCTGCAATGCTGCTATTTTACCACTGAAGCTAGAAAGGATAAAGTTAATGAACACCAGAGTCATACCCTAGAAATCAAGAATAATTTTCCTTCCTGGATTAGCAGCTCACAATGAGAATGAAAGAATATGAATATTGATCTATTGTCTCAGCCTAATTTCTTCCTCACATGGTTGAAGGATCCACTGGGAGCCTCTCTCACTATTCCTGTCAGTGTAGGACATATTAAAGCTCCAATAATGTCAGTTTAACTATTGATTAATTCCCCAAGATCCCTCTCAAGTAGCTCCAAGAACTTGGTTCAAATGGAAGATAAATAGTCACTTATTTCATTTATACATCACCTTTCTACCAATTCGCTCAATGTGATTCACAGAAAATATGGTTTACAAGGAAATAGACATGATACCAGAGGGGGAAAGGGACTTGGGGAGGGGCCATATCAGTGGTGCAGCACCTGCTCTACGTACAGAAGGTCCTAAGTTCAGTCCCCAGCTTTTCCAGGTAGGGCTGGAGAAACTCCTGCCTAAAGCTATGTAGAGCCATTGCCAGTAAGTGTCAACAGTACTGGACTAGACAGACCAATGGCCTTGACTCAGGCAGCTTCCTATGTTCTTATGACAGGGAAGCAAATCCAGGTACCTGAGACAGTTCTGAGGGGAGGATCCAAATGAGTTTCAGTCTGTTTCCTGTCTCCTAGCTAAGCAGAGCAGAGGAAGCTGCTCCAGCTGGTCTAGGGGCTATGCAAGCAAGCAAGCTCCCAGACAGCAAGCGATCAGAGCAAACAAGGAGAGCAAACAGGAGTTCAGCAGGGGAGGTCAAGGGGGAGGTCCCTCACAATTTTTTAAAATTTCTTTTTCTTGTAACACACACTTCTACACCAGTGGGACTCTGTTGTTGTTCTACACCAGTGGGACTCTGTTGTGAACAGAGGACAAAGCACAGGCTATCTCAGTATAATCAAAAAGCTAGAAACAAAAAGGGAATAGAGATTATGAAGGAAAAGAATCTCCAGTGGTGGTGACTGGTGGGCTTTAAACTGAATCCTACGGGGGAGGGAGGGAGACATAAAGTTGGGGGTAACAGTGGATGAAGGATCATGCACCACAACGGAGAGAACAGCTCTACTAGCGCCCAATAATAGTCTTCAAAAACATGTAGGAAGAAAGCCAGACCAGGAAGCACATGGTCTTTGATGTCTATATACTAATGCCCAGAGTACGGGACACAAACAGAACAAACTTGAACTCTTAATACAGGAGGGAAATTACAACTTGATAGGTGTAACTGGAACTTGGTGGGATGGCTCCCATGACTGGAATATATAAAACTTGTTAAAAAAACACACACAGAAGGTCCAGAAAGGGAGGTGGAGTTGCACTATAAGTTAAAATACATATCTCTGCACAGAAATACAGGAGAATGCGCTTGGTAGCCCCATCTGGGTTAAAATAAATGGAGCAAAGGATAAAAGGAACATGGTGGTTAGAGCCTACTACTGGCCATCCAATCAAGGAGAAGACAAGGATGGAACTTTTGAAAAGCAAATTGCCAATGTTTCGAGGAGGCATAATGTAATAGTAATGGAGGACTTAAATTTCCCCAATATTTGTTGGGAGACAAATTTTGCAAAACATGGTCCCTCCAAGAAATTCCTGATTTGTATTGCTGATAACTTCCTCCTACAGGAAGTGGAGAAAGGAACTAGAGGATCGGCTATCCTTGGGTGTGTTTCGGCTTCTCTTTGTTGCAATGTTTCCCCAGTCACATCTTCTCCTTTTCCTGTTTCCACAGTCCTTAAAAATCTGGCTTATCATTGCTGTAGCCTGGGGCTCTGTGCTGTTTCCGCTGAGCTCTAATCAAATTATTTTCTTGATGGCTGGGTGGAATCTGGGTGGAATCTGGGTGGAATCTGGGTTGGGTCTGATTACCTCATCAGTGTTCCCTCCTCCTCCTCTTGCTGATTCCCCCCTCCCTCACCCCCTTCTGCTCCGCTCCAGTTTCCCGCTCTGGCCAGTCTTCTCCCTGCCTTCGGAGCCCTTTTGTTTTTTCCTTTAAAGTGGGTTTTAAAGCGCACTTACGCTTTAACGAAATTAAAACATGGCTTTTCACCAAAGCCCTTGGGGGCTAACTGAATTCCCTAAGTTGCACACTGCTTTAACTGTTTTATTGCTTTAGATTTGTTATTTGTTATTAGCTTGTTTAATGGTCTAACATTTTTAGCTGTTTAAATTATTTATTATTTTATACTGTTTAAATTGATTTTATCTGTATGCCGCCCTGAGATCTTAATGATACAGGGCAGGATACAAATGTTTAAAAATAAAAAATTAATAAAAAATATTTGATCACTAGTATGCTTCCACCACCCCCATTAACCCTGGGTAGAGGGACCTCCGAGCAACTAGTTATTTATCTGCCTAAGATGAGGTAGCAACCAGCTGAGATATCCTGTCACTGCAGGCTGAGGGTCTGTTTTCTTCTTACCTCCTCTTAGTTGCAAATAAGTAAATATGGGTAGGTGAGTCTGAGTGGCTAGGGAGATGGGGATAAGCTTCTGTTGGAATCGCCAGAAACACATGCTCAGACCTGAGGTCCAAACTGAAAGAAGATATTTATTAAAGGAATATAAGAGAGAAAAAGGGAAAGTAGAGTAAGTACTTAAAAATAAGCAAAGGAAAAAGCCTGCTAGCCTATTTGAGGTAAAATATTCACAACACATGGGTCTATGGATGCCAGCGTCCTGGCCAAAAATACTTGTTCCTTTAGAGAAACAGACACTGAAGGGGGACTCTGCCTCACATAGCATCTGCTCACTAGCTCTATGGCAGTTACAAATGCCACCTATTAAGTGAAGCATCAAATTGGTGAATTAGCATTTAGATTGTGTCAAAATATGTCTAAGTGCTTGAAAGACAAATGAGACCTTCTCCCCCACACTGAGTAGGCGGAAGATGCTCTTGTAAAGCAACAACAAAACAAAGAAATGGGAAATGCAGCAAAGGTGGTATAAACATGGAGACTTCTAAACACATTGGTGTCTGTATCATGTAACTGCATTCAGAAGGGTTGTTTTTTACTTATCCCTAAACCGAAAGATGCTAGAGCTCAAAACGTCATGCCTCAAGAGTGCAACATTTTGCCTGCAAAAGCAGAGTGAGTTCTAGTTGTGATTACCCAGTACTGAAGGGAAGACACTCTGCACGTGCTGATAACAGGCCTGCCTCTGGTCTACTCCGGCCATGCAATTCCCCCTGCATTTCAGTAATGCATAATAGTTTCCCATTGAATTAAAAAATAGTTTTTCAGCTTTCCCACCTGTATATATCTGCAAAGTTGGTGTTCTCCCCTTTTCAACCCAATGGTCAGGGTGAATAATTGACAATGGCCACTAGAGAGCAGGCTCCATCAATAAAACTAACATCCTGTTCTGTTCCTCACTCAGTGGGGTGTGGCTCAAAGAGATAGGCATGACTTTGGAGGGCTCTTTGCCCCAGTCTATGCAGAGGTGAAGGTGAGAGAAGGCCGCCCACTTGGCAGCAGCAGAGAGAAGGCTAAGAAAGCCATTTTTCATCACAGCTGCTACCTATTAAAGATACAAAGTTACAGTAGCCAAGAAGGTAAAGGTGTCCCCAACCAGTCGTGTCCGACTCTAGGGTGCAGTGTTCATCCCCGTTTCTAAGCCGAAGAGCCAGCGCTGTCCGAAGACGCTTCCGTGGTCATGTGGCCGGCGTGACTGAACACCGAGGTGCACGGAACGCTGTTACCTTTCCCGCCGAGGCGGTACCTATTTATCTACTTGCAATTTCTTGCTTTCGAACTGCTAGGTTGGCAGAAGCTGGGACTGAAGACGGGAGCTCACTCCATCACGCAGCACTCGGGTCTCGAACTGCTGACCTTCCAGTCTGCAGTTCAGCGTCTTAACCACTAAGCCACCGCGGCCCCTCACAGTAGCCAAAGGAGGGGTCAAATCTAGCTCTCCAAGCTTCCATCCAGAATATTTTCCCCATATGATTGATTTCTTCATTTGAAATGTTATGCGCTGCTTTCCCACCATGTAGGTCTATAAGGCAACTGATAAATATGTTTGAACAGTACTTTTCAGTCTCTGTGGGGGGAGCCTTCACATGTAGACCTTTCACCCTAGAACAAACCAACAGGCCCCCTCACACTACACCTGATGCCAGCAACAGAAGAAGACCAGCACCCTTTGGCATCACCTTCTAGTGGCACCTATGGTGATAGGGCAAAGAGCAAACCCTCCCTTGAAGCAGCCCTCCACCCACAGACCAATTTGAGAGAGGTGTTGATAAGAATAGGTTGAAGACTCTGGGTTGCTCCTGCACCACAATTCTTCTCAAAGACAGCTGATTTGATGGCAGGTAGAATCCTGATAAAAAGAGGCTCGAATGAATTGTCTTCCTTCCTCACCTATGTCAGTGGAGTCTCTGGCTATAACTTATGTTTGCTATGAACTTACAATGAATTATTTCAACAGCTCTGAGCAACGGCAATTTTATTAGCTGCCTTCACCATACCAGTGGAAAGATGGGATACAAATAAATCTGATTTTTACACAGGGCAGGCTGCAGAGGGTGGCACAGTTGGGCAATTGCTGGGTCTGCAAGACCATCACCCTAACAGTGCTACCATTTCCAATTAGCAAGTAACCAAGAAGATCAGATGCCACTAAGAGAACTTGCTGTCCTGCCTCTTCCAGGTTAGGTGGGCCCACGGAGGGTGCCATGCCGGAGGGCCCCCAAAATCCTGGAGACAGCACATTCAAAACCTACATACACGCGCACACACACCCCAACCACAGCACAAAAGGAAAAGCCCTGGGGAGCTATTCTATCTCCCCCTCTTTCATGTTTGTTGCAGGCCAGGGGACAGGGTTGGTAAGAAATAAGATGGAAAAGGTGGTGGGAAAACATGGGGGGAGGTTACAAATGAAAAACAACGTCATCTGGAACCCTTGAAAAATTTCATGTTTGAGGCAGAGCCATTGCACAATAAAAGCCTCGTCTGGAAGCAGTATCAGTGTCAGTTGGGCAATTCAGTTAGTGAATAAGAAGATCAGAAGCAGCTGGTTGGTTAGAAGACTGCTGATTCACATCATCACAGGGTGGTTAACAATCCATGGAGACCTGTTAACCAACCTGTATATGCCAGGTGTGTGCTGACTGATTTGCATAATTACCCTTGGCAGGCAAGGTTCATGTGTAGTCTGAACCCAGCGAGGGTGGCTTGTTGAGATGGGTACGAAAACACCCCACAACCCTACAAGAGGTCATGGCTTCTGGGTGGTTTGTTAACAGAGTTCGGATGACATGAGAAGCCACAGCAGCAGAGGCTTAGATTGGTAACCTGGCGGCCTTAGGAACCACAACCACTGTGATTAATAAGCCACAGTAGGCTGCAGTGATAGTTTGAACTACGTCTCTGAGTTGGCTGAACTAGAAATGGTTGCAGAGTGTTTGCTGGTTAAAGGACAGAGAGTGGATTCCATGAGATCTGAGATGTTAGGTTATTAGAAGCATTATTTATCAGATGACTACTTTGGGAAGTTATTTTCCATAAATAAATATGTTTAATTTTTTAACTACCTGCGGTGTAGGTGGATTCTAAGCTTGGCATATCTCATCCCATGTGCTAGCTTTGATATACATGGTTAACTACAGAAGTCCTACTACTGTCTGTAAATCAGTAGGTGGTGACAGTAGGGGAGTATTAGGGGAAGTCTGGACTCAGTGGATCATTTAAGCAACTTATCTAGTAACCTTTAGGGGCCAAGTCATTGTAGGGAGACCCTAGTTATTTACACCCCATATGAGAGACAGAAGAGCACTGGAGAGTGCTCCCTACTCTTCCTCTTTGTGGAGCATTTTCTTAGAACCTAGAAGTGGTCCTCAGTGTAGTTCACATGGAGGATCTTGTTTTCTTCCTCTTTCTGTTTGAACCTATCAGTTTGACAATATTTGGGTAGCCCAGAAGATTAAGCTGGAGATTTCAAGACCTGTGCTCACTCATCTGGAGGTGACGGACATGACCTTGGGGGAGCTGAGGGTGGCGGCGGCCGACAGAAAGCTCTGGCGTGGGCTGGTCCATGAAGTCACGAACAGTCGGAAGCGACTGAACGAATAAACAACAAGCTTACTCATCAGTCTGGAAAACTTTGGAGGCAACAAAGAATTTAAATCCGCGTATAGGCTAAACTACAAGATATGTTCAATGCGTTGTGCGCAGTTTTTTATTTACAAGGAAGCATACAGGACCCAATGGACCACTGTGTGCAGGTTGGGGAGATTTAAACCTTCCCCAGCAGCTGAGTGTTTTCCTAAATCTTCCCCTCCTGGATGTGGTGGCCAGAACAAAAAGAAAAAACCCTCAATTGGTGCAATTTCTCCCATGTTCCAGTCACAGGGTCATGGGGAATTACTAACACTCACCACTAGAAGGCAGTTTCAATCAATAAAACAATGTCTGTCAATAGATATGGAACACACCAGACCTATTTGTAATATCCAGCATAGTATGGAAGTATGTGTTCTGGTTCATCATAATACATTTTACTAGCTCCAGTAATCAATAAAGTTGACATAATTCATGTCTCCAATAAACGTTGAATATCCATGTCAAGCCTCCGTCAGTGCAGAACAAAGTAAGCAGGTGAGCATGCAATATAGCTTACTCAAGAAGTTACTACAGTGCTGTGTCCAGGAATTATCAGTGGGACAGAGGGACATAACAAGGTCCTCCAGTTGTGTTGTTGGACTGCAACTCCCATTACCCCCAGCCAGCATAGCCAATGGTGAGGAATGATGGAAGTTGCTGTCCAAAAATATCTTGAGGGCCACAAGTTGCCCACCCCTGCCCAAAACCAAACTGCATACATCTGGAGTCACCACTACCCAGGCCCTGCACTCCTTACTCACTAGCCAGAGGCAAAATGTCTGGCTTCTGCTTCCTCTGCTAATTAGATTCAAAACTGGCTGTTTCTTTCAGCCTCTACCTGAGCAAGTAGGGTGTTCAGTACAGCCATCAGTTATCAAATGGCATCAATGCTAATTGAAACATTTCCTAGCTATTCAGGTCCATTAAAGAAATATCTTTAGCTGTTAAGCTATACAAGACTGTACACAGCCGTAATTCTGTCTTTGATTTTTATTTGTAATGATTTCACTGGCCACTGGATCAAAAAAGACAACAGGTAGATATAAACAATTATTTGCCAAGTGGTAAATTAGAGCAGTGCGAAAGTGTCCCCTTGGTAAACAAACTGAACATTTGCACCTGATCAAATAAATCAAAGGAAGCAGGACAGGTGTGAAGTTCTTCCCATCACTAGCTTATCAAACAATCAGGGTACCAAGTGGTTAGAATGGCCAGAAGTTATCATTTGGTAAATAGCTGTCCAGGTATACCTATCCATTGGCCAAGAAGGCCACAATGAATTGAGGATAAGCACAAAAAGAACTGCATGAAGCAAGGAGCCAAATCTAACAAAAGTACTGTGGGTGAAGAAAGCTTGGAAGATGTCTGCCCCCAAAATCCAAATATATGGGGTAAACTGTGATGTCTGCGGAAATGTACTGTGAACATGCTCTTGTGATATTCACAGGTTTCAGGGAACAAATTAAGGGCCAAATTAGATGCCACATCAAATGAATCTTTGCATTCAATGTTCACATTTTAAAAAACACGAATAGCAGCCACTGGAGGTGCTGAGAATTGAGATAGCAGCAGGCAAGCAGGTGGAATTTAAGCCTTTCCTCCCCTGCTGTGGTCCTGAACAAATTGCTCCTTGGAAGCTGCTGTTTCCTCCTAGCTTCAGCAGAGGGAGAGCTGGGAAGCAGGATTTACACCATCAGCAGAGCTGAAAGGCTACCTCTATTTTGCTCTTTCTCTGTCTGAATCATTTCCATTCAAGTTGGTCATTATAACAATTTTGTAACTTTAAGAACTGGTACCCGAGTTTGCTTTTTCACCACTTCCCTCCCAATCCTTTTTGCTTCTGTGTCATGTCCTTTACATTTTAAGCCTGTAGACTGGGACTGTCATTTATTATTGCTCTTATGTAACCCATTCTGGGGGCCATTTTGGCTGAAGAGTGGGGCAAAAAAAGCTTTAAATAAATGAATAAATAATATTTGCATTGCAAAGGAAGCTCCTATTGGCACTAGTAGAAGTCTTCTTCACAATTCAAACAGCAATATCAAAGGAGCACTTTTCGTTAGGACCATGGCACGGCAGCAAAGGGTTTAAATCCCTTCCCTGTCTCCTGCAATCGTGGTAATAATCACCCCACCCCATCCAGCAACTGCTATTAGCACTTTTAAAACCATGCATGCACATTAGATATAAAATATATATTTAATCTTACATCTAGTTTGGACTTAAGTTCTCATTGTTTACAGTGGGATTAATTTTTCCCATTGTGCTCAGACTTGGAAGTATAAGATCATGTTCTCAGACCTATGAATCCTGTTCTGAGACCACCTATACCCAATTAGTGGGACACTAATTTGACTTCAACTACCGGAAATACAAGCTGGGTTTCGAAGAGGCAGAGGAACTAGAGATCAAATCGCCAATGTTCGCTGCATCATGGAGAAAGCAAGAGAATTCCAGAAAAACGTCTATTTCTGCTTCATTGACTACGCTCAAGCCTTTGATTGTGTGGATCACAACAAACTGTGGCAAATTCTTAAAGTGATGGGAGTACCAGACCACCTTACCTGTCTCCTGAGAAACCTGTACGAGGGACAAGAAGCAACAGTCAGAACCAGACATGGAACAACCGATTGGTTCAAAATTGGGAAAGGAGTACGACAAGGCTGCATATTGTCACCCTGCTTATTTAACTTATATGCAGAATACATCATGAGAAATGCCGGGTTGGATGAATCAGAGGTCGGAATTAAGATTGCCGGGAGAATTATCAACAACCTCCGATATGCAGACGATACCACCCTAATGGCAGAAAGCGAAGAGGATCTCAAGAGCCTCTTGTTGAGGGTGAAAGAGGAGAGTGCAAAAGCTGGTTTGAAACTCAGCATTAAAAAAACTAAGATCATGGCATCTGGCCCCATCACTTCCTGGCATATCGAAGGGGAAGAAATGGAAGCAGTGACAGATTTTACTTTCTTGGGCTCCACGATCACTGCAGACGGTGACTGTAGCCATGAAATTAAAAGACGCTTGCTCCTTGGGAGGAAAGCTATGGCAAACCTAGGCAGCATAGTAAGAAGCAGAGACATCACCTTGCCGACAAAGGTCCATCTAATCAAAGCTATGGTTTTCCCAGTAGTAACGTATGGCTGTGAGAGCTGGACTATAAGGAAGGCTGAGCGCCGAAGAATTGATGCTTTCGAACTGTGGTGCTGGAGAAGACTCTTACGAGTCCCCTGGACTGCAAGGAGGTCAAATCAGTCCATCCTAAAGGAAATCAACCCTGAGTGCTCATTGGAAGGACAGATACTGAAGCTGAAGCTCAACTATTTTGGCCACCTAATGCAAAGAGAAAACTCTCTGGAAAAGACCCTGATGCTGGGAAAGACTGAAGGCAAAAGGAGGAGGGGACGGCAGAGGATGAGATGGCTAGATAGCATCACCGATGCAATGAATATGGACTTGAGCATGCTCCGGGAGAGAGCGCAGGACAGGAAGGCCTGGCATGCTATGGTCCATGGGGTCATGAAGAGTCGGACACAACTGAACGACTGAACAAATTTGACTTCAATGTAGCAGGCAAGATAAATTCCTTCAACGGGCCCAGTAGGAATGGTTTAGTTAGTGAAGAAGGAAACCTTATATGGCTATATATATATTGTGTGTGTGTGTGTGTGTGTATATATATATATATATATACACACACACACACACACACATACACAATACTAAGGTATTAGCACAGGAAAAACAGCAGTAATAAGAATGCACTCTGGCTGTGATCTCTCTATCCAGCATCCAAGAATGGGAGTAGTGGTGGTGGGTAAAAACTAAAGGTTCAAAAAGCCCTAGAAAGGAGTGAAGTATAAAATTTTGCCTTGCCATCCCCACATGTCTGTTAAGTACAATGAAAAAGGAAAGCTGTGCTCCCAACAGCCACATGTAATCAATTCAGGATAACCACAGACTTTTAATGGGTCACAACTACAAGTGTTCGGAGGACAGAAATGGTTTAATGTACATTTTCAATATCTTTTTTTTCCAGATAAGCTACCTGTGACAAAATCACCTGCTTGTTATGTTGATCTGTTTGGTTGTAGTAATATTCATGTATTTAGTTTTGCAGAGAAAGTATGCACAGGTAAGAAAGGGGGCTTGTGTGTGATTAGCTGTTTTAGTTCTACCTGGGAGAAGGGGGTGAATGAGTGATGTCATAGGAGGGTTCAGTGTCCATTTTGACAGTTAGAGAGCAATCCTGCGGTCACTAGACAGTGTCTAGAGGGCCATAGGATTTTTCCGTTTCTGGGAACCGAGCTTGGAGCCAGCCCTCCGAGCTCAGTTCCCACAAACTGCGCTCCCTTCCCCAGCAGTGCAGTTCTCGTCAGTCTCCGTGCTTGGAAACAGAGCACAGGGGAGGTGAAAAGGGGGCGTTCCCAGGGACAGGGAGGGGAGATGACTGCAGAAGCATCATTATGAAGCTTCCCATACACCACGCAGCCTCCCCCCTCCAGCTCCGAAGCGCTCCGGCCAGACAGCCAAAGTGGCCATCTAGCCACAAAAGCAGGATGGGCGGAGTGCAAAGGAGAGGATACCCTCTGTGCTCCACCCACCCTGCACTGGATAGTCAGCCACCTCCGACTTTGGAGGCAGCAGACTAGCTTGATAGGATTGCACCCTTAGATAGGATTTGAAGTTCAACAGAGCACCATCTGGGATGGAGAGGGAGGACTTCAAGGGGTAGTGAGGCTAACTAACAATATCTATAACACTGAAATAACACCTGGTAAATAAACATTCGTTTTATCTTCCTCAGTTAAAACCACATGACAGCTTAGTCTTTGCTTATGCTACCTTATTCATGAACACATAATAGCCAGCGCTCACTCATCCCAAATTAGAAGTAACAACAATAGAATCGACACACTTGATGCTAATTGTGGCTGGGTAAACAGTTAGCCAAGTCAGTGGGTACAGCTGACTCAGCGGTGACATCCCACTCCTTTAGGCTTATTATCCTAGCCATGAAAGGATAATTGGGGAAAGCTTGAGTAAAAGGAGGGGTGGATATCACACTACCTCTTAACCATCTTTCCATCACGCTCATAAGTAGCAGAAAAGTCTTTCCCACCTTTTGCATTTGTGCTCCTTATGAAACAGATTCTAATATGCAATCATGGGTGGTCACAATTCTGGTGGTTAACAACAGCAACAACAACAATAACAACTCCCACCTTTCAGGAAACAAATCCTTCCAATGCAGTTTACAAGTAACATCAAAACACACTAATAAAATCACAATAAACCCTATTAATATATAAGCATGATGAGGATCCTTACCATGGGGTAGACAGGGGGAGAATGTGAGAGCCCAGCTAGAATGGGAGTAGGCACCTGGTTTTATCCTCACTTGCTTCCCTCTTCTCCTGGAATTCTTCCCACCTGGCAGCTGATGATGGGAGATGGCCTCAGGTGAGCAGGTGATGGAAAGTCCAGCTAGAGCAGGCCCTGGTGTCTTCCTCATCTGCCTCCATCTCTCCTTGAGTTTTCAAAATATTCTCTCAAGGGAATTGCTGCACGCATGTCAGCTGTGGGACACCTTTGCTTTGCAGAGGATTCAAGTGCATCGGTTCACAGGGAATGCTGGCCAGGCCTCTTGGTCCTCAACACTGCCTAGTCAATTAGTGTGAACGCCGAGTGCAATTTTTAGAACCCTCTTGTGTGACTGTGAATTATAATGCAAGGTTGGTAGCAGTGGCTAAATTTTCCTTCAGGTAACTTGTGTGCTGTTCCTGATTCCTGACATGTTTCCCCGGACTCCTCATAGCATAGTTTGAAAACCAGTGTTCCAGATTAATTTGCAGCAAGTACAAAGGTGTGATCCTGTGTGTGTGTGTAATAACAGTCTTGCAATGAATGCCATTGGTCTTTACTTCAGTATGTCTTCAGGAACACTGCGGCCAAATTGAGGTCAGGGAGCCAAAGGTTAAAAGCAAACTGGCAGAAAAGAGAGTACTTGGGAAGGATACTATTTCTGGAACGTGCCTTGGATTGCAAGCACCACTGGCTATAAGCTGGTCCCAGGGTTAAAACTTCTCTGACATTTGCAGAATGCACTTGTCGCCTGAGAGGGAAAAAAGCAAGGCAAGAATAGAGAGGCAGACCAACCCAGATAAGACCAGTTAGGGTTGACTCCTTGGGGATGAAAAAGGTGCAATGAACTTCAAATTCCGGGAAACTGTCTTATAAAGGATGGCCCAGTGCAGCGTTCCCTTATGCAAGACACGATGCCCCAAAGAATAGTTGTTGTAATGGAGGAAAGCCCCATTCCTAGTTTGAGGGAAAGTGAAATAGACAAAGAAATAGACAAGCTCCTGTTATTTGCTCTATTGTTTGGCATGAAAGTTGCTTGTCAACTGAATGTGGTTACTAAACTACATTGAACTTTTAAAACAAATTCATGTTTGTAAACTGATTAAAAAGGCTGCATTATCTAGAGTGTATATTCTGTTTTAAAATAGTGCCTCTCCCATTTCTAGCTTGTATTATCACTGCTGACCACACTGCTAGTCTTCCCCCCCACCACCCTTTTTATGCTCAGGGTATTGGATCTGTTCTTTTAAATCTGATTTAACACTGACTGTGTTATTTTTAACCTTTGTTAGCATTTGGTTATGTTACTTAAATCTGTTTTGCGGACCGGGTTGTGCTTTATAAAATATTGTTCCTTATTAATAGGTTATGTTGCTTTAACTATGGTTTTCACTTATGCATGCCTATAGACATGTTTTGACTTCAAGTGCGTCTTGAGAGGAAGGTTTATTAAACAGGGTCTAATTTGGGCATAAACTAAAAAGCCACATTTATCCTCCCTCCTCAGACTTGGCCATTTTAACCATTTTTATTTGAAGGTTTAAATTAGTCAAATGCCGTTTGAGCCACAAACTGTGTGAAACCAAAACTCCTACTGTGCAATCCTATATATGTCTTCTCAGAAATTAGTCCCACTGGGGGGGATACACACAGGTAGATAGCTTATGGGACTGAAGGCTTAAGAAAGCGCCATTTCTTACGGGAGAACTTTCAGTTGTCTCCCCCATTTGTTGGAGCAGGTTGGATCATTTATTTGTATCAATAACTTCTTGATACAAATTGGGATTTTTTAAAATGTTTGTTCACATTCATTATCTCCTGGTAATAGTTCAGCACTAGTTACGCTTTGTTCAAGAGAAGGTGTTAAAAGGTAATTATATAAACATTGAGAGGAAGTGGCTTTTTCCTCAGACCCACGGAGGCAGTTGAGGAAAGGATTGGCCTCCCCTCTCTCGAACGAAAGTGGTAAGACAAATGGAAGTCTGTGTATGCTCAGTGGCGAGGTTGGAGGCTTGGGGTTGGACTCGATGGCCTTGTAGGCCCCTTCCAACCCTACTAGTCTATGATTCTATGAAGACAAATGGAAGTCTGTGTATGCTCAGTGGCGAGGTTGGAGGCTTGGCATTCCACTCATATATTTTGGCAGGCCAGCAACTCAAAACAATATATATAGATATGTAAGGGAAGCCTTTCTAACGCAAATAAAATTTCCTTCAGAACCCCAACAACTATCACCCTAAACTCCCCTCAGCCACCCAAATCCCGCCCTCCGAACTCCATTAGCTCGCGACGCCGCTTTCTCCCCCTTTCTTCGCCTTCCTATTGGCTGCCTTCCCGTCACTCCACGCTTCTCTCCCTTATTCTCCCCCCCCCCCCGCTCGCTATCAACCTCACCTCCGCCAACCGCCGCCTTCTCTTTTTTTCCTTGCGGCCGGCATCCCTTCTACACACGTTGTTCACGCGCCGCCGGCTGGCCTCTGATTGGCCGCCGGGATTGTAAACACGGCGAGGCGGCCAATAGGAGCGCTGTTCACGAGGGCAGCACGAGGGGACACGAGCCGGCCGCGTGGAGTTGCGTGAGATCAACAAGGTGAAGGCGGGGGTGGCGGGCGTAAACCCGGGTATAAAACGGCCGCATCCGGGTGACGGAGCCAATTGCCAGGGAGGCACCGAGAGGAGAGGAGAGGAGAGGGGGCGGGGCGCTGGTACCCTGATCAGTCATTGCTGTCTAGGACAGCACAAAAGGAGGGACAGGTTTCTTTATAAAAAAACTGCTCCTCGTTGCTTTGCAATTCGTTCTTCATTTTTTCGTAATTTAACCTAAAAAAAAATTAGGATCAGAGTAAATAGCCACTGGATTTCTCCCTTCCCTCGAGGGACAAATTTCAGCCTCGGCTCGCTGAACTTTCGGGGTTCAGACAAGCCGAGCAATTGAACGCGCTCGCTTTCCCCCGAAGTGAATTCTTTGCGCGACAGCCATGGTGATGTTCAAGAAAATCAAGACCTTCGCGCTGGCGTTCAACGCACCTGACAAAGTATACACCAGCGGGGAGAGCGTGGCTGGCCACGTCGTGGTGGAAGTGGCCGAAGTCACCAAGGTCGCCTCGGTCAAAATCCTGGCTTGCGGGGTGGCCAAAGTCTTGTGGATCAAAGGGCCGCAGCAGTGCAAGCAGGAGATGGAATACCTGCGCTGCGAAGAGGTCCTCACCCCAGATGACCACCCTGTTGGTGAGCATCACTGCCCGCCCCGTGGCTTCTTCTCTGCCTCCGGTTCTCGGCTTGAGGAATCCCCAAGTTTGCCACGACAACCAACTGAAAGCCGTCCCTGGAGTGCCAATAGCCAAAGAATAGCAAAATCGCAGCCTGATCCTTTTCGCATGGGGACTTGAAAGTACAGTCCGGGGGGATTTGTTTTGAAGTTAGCGTGCACAGGATTGCCGCATCGGGGTAAAATCCAGTACAGCTCCTACTTGGAGTTAACCTGTTGACATGAATGGGACTTAAGTTAGCCAAGACTCACTTTAGTCCCATTCATTTCAATGGGTGTGCGCCAAGTAGGATTTAAGTTGGATTTTACCCTTGGGTTTGACTCTGGGACTTGCTTTCTGTGTTGGTCCAGGCTGGAATTTTGTTACGCGAAATGCACTTGGTTCTAAACGTTTGCTTTTGTAAGCTGGGAAGGTGGGTTGGCAGTTTTCTGCACTGGGTAGAATTTGTGCATCATGTTGGTTTTATGGCATGCTTGTTCTCCCCCTAGTCTGGGGACATGATGGTTGTAATTTAATGTAAGAAGCTTCTAGTGTAGACGCGAATGGGATGGAAATGGAACTCCACCCATTTCAGAGACTCCTAAAGCTTGCGTCCCAAGCCTATGCGAGTTTGAAATTAAGACCCAGGAACTCGAAGGGACTTAATTCCGAAGTAAGTGCTTGTAGGATTGCAGCCTTGGTCTAAGACGCAAGAGCTGAGTATCGCAGAGGTGCCTGCTAGGATTTCAAGGCTTGGGAATCCAGAGCAAAGGAGAGTCACTGAGGCTCCTGGGTGCGTGTGTTGGGTCACCTTTGAATGAATGACCGATGGCATCTTGCAGTTATTGAGTAGTTCCCTTGCTAAGCAAATCTCCAAAGAATGGCGTGGGTACAGTATGTCCCAGCAACAGTCAGCAGAGAATTGGCCAGCTGGGATGTCTGGCAATGGATGTATTAATAGATTGTGATTTCCTAGTAGTAGATGGAGTCTCCCTACCTCATGCTACACGCTGAAACTTGGCTGAAGATCACAGCTAGTGAAGAGCCCTGGGGAGATGTGAAATTCCATAGATTGCTGGCTTCTGTAACTCATCCTTTGGGTTTTACCGGGCAGACACACAGGGGGGAAGACGATGCAACCTTTGAAGTGCTGAAACCTTAGTGTCATGTATCTGCAACCAGTGTTGAGAGAGAGGATGAGAAAAGCAGTATTGGAAATGCTGACTCGTTATAAACGACTCTCTATAAGCCTGACATGTTTCTCTCTTTCTGGTGTTTTCCTAGATGACGATGGTTCTATGATCCTGAGACCAGGAAACGCCTACAAATACAAATTTGAATTTAAGCTCCCTCAAGGGTAGGTATTGGCCAAACGTGGCCACTAAAATATAGCATAAAAATACAGGTTGTTGCTTTCCTACCTTCATGCATCTAATAAATATTTTTGTTCTTTCAGGCCCCTTGGTACTACCTTCAAGGGCAAGTATGGCTGTGTTGATTACTGGGTGAAGGCTTTCTTGGATCGTCCAACCTTTCCAACTCAAGAGATAAAAAAGCGCTTTGAGGTCATGGATCAGATTGACGTCAACACTCCAGACCTGCTGGTAATTATCATTGGAAGTCATTCTTTGGTCTCTCTGGACAATTGTCAGTCAACAGCTTGGGCAGGTTTAGTGTTGTAGCATCTTCTTAGTGGGCTTTGCTACAGAATTGCACATTTTAAATGCAATTCTGCATTTTGTTTTCCTTAGTTGGAAAGAAATTCTCAAAATTCGAAATTCTCACATACTCATGTCTCTGTTCACCTTCAGCCTGAAATTAACAGTCTGTGTCTAAGTGTGTCATTTAGCATCTGTTGAAATGCTTGTGGAGAATTAGTTATCTATTAAGCCCTAAATGAGGGGTGAAAGAATTAAGGTCAGGTGAAGGACCAAAAAGGGTATATGTGAACAGGAGTAAGACTTTAGAACTAAATCCGTCTCTCCATTCTTTTCTGTATGTGTAACCATATCTCATTGCGCATTTTTTTTACAGTTGCCTGTCTCCGCGAAGAAGGAAAAAAAAGTGTCCTGTATGTTCATCCCTGATGGGCACGTGTCTGTTAGTGCCAGGATTGACCGCAAAGGATTCTGTGAAGGTGAGGCCTGGCTCTTTTCCCTTGGGGGAGCTTGGGAGTTGATGGAAGAAGGCTAAAATGTGTGCATAAATGCTATGAAACTTCAGTAGCTTTATTTGTAACTTCTAGTCATTCTTGCAGTCCAAGGCTCAAGGGCTGCAGGTTGTAGAAGATAAAAAGAACTGGGTGTGGTTCAAGGAATTAATAGGAAACTTGGACATGCTCGGGGTATCTAGGAAAGGCCACTTTATTCTCATATGGCACCAAACAGATCTCAAGGAAGCCCTGGTCTAGCACCTAAGATGTAAAGTTCTTCTGCAACTGAGCTTCCTCCCCATCACTTTTCCAGGTGATGACATCTGCATCACTGCTGATTTTGAGAACACCTGCTCCCGAATTGTGGTGCCCAAGGCAGCCATTGTCGCCAAGCACACCTACCTGGCCAATGGGCAAACCAAGGTCTTCTCCCAGAAGCTCTCCTGCGTAAGAGGCAATCACATCATTTCTGGCATGTCAGAGTCATGGCGTGGCAAGACCCTGCGTGTCAAGAAGATCAAGCCATCCATTCTAGGCTGCAACATCCTACGTGTAGAGTACTTCCTTCAGGTGAAGAATCAGTCTTTTTTGTGCTTGACTTCTGGGCGGTGGGGGTGGAGGAACTTTGAACTCTTTAATTGCCTTTCCCGTGTCTTTATCACAACTGGCTGAAATTTTCTGAGAGCCTTGCCTTTGTTCAAAGCTGCTCTGAACCCCTGAAATTCACCCCCTCAAACACGTGGCTTTCTCCACCCCCACCGCAAAAGGGTTTTTAGAGATGTACAGGCAGGCCAGTGTTTCTTCAAGAAGACATCTCAACGTGTATGTTTGTGTCCTTGCAGATCTATGTCAGTGTCCCGGGTTCCAAGAAGATCATCCTGGAGCTGCCCCTTGTCATTGGCAGCAAGTCCTCCAGCATTGGTAGCCGCAGCTCCAGCATGGCCAGCCAGACTAGTTCTGAGATGAGTTGGGTGGACCTCAACATGCCTGATGTCCCAGAAGGTGAGCAGAGCCCTCTGCTATTTTTCAGAAAATGTAGCCCTCTAGATCCGGAGTAGAGGAATGCCTCGGCATGGGAAGACCAGCAAGGGTGTGGGTCCTCCCACTTGAGTTCCATGGAGTGCAACAACCCTTGGGTTTTCTAACACCCTATTGGGGTTTCCAAAGGAATATATACAACTGAACTTAGCTGTGCAAGCAACCTAGCTAACTATGGTTAAAAAGGGGTGTCTGTTTGAACCTGGGAAGGGCTGGCGTTCCTCTCACAAAGAGCATCACGTTTGTGAGTAAGGGACTTAATTGCTTAAGCAAATTGGAGGCCTAACCCTGATACCCCAGGGAACTTCGAGGCCTACTGGTCCAGTTCTTTCTCTAGGCACAGAACATATATCTAATAATTGCTGCTCTTTTCATACCCACCTGGACTAACCTGTATCTCTCATCTTCCCCCATATAGCACCTCCATGCTACCTGGACATTATCCATGAAGACCACCGTCTGGAGAGTCCCACTACCCCTCTTCTAGATGAGCTGGACAACTCCTTTGACAGCCCTATCTTCATGTATGCACCTGAGTTCAAGTTCATGCCTCCACCTACTTACACAGAGGTGAGACTTCCTGATTTTGTTGCAGAGTGAAATGCAACCGCAGTCCTTGCTGTTAGCTCGCCAGGACTAGGTCTGATGAGAAAGTTGCTCGTTTCTAGCTGGAAAACAAGACTCCCTTTTATGGTTTGTAGCATAATCCTTCACTCTTGATTGGCTGCACCTCCTGACTATCTCAGGCTATGTAGGTAAAGGAAATCTAACCATGCTCCCAAACTGTGCACTTCTAACATGCAAGGGGAGCCCCTTCCCTGCTTTTCTAATGAAAGGAGGTGATGAAACAAAGCCCTTCCAATTTATTCCACTTGCAAGTGATAAGAATTAAATGAGAGAAAAGATGGGGTGTGGGAGGGCATGCATTGGAGAGGAGCAGTGTAAAATAAGCTCTGTAAATACTGTTGCAGCTTGAGTAAGAGAATGAGAGGGATAGAGAGAGAACGAGAACTACCCTTAACTTCAGCTTACATAGTGTGCGGTACGAAGGGGGATGAATCTGATTTAAAATCTCAAGCCTTCATTTCACATGCCCCGCCTTTGTTCTTCCCTGTTTTCCAGGTGGATCCTTGCACCGTCAACAACAATGTCCAGTGAGAACCAACCAAAGAAGCAACTTTATGCAGTTGTCTTTTTCTCCAGCTTTTCCTGGACTTTTAACAATTGCACTTGTGGTGATTATACACCAGGCAGAAAATCCCTGATGAAAAGGGAAGGAAGACCTCGTGGTGTAAAGCGTTTTGCAGAGGGAGCTGAATTTAATGGCTTAGTGCCTCAGTCTATGGACTTGACACAGGCTAAGAAAGAAGCCACAGGGGTCAGTTTTGGGCCTGAGCTTTGGCCTCTCCCCTAAAGCCTTTCAGAACTTTCCCCCCACAAACAAACAGGTGCTGAAGTAAAACTTTGAACTCGAGACTGTGTGGTAGAGGCAGGCTGTTAGGGAAAGCGTTTGGTGTTCCTTTTGGACAAGAGGTGGAAAGCCGATGGCTTGGAATAAATACTACTGAATAACAAAATGTGGCCATCACAATGCCATGGATATGTCAATGATAATTTGTATCTGAAATCAAAAAGTGTTTCAAATATTATGATTTAGATGTCTGAAGATTTCAATAGGAAAAGCAAGCTTTTTATTTATATTTGTGTTTTTCCAAGTAAAGTTGTTTCTCAGACTTTAAAACCTAACACCTTAATCTTGAGGACACTTAGAAGAACGTGTGGAAGGAGTTGCTATAACAACACTCATAGGCGTTACTGGAGATGCTGGATGGGTTTTTCTCATCAGCACTAGGTGAAGAAGGGAAGAGGTGAAAATAGAAGTGTGTTGCAGGTGATGAAAGTTTTAGGTGGCAATAAACACTCCATCCAAAGGGAGAATAACTCCCAACTTTTCAATAAGCAATGGATTTCTTTCTGTATGTTCTTTTGTATTGTCAAATACACAACTCAAGACACTCCTTAGAAGTGTCGCTTTCTAAAGACAATTTCTTTAAAGCGTTGTAACAGGCTGCTTTGTAGCCCTTGATTTCTGTTTGTCTCCCAAGTATGTAAGCAGCCAACATTCTGTGAAGGAGGAAAAAAAAAATCACTATGCCTATTTGCTTATGTAGAACCTGTGGTGTTTTGTGCATAAACCAGTGTTGCTATTTCGGGGTATAGGGCAGGTTGTTAGACTTGAACATTGCAGGGGCAAGATTTGTGGCCTTGGAGTGGGGAAACACTCCCCCCACAATAAGTTTTCAAGCATTCCCTTGCTTCCTTGGAATCAAAAGCCCAGCAATATCTAGAAGACCAACTTTATTTTGTCAAATTGTGCCAAATGGCTTTGTACTTCCTAACAAAGCTAATACACTGGCACACAGTTACAGCTTTTCACATTAAACCAAACTGGGAAGGGTTCTGTTTCTAGGCTGCTCTTCTGCACTCCACCCTGTGTTTTCCAGCAAATAGCTTGGTTTATCCTCCACTGACAGAGGAAAAATGCACTTTTTCAAAAAATTCTTAATAGCACTGCATATCCAAAGTGTTAATTGATCCCAGATTTTGTCGCAAAAATACCTTGTTGGTCACAAGATATTAAGTAGCAGTTGGACTCAAATTTGGGTGTACTGAACCTTTTTCTACCATGTTTTTGTGTATTAATGTTTTGCTTTTTGTATTGGGTTAAAATTTAATTATGTTTTGTACTATTATAAGCCTCCTTTTGGGGCAACATTTATAATAAATGTTCAAAAATTACAATATCAGTTTCTTGTTTTCTGTTCAGGCTGGGGGAGGGTAGGTGGCAGGGGACAGGAACTGTATTTGTCACCACCCTCAAATTCTGCACTTAATTATGCAAATATCAGTGGGTCTCCATAAGTACTTAATTTGCACAACTCATAACATAGGAATTGGGGAGAACAGGATAGTAGAAAGGAATTGGTGTTCATGGGTGGAAAGAACAAATACTGAAAACTACGAAGTACAGAACTTGTCTGAATTTCAAGCATTTTTAAGCAGACCTTTTTCAAGATCCATGTTGATGGGAAACGAGCAACTGAACCCCACCTGATGATTGCGCATTAAGAAACAGGCTTTTGTGAAAAGCATTTCTACTAGTACTAAGCCAGTATGGCACAGGTGTTGGAGTGTCAAACGATAGGGAGACCTGGGTTCAAATCCCTATTTGGCTATAAAGCTCACAGGGTGACCTTGGGCTTTTCTTTTTGTGCCTAACCTTTTTCAAGAGCTTCTGAGGATAAAAAAGTGTAACCATAAGCATTGCCCTGAGCTTGGAGGGTGGGATGGATAAATAAAGCATCCAGCAACATGAAAGGCCTGATTCACCCCCCCCAACCACATCTGGATCCAGAGGGCACCTTTAAATCCAGATTATGAGGATACAATCCTCATTGTGTGCTCTGTGGCCATTTGTCACACAGGTCCATCAATGTTAATCACAGAGCTATGGAATGCTTGCCCTTCTATGGGATCCCCCTTTGGGTTTCAACCTTGTCTACTGTCTGTATGACCTACAGACTGCCTAGTGAGTTTCTAAACAGATCCTATCTTGGCCACAACACAGCCAATCCAGAGATCTCTGCTGGCCAAGGCTTACCCATCAGCAGCACGAAATCTCATAAACTTGCAAAAACACCTAGTCAGTTGCTTTTTTTAATGCATTATAGGTGGGGGTAGTGAAATAGCTTTTGGTGATGTGCTTCTCTCTGGAGGGTGACATACCAGCACTCTTCCAGCTTGTATCATCCCTAGAAGGGATGTTTGGGGTGGCTGGTGGAGCCTAGCGCAGGGTCTTTGTAGTCTGGGCCCCAAATCTGCCCATAGTTGCTGCAGCAGTGGGGGAATCACACACGCCAGACATCAACTGTGTGCTGACCAGGATTCTCTTAAGCCCTTCGGCAAAGGCAAGCTGGCAGCTATGTTGGGGCAGGCATTTCTTTTTTCATGCACTGGCCCTACAATAGGAAACAACGTTGTTTCCTCTTGCTGAGACATTTGCAGTTTCAATTGTACAGGTTGCAGTAATAGCACCAGCAGCTGAGCTTAGCCTTTGGTTTAGGTACGTTTTTTAAAAAAGGAAAAAAGGGCAACCCCCCCACTGCTCATGTCATATACTAAGAATCCCCCTGCCTTTCCAGCACCCAATAGATTTCCAATGTACACCCAATTTGTGTTCTACTGAATTGAATTTAGAGGGGAGTGGTTAATGAATGGGGATAATTGAAGAGATTCTGGAGCAGATTCTGGAGATCCTGCACCATCTGGGTGGGAAATTGGCAGCAATGGGTAAATGGATTTAACCAACTTGGGTGTTCTAGTGGGGTGCAAAGGTACTGAAAAAGTTATTTAGGTTTATTTGGATAGGAAATTAATTGGCTTGCCTTCTGTGAAATGTACATTCTAACCACCATCGCAAAATGTGCATATGTATACACACACACACACACATTTTATGCAAAAAATGTCTATGGCCCAAGATCTAACCTTAGCAACACCCCTGATGCCTAATAACTGCTACCATTACAGCGAGGCCCTCTTCTCATTCTCAAGAACCCTGGCTCCTATCTACGTACCACTATTGCAATGAACAAGGTAATCCTCATACATATCGAGCTCTTGGGACACAGATTCACTAGCAGAGATGTGAGTGACGGTTAATGGAAAATGCATACTTACTGCCTGTGTATCTGTGTGCTTCGGGTAAAGAAGCAGAACAGAAGCTTCACCTTGGCCTCAGTAAGACCTGCCCTTGAGCTGAGCAGAGAAAACTGCCTTATCTAGGGTCAAGACCATTGATCCATCCAGCCCAGGAATGTCTATTGCAGTTGGCACCAACTAATAGAACCACAGAATCCTAGAGTGGGAAGGGGCCATTTAGGCCATCAAATCGAAAGCCCTGCTCCATGCAGGAATCCAGCTTAAAGCATCCTTTACAGGCTGTCCAACAGTCCAAGGTCTTGGGATGTGGTCATTCCTCTTAGGGTGCTTTTGACCTGGGACCTCCTGCAGACACTATGGGCTCTGGTCTACATAGACTCACACACACACTCATGCGATACACACACTCAGTTCTTCAAGAATCGAATTAGTGCTCCATGAGTTGTATTAGTCCTACTTTGAGTAGACCCATTGAAATGAATGGGACTTTAGTTAGTCCATTCATTTCAATGGGTCTACTCAAAGTAGGACTAACATTGGATACCACCCCATCTATCCCTGCTCTGGCTGCAGGTCTCTATTGTCTTGGGCAGAAAGACATTTCCAGAGCTTCTGTAGTGGAGATGCCAGGGACCTTTTCAGTGGCAGAAGGCATGTTCTCCACCTTTGGGCACTGGTCTTCCCCACAGCTTGTTGCCTTTCCCCTTTTTCTCCCCATATACATTTCTTTTGCATATGCAGCTGAGCATCCTTACCAGCACAGACTCTGTTGCATAAAGAGACAGGACTCTCTATGTGCCCGGTTTGCACAGGCATGTTCATCACTTGATGACCACAGCATCTATTAGTAACTGACGTGTGCAAATGAAGAGTTCACAGGACTCTTCATCGGACAGGGAGTCATAAAGAATTCTGTGAAAGCTCACATCCTTGCACGCTGACCTAAACCAGCCCAGCAAAAGATGTCATCTTGATGCATCTCCTGTCCTTTGGAAGCAATGTCAGCAATTGCTATTATTAACTGCAGTCACTGGACTCCATAAAAAGGAACAAAGAAATAAAAAGGGAAGGGAATTCTCTCTGCCCAGGCCTGGCAACCATGTTATTGGCAAGCTGCTAGCTAGGATAGTAAGGAGAATAGAAACACTAATCGCAAAGCTGCCCCAGATAAAGCAGGACAAACCTTGCAGTTGGAGCAGCGGGCAGCAATCAGGTGCCAGTGAGGAGATCTAGCAATGTTGCTCTAATGGCACAGGAGGGCCAAGGCTGGGCAGGAGCTATATGCAGTGGGGAGGGGGATAAGGAGGAAGTTGTGGTAAACACAGTTTATTTGTCTCTGTTGCCAGCCGCATCTGTGCACAGAACAGCCAAGTTGCAGCTGAGGTTTCATAAAGGATTCTGCATGGAACAGTCCAGGTTCTGAAAAGCCCAGGAAATTAGTTTACTCGATGCTCAGCACTTTGCAAGACAGCACCACTCCTTTGCAGACATGGCGTGGCCTGTCAAGGAGCTGAGCTGCTTCTCCATTGCACACCAATCGGCCTATGCAACCCTGATGTCAGCATTGTCACTACAAGCAAAGAGCAGGCGTGTTGCAAAATAGGTGCCAGAAGGGCAAACTATGGACTTGGCTGAAGAAAATAAGCCAAATCACAGATAGAATTATACAAATCAAACAAAAACAAAACAATCCCCCCACCCCTGGTCATTGGCCAGCAGACACTGGAAGATCCCTGTCCAACGCCAAACAAAGAGATCCTAAGCAAAACACATCTTGCGCTGCTGAAGGAAAGAGTGCCTCTGAGCTTGTGCAAGGGACCTTTCCCTCACCACTGGACAAGGACAATGATTTGCCAAGCATTATGTTATGGCCAATCGCCATGCTAGCTGCAGATGATGGGAGTTGTAGTCCAACACATCTGTTTGTATTGACTGATTCATTCATTCATTTGATTTGTGCCCCTCCGTTCTATCAAAAATGGCACTTAAGGCTACTTGAGTTGTCCGGCTAGGGGTGACTCTATTGTGGTATTATAAGGAAGTACTTCCAAGTCAAAGAATATGACTTCCAGGTGGTGTTACGCCACAGCTCTTCTCCCTCTTTTCCTCTCTTTTTCAAAACCTACATTGAGCACAGAAGCACAGTTGCTACGTGCTACCACCAGCATGTGGAACCCAGAACAGACCTGATGGGCCGCGAGGCGGCGACCTTTGTACAGCATGCTTTGGAGGGCAGGCCCTACCCATGAGGGCATCCGATACCACTGCTTAAGTTAGCAACCCAACCTGCCCTGGGCCAGCCAAAAGCACTGATCCCCCTTTAGCTGACAGGACAGGTGGGAAAAACAGAGCCACAACACAAGCCAACCAGGGTAAAGGTGACATGGAGAATATGTGCGTGTGGACCGGAGGGGGAATATGACGTTAATCTAAGGGGTCACCCTGAAGATGCCACACAGACAGTGAGCATTCAGCCAGCGTCCCTGCAAAGATCACTTGAGCAGAGCCATTTGGGCCCAGATTGAAGGGGCAGGGACAAGTGAGGTCTCAAATCTAGGAGCAAATCCCAGCATTCCCATCCGAAGTGTTCTAAAAAGGACATTGGTTCAGGTCTGCTTTGTAGCCATTCCCTCTGCTCTGGGGGCACCCTAATTCCAGCTTGGTGTGATTGTGGGGGTCAAGAAGTGGTGGCAGCCAGTGGTGCAGGTATGGCTGGACCTCAGGGCTGAAGCCTCGAGGGACCCCAAATGACCACCCAGGCAGCAGCAGGTGATGGAGGCAGGAGCCAACAGGCCTGGGGTCGGCACCAGAAGTGGCATTGAGCGTGCTGGGGTCCATCGGGGCTCATGTTCTCCTTTTCTGCAACAAAATGCTGCTTGCAATGGGGAAGAGGAGGAGCAACTCCAGGGGGCTCTGGTCAGTGGGCCCCCGCTGGGGTGCGAGCCCTTGGCAAGTGTCCAACCATGCCTACCTTGACGCCAGCCCTGTAGCAACCTGCCATTTTTATCAGTAGGCCTTCCAGATACCAGGTACAGCCACCAAGTCATAGGTGAGAAGCTCAAGAGAATGGCACGAGGTGCCCTATGGAAAAACACCAACAATTGGAGGTGAGGCAAACTCTCCCCCCACAAATCTCAGGTCTCTTGCCCACCAGGTTACGCAACTCAGTTTTGCTCAGCTCTGTGTGCTGCAACCCAAGCCGGCTGTATTGTCTATCGATCTAAATAACAGCGCTCCAAGCCAATGGCGCTGGAAGGTGTGACTCGGGGTGAGTCTTAACTAAGCAGCCACTATAAAATTACATAAGACACTCTGGTTCCTGTCCAGTATCTAAAAAGAATGAACCCAAGCGAGAGTTCAGCAAGCCTTATCATGCTATGCTAGAGAAAAGCTCTGAGCGTAAATAGAATAAATAGCAAAGGCCAGTTATCAATGCAATCTTTATATCCCTCCACAAAACCCACGTTTTCCGTGAAGGCTTCAGCACGACCTCCGAGTCCCTATGTCCTACCATAAGTCACCCTAAGGCTCAGAACATGAAAGTGAAACAACCGGGCATTGCTCCCCTGTTTCCTACCCCAGCCTCCTCTTCCCTCTCCTTCTTCTGTGCCGGTGTTTTTCCTGTGCTGAATTTTAGATGGTAGTCTCCTCGGGACAGTGACCTGACCTCCTGTACTCTGTAAAGCACCATGCACCTTAATGGATATCTCTCTTTCTCTGTCTCACTACCTGGATATATCCATGATACATATAGGAGTACATCGGAAAGGGGATTCTGGCATGGAAAGTATGGAAAAGAATTGGGAATACATGTGTCAGTCAACTTTATCCTTTACTTTGTCTGACAAGGAAACAATATAAAACATTATTGATGTGTAGATTTGCACCGCAGCAATAATAGAATCCATAAAACCACTCAAATTAAAGCCACAGTCCAATGACCTGGGAGTAAACCCCATTAAACACCATGGAATTTCCTTCTCAGAGTAAATGCATAATGACTGAACTGTACATCCCATCAAGCTCAGAGTGCCTCATTTCTGAGTAGACATTCTTCGTATCATGCTGGGGTTGTTGGAAGTGCCAGACAATGAATGCTATTTTTGCATATGTTGTGGGATTGTTCATTTGTTAATATATGGGCACAATCCAACTAAAGTCCTACTTAGAGTAGACCCATTGAAATGAATGGGACTTAATTTGCCCCATTCCCTTCAGTGGTTCTACTCTAAGTAGGACTTTAGTTGGATGCCACCCGATGTCTCCAACATGGTGGAACCAACGTACGTACAGCCACCTCTCTTGCTGCCCCCCAGGTTCCCTGCCCCTCCTGATTTTAATGTTATTTCTTAACATTTTTTAAATTACTTTTTTTTAGCTGGGAGGCTGGCAAGCTGCAAAGCGAAGTGCTGCCCTCCAGCTGTTTATTTGGGTTCAAAAGAGTGTTCTTGTGTTTTGGAGCTCAGAGACCCCACCTCTGCTTTGTCTTTAGGGTCTTGGGCAAGTTACTTTTCTTTTACTCTCACCAGTTTGCCTTCTCGGAAATGAGTGTTTTGTGACTGTGCCTGCCATGACAGCCATTTTGTGAGAATGCCCATGACACTCTCTCAAAATTCCACGTATGCCCACTGACCAAAAAAGGGTTGGGGAACCTGATTTGGAGAAAAGTGTTGTTGTTTAGCATGCAAAAATGGGGAATATGCTAAGGTAAGATGCTTTAGGATACTGATAGCCTTTAAAATATCTGCTAGACATCATCACAAGATTCTTACTGAAAATGTGTTGGCAGCTGCAAAGGTTGTAACTGCAAAGCCCTGGGGGAAGAGTGTCATTGCATGTTCCAGAATGGCTGTAGAGAAAGCCTTGTTAATGGCAGGAATGGGCAACTTAATTGGAATGGTACACGTCTGGACTGACTGACTTGTAGCTGATATGGAAAGTGGATCTGTGATGAATCACTGCAGAATTGGTCCCTTTTTCATTTTCCTAGAATAGAGCTGTGAACCTCATTCAGAGGAACATATGATTGATTGCTTTGGATTATGAGCCTCCAAAGGACAGGAACAAACTGCTGTAAGCCGCTCTGAGCCCAGGAGATAGGGTAGGATACAACTCAATCAATCAAACAAACAGAATATTCATTCTTTTTGGCAATGTGTATATTGTTGTCAAGGGCTCCTTGGAGGCCTCTCTCAGTCTAATCCAGTAGCCATGTCCAGACACAGACAAATGGATTCTTTTCAAAGCTTTATTCCTCTTTTACAACTTAACAACTCTACTGTTAGTAACTAGATATGAGCAGCAGAGTACCTATGCCCTAAGTGGGAACAGTTGGTCCCCGTTTGAAAGGGAATTACTGGCAGACCCCTGAACTTAAGGACTAGGGAGAGTCCCTCCCCTTTTCCCTTGGATCCTCTGGGTGCAGCCGTTGTTTGCGCGCCACCCGGGCACTACGCCTCCTTTCTGCGCCCACCATTTGGAGGTCCATCAAGTCTGCTTCCCGCGCTCTGTCACTCCCAGGACTGCTATCTAAGCTAGGAATGCTGGTGGGAGGAATCTCCGTCAGCTGTTGGCCCTGGGAAAGAGGAGCGCGCTCCTCTCCCAGGAGCGACTGCTCTTCCTCAGAATCAGAACTACTCTGGGATTCTCTGGGCTCAGTGTCCACCCTGACAATTGTTTATTTTTATAAAAAGGAAATGGGTGAGTGGGGAAGCCATGTATCCAATTCCTGCATAATGCTGGGACAGTTCTGCAAACAAAGAACTCACTACCACCACCCAAACGGCAGGACCGGCCCAAGACATTTTGCTGCCTGAGTGAAGATCAAGGTGATGCCCTGTCCCTTTCAGTGTACAAAAGCCAACTGGACTACAAAAGCCAACTGCAATTGGATCTTAACTGGGATGGAACAGCATCCTCCACTGCACCTGGAGCCAGAAGGTTAGCTTAGGGGGCTTTGGGCAGGCTCTACTCAGCTCTTCTACTCCAACACCTTGCTGCCACCTTGCAGCATCTGCCACCAGAGGCCACTGCCTCATTCTGCCTCATGGTAGGGCCGGCCCTATGGAATGGTGTCAGAATCCATCAGGGCTGCAAGAAGAGTCCTCCTACACCAGAAGTGTTGGACTCAATGTGTTACGAGGCCAGATTGCATACTCTGCAGATGCCCAGGGGAGACACCTGCATTTTCCCATCAGAAATGTGCTGATCTGGGCTTTGTAACCAAACTATCATTTCTGCCTCATCCATCACTGAGGCCCTTTGCTCACTCTAGGTGTCAGCTTGATAACTCTTGAAGATGGTTCAGTCATTTGTGTGAAGTGAGGTAAGGATGTTTGGGGCTTCACTGGAGATGACACACAGGCGTGTATCCCCTGGTTTGGCAAACCCTTCTGGGACTTCACAGAGCTTTTATTCTGCTATTGAAATTGGTTACTCATGGAAGTTTGCGGGTCCTTTAGATGACATTGTCAACCTCCAGGGCATCTCCTGCACTAAATGACCTTCATTCCATTTTTAAATAGATCGCAGACAATGAGCTACCAAATTACAGTGCTTGAGTTCCACTGGAGTTCCCTAGTGAAAAAGGAAAAGCCACAGTAAAAGGAGCCACAGTGCCATCTAGTGGCTGTGTAATGAAACACATGGAAGACTCAGATAAGGAGGAAAGGGAGGGGGAAGGTGGGGAAGGAAGCACGTGTAAAGGGAGTCTGTTATGATCCTGCATTTAAAACGGAAGGAGAAAGCCCGTTTTAAATGCGGGATTTCAGGCTGGTATAGAGATACTCTTGAAAGGAGCATGTGTATGTAAGCAGCAATGAATTTCCAACTACTGGAACAGTTTGAGGACTATTTAGTCCCACCCTGGGGTTACCAGCAAACCTCCCCCACAGCCTCCACAAATCCTTATTCTCCTTTGCATGTATATGCCAGAGAGTGATTGGTGCCTGAAAAAAGCATGCGCTGGGAGACTCAAGGTCAGACACTGCAAGGAGAACTGTATGTGTTATTACCTTCATGTGATTTACTCCTACCCTTGATGATTGAAATAAACATATCACAAAGGCAAACAAAGGACGGTCAATAAATCGGTGGAATTTTCCAGTGAAAGATTAATCTCAAACTACATTAGATAATTCCAGCCGCCTTCTCCTCCACCTCCCTGCTCTGCCCTGCTCCACCCCGCCACAATGCTTTGTTGAGGAACACATGCCAAAGATTTCTAAGTGGCAACAAACTGGAATCCAGACCTCGTTCCTTGAGCCTATTTCTGATGCCAGCAATACTCCTCCAAGCAGAGTGTCTTTCCCATGTCACTGGCTGGCTTAGCAAAAAATAAAAACACTATCCAAGCAATCCTGAATTCTGAGACCCATGTAAATGAAGAGATTTCATAATTCCTTCTTCGTTTATGCCATATATTCTGCATTAAAATAACAACATTTTGTATAATTTATTCTAAGGAGCTTTATAGGACACTCCGGAACACTAGAAATCTTAATCAGCTACTCTTCCATCCTCTAAGCCCATACCCTTTCAAGCCTATCTTCTCCACCATGAGGGCTAGAAACTTGCCCTTGTGATATAAAATAAAAAACAAGATTCTGAGGCAGATAGATTCTGTGCCTGCTACCTTGTTTTTCCTGCTCTCCTGCAAAAACACAGCATAAAAACATGACCCCAAGAGCAGCCATCTGTCACTGGGATAAGAGGCACTTGAGGTCTGGCTCAGCCCCAACACACCTTTTAGAGTTTAAGCGATAGCTGCATGCCAAAAAATGGTTCGGGAATATTTAGGTGCTCCGTCCCTACTGTGATTCAGCCCCTCCCTAGCTGGATTCAGAGTGGATATTTCTGAAGCTTAATCACTGGGCACACAGGAGCTTCTCACAGTCCAGAGACCGCTGTTTATGCATACCACCTGTCCCAGGGGCTTTTATTCTATACACACACACGGATTTATATCCAGAAGGTTTTTTTTTCCTGGAAGTTGTTTACTACCACAGAGGCAGAAGGAGGCCATGACCCTGCCATCTCAGCACCCTACAAGGAGATGGACTTGGGAAAGAAGCGAAAATCATAATGAGCTTGTAAGAGCCTGTGGCTTGTAAGGGCCTGTGGCTTTAGCAACAGACGGAAAAGACAGGCTTGATTTGAATTAGGGGTTCATCAAGTCATGCGCGCGCACACACGCGTACGGGTGAATGCTCAGTCCCAGAATAGGAGCAGTAATGACAGAGAGCTCTGGAGAGCGAAAACTTAGATTGATGAAAGAGAATGGAAACATCGTATTTGTCAGCACAGCTGATTTAATCAGAACAACTTACCCTCCAACTGTCCCTGTTTAGTAGGGATAGCCTGAATTTTCTGGCTGCTGTTCCTACTGAAGAACCTTCCCTATTTTGGCTTACTGTGGGGCGAAGGAATCCCACTGAGTTCAGTGGGACTGAAGTCCAGAGTCAGTGTTGCATAAAATGGCAGCCACTTTATCCAGGGATGAAAGACAGATGACCCCTCCTGTCTGACCCAAGGCCGCCATCCTGTGCATGCTAATCCCGGCGTAAGGATGCAAGGGAGCAAGCCATAAGCACACATTCAAAGAACGTTTCTTAAATTGTAGATGAGATTGCAAGGGTCCATTTCCAAACACCCTCTTGCTTGGGAAGCCAGGGCTAGATGAGTGAGTGCAGAGTGAATGCAGCAAACGGAGCATGTCTGCAGCTGCCTCAAGGCAGTGGATGATGGGAGCTGTGGGGAAAGACTGGCTGTGATGTTCTATGCAGTGGTGTGATAGCAATGATCCTTGGTGTGTGTGTGTATAGCGATGTTACAGATATACACTTCTTCTTTTTAACTGTGAACTGTCAGAAGGGTCTGCATGTTAGAGTTCAAATGTTTATTTTTGTTCCATATAAAGAGAACAAAAATATTTGACAAAAGCTCCATATTCTAGGAAAGCTCCATATTGTACAGACGCTTTCGGTGATCTTATTTAGATGAGAAATATTTATTGCAAACAGGCAAGACATATATAGTTTAAAAGAACATGGGTTTGGACCAAGTTTCGGAATAAAACTGACACGAAGCCAACTTGCAGCATTTTATTCAGGAAAATCACACTCCGCAATCTCAGTGCTTATCATGTTTTTTTGCTGTTCATTGCCCCAATAAATTTTTCTACCTTGGCACTGAATCTAGAACTTTAAGAAAAACAAGCTCATGAAAAACAATCAATTAGTCTTGTGGCACCTTGAGGAGTAACATGTTTATTGTGGCAGCAGCATGTGAATTTCATCAGCTGGGCTCTAGTCTAATAAAGCTTATCCTGTGTTATTTGTTTTCATCTTTAAGGTGCCAAAAATCACCTGAGGATTTACTCATGGAGCAAACAATTAAAAAGTGTCCGTCCCTAGCTAAAACTTTGGTCAATATGTTTGGTAGCAGCTGGAATGCAAGCTTTATAACTGTCGCAGAACTCCTCATCAGGCAGAAGAAATCCAACGCTCGCACATTTCTATACCAAACCAAAGTTGGCCCAATTTTTAAACACCACCTTTATCCTATCTTGGATATTTTGGAACTAAGAGAGCAGTCACTGTGTTCTACATTTATCAACTTGGATATTTCCACTTGTTTTATATTTGGCTTTTCTTTCAAAAATTAGAAAAGGCTATAATTCCCCTGCCTACTTTGTTTCTCAGTATACGTAGGGCAGATGAAGCTGTTGGTTATTGATATTAAACCATGGCCTACGTAACAACAACCGAGTCTGCAGCAATTCCTCCCAGGACCAGCTGAGACTTTACAGAAAGCTGGAGTTAAAACGGAGACCAATCTCTGCCGAGCATCTCGATGCAGCATCTGCACATCAGTGCTAATTGTGGAGGCCACGCTTCAGCCATCACTGAGCCCTTCAGTCTTCAACATGTGGGTTGTCATCACAAAGAGGCTTGCCAGATCTTGGGGTTCAAGCTGAAGTTGGAGGGTTTAAAGCTACAATCCTAAATACACCTACCTAAGAGTTAGCCCCACTGAATGCAGCGGGACTTACTACTGAGCAAACATGCTCAAGACTTAGCTTCCTTTATTGCCATGGCAGAGGAACCCAAATCAGAGGAAGGTTATTTCTGTGCTCTTGCTATTCACTCCACTCCTAATGCTTATGTATTTATGTATCTATCTAGTAATGATACTTAACATCTGCATCGCATTTTCAAGTGTTCCAAGTGTTTCCTATGCCTTACCTCATTGTCATCCTTTTTTCAGATGGCTGATGTTGGTTTGAAAAAGGGGTGTCTGGTAATGGTGTGTACACACATCCTCACTGTCACGTCTTGTAAGCGATGTCTTCAGGATTTTGTATGGGTTTCTGACTTGTTTGAGGCGACAGCGAGGCAAAAGACATGTGTCTGTCCAGCTGCTTCTCTCATAGAATAATAGAATAGTAGGGTTGGAAGGGCCTGTAAAACCATTGAGTCCAACCCCCTGCTCAATGCAGGAATCCAAGTCAGAGCATCCCCGACAAATGGCTGTCCAGCTTCATCTTGAATGCCTCCACTGTGGAGAGCCCATCACCGCCCTAGGGAATGGGTTCCATTGTCGTATTGCTCTAACAGTCAGGAAGTTTTTCCTGACGTTCAGGCATCCTGAACAACCCAGCAACAAACCATCGATCCTCAAGGTGGTTTATTCGAGAAAATAAGCCACACTGCCTGGTTAACAAGCCACCTTAGCTGCATTCAGACAACACGATAACCCACAGTTCAACAAACAGCCCATGGTTCAAAATCTCAAATGCTTCCACCTCTATTATAATTGTCTTTCCCCTTCCTGCCATTTTATTATTTTTTTCTGCATTTTCTTGTTCTACAGTTTTTGCATCATTGATTCTACTTCTGCTATGTTTTCCATCTTGTGTAAAAAGGGGCTGTGCTGAGCACTCCATAGTCACAAGGATGGGGGACCTCTGGCCCTCAGGACAAATTTGACCCTCAAATCCTCCCTGTCCAGCCTGCAAAGACCTCCCACAAGGTCCCCAAGCTCTTTCCCTCTTCTAAGGCCCACCCCCTCAGAGAAGGAAGTATGTGTGGGTTCCAGTGTGGATTATGGGATTCCATTAATCTATAGCAGGGGCGCAAAATCCCCCAATCTGACCCTCCATGTTTCCCTAGATGGCCACGCCCCTTCATCTGACCCTGACCCGTTTCATTGGCCACCAATCACGTGGTGGTTTCTTGGCTGTTGTGCCATTTTTCCTCCATTCGAAAAGGCTGACATGCCCTTCCTGAGGCTGAGCAACTGCCAGGAAGAGCTTCAAGATAAAATTCACCTTTACCTCCACCCTTTTACTTCTGGCCCTGCCCACCCCACAGTGCAGCCCCTGAGAGCTTCCCCAAAATGGAAATCACCCCTTGGGCTGGAAGAAGTTCAATCCCCCACCCGCCGACCTAGAGAAGGGCTCCTATCATCTTTTCTGAGAGCAGTTTCAGACACCCCAAAATGTGCTGCAGGGGAGGCTTTGAACCTCAAGGTGGGAAAGGGCTTCTTGGAGGGAGTACCCCATATGCCTCTAATTCTGCTAATTCTTTTGTGTATTTAACTTCTATGGAATCATGCATTTCCTCTTGGGAAAAGGCGGTCTCTCCAGAAATCTCCCTGGGTTTCTCTCCTGTCCAGTTACTAATGTTGGACACCAATGGTGCCAAAATGCTAACTACGCAAAGGCTCCTGGCTGTGGGTAGACAACGTCTGAGACTTTCATTTTGGCATGTCTGCTCACCCTTAGCTCATGCACTGCGTACCCCTTGCTTGAGTAAATGTGCTCCATAATTGGGGTTTTTAGTGGCCCCAAAATATAGAAGAGCCTTTTTCTAGGCAAGGTTCAGTGTTTTACTGGTTCGTAGGAATCCCAGTTGAACTAAAATGACACCCCTGCAACTTGGGTGAGATAGAGGCTATAGGGCTGTTCACACAGTTTGGAGCCATGGGTTGTTTGTTGAACCATGGATTATCGTGTTGTCTGAATGCAGCCAGGGTGGCTTGTTAACCAGGCAGTGTGGATTATTTTCTCAAACAAGCCACCTGGAGAACCATAGTTTGTTGTTGGGTTGTTCAGGGTGGTTAACAAGCCATCCTGCGTGGTTTACAAGCCACCCTGCAGAAAACGTGCTGCACTCAGACAACATGGTAACCCACAGATCAGCAAACAACCCATGGTTTAAAACAACCCACACTCCACCACTGAGTGTGGGTTAGCATGTTGTGTGAGCAGCCCCTATGCCTCGTGTGTTGTTCTACTGTCGTTTCCATAAAGCAGCTAGAGAACAGTGGCTAAATCCGCTTTCAGTGTTATTTCCTGGATGCTCTGCTGGATTTCTGTTTGTGTTTTGTTTGGGTGGCTCTAATGCCCAGGTAACATTAACAGCTGCTACATTTGTAAACAGTGCTATTAACACCAAGTCTCTAATGGTGGCAAACTGAGCTGTACTCGCCTTCTGAACAGGCTCTTTCTCTTTTGTTTTGCTTTTTGTAGTTTGATCAGTTGATCAATAAATCCGATGACAATGAATCGGTGGACTTCGGCTCCTGGCTGAGCTGCTTGACTCAGCTGAGAGTTGAGAGGCAGCTTTACTCTGCCTTCAACTCTCTTGGGAAGCCGCTTTGCTCCACCTCTCCTTTCCCAATTGTGGGAAAAGAAGCGAGCGTGTGTGTATGGGTGTAAATGGGTGTACTGGGCTATGTGTTTGTGTCTGAATGGTTTATGTGTAGTATGAATGGAGAGCACTTATTTGTTTAAATACTGGGATAAAGGTTGCAAATTGTTTTTTTCCAATTGCATTCATCAGAAGCACTGAAGACTTTCCAGAGACATGACCATTCCCTTCCTCCCCAGACTCCTTTTGGCCTCAGAAGGACGGAAGGTCAATTTTTTTTACATTTCTATACCACCCAACAACCGAAGCTCTCTGGGCGGTTCTGAGCATGGTGTGTGTGTGTGAATGGTGTGTGTATGTGTGAATGGTGTGTGTATGTGTGAATGGAGTATATGTGCATGGGAAGCAGAGTTGCCATCAGACTGTGGCCATCAGACTGTCACACCGTTGGATCATGGCCATACCCACTGCTGTCATGTGGCTGCTAACACTCCTCATTGGCTCAAACAAGGCCCTCAAGCCAAAATACGTTGCCTAAAGCAACATGGTAAAAATTGCAGAATACAAAGAAAGAAAGAGAGAGAGAGAAAGAATACTGCATGTATTCTTCATGTGCTTCATGCCAGGATGGCAGTTCATCATAGTTGTTTTCTTGTATCCTTTTTCCTCACACAAAGCCAACTGGGATAAAGGTTGCAAATTGTTTTTTCCAATTGCATTCATCAGAAGCACTGAAGACTTTCCAGAGACATGACCATTCCCTTCCTCCCCAGAATCCTTTTGGCCTCAGAAGGACGGAAGGTCAATTTTTTTCCTGTCACAAGAGAGGATTCATTACAAACACACTCTGAGCATGAGATGGAGGGTGAAGACTGGTCCTGAGCTCCATCTTTGAACTTGTCAGTCCTTGTTTATGCCCAGAGTTAAAAGGAGGATGGCCAAGTGACATAGGAACACAGGAAGCTGCCTTAGACTGAGTCAGACCCTGGGTCCATCTAGCCCAGGATTGTCAACACTGACTGGCAGCAGTGGCCCTCCAGGGTTTCAGGCAGGAATTTCTCCAGCCCTACCTGGAGATGCTGAGGATTGAACCTGGGATCTTCTTCATGCAAAGCAGGTGCTCTACCACTGAGCCATGGCCCCTGCCGACTTTGCAGAGGACGGCCCTCTGGTTGAAGGATTGCCAGCAGACACTCCTCCATTTGAAGATGTCGTCTTTTTGAGGGGCTGTCCCATCCAAGAATGGTTGAAGGTCTCACTGAACTTTCTCCATTTGAAGATGTCCTTACTCCATTTGAAGATGTCATCTTTTTGAAGGGACGTCCCATCCAAGAGTGGTTGAAGGTCTCACTGAACTTTCTCCATTTGAAGATGTTGTCTTTTTGAAGGGCCGTCCCATCCAAGAGTGGTTGA
This sequence comes from Heloderma suspectum, assembly GCF_057233095.1. Lineage (NCBI taxonomy): Eukaryota > Metazoa > Chordata > Lepidosauria > Squamata > Helodermatidae > Heloderma > Heloderma suspectum. Next base: position 2,545,173 of record NC_139474.1, read on the forward strand.
AGGTCTCACTGAACTTTCTCCATTTGAAGATGTCCTCTTTTTGAAGGGCTGTCCCATCCAAGAGTGGTTGAAGGTCTCACTGAACTTTCTCCATTTGAAGATGTTGTCTTTTTGAAGGGCTGTCCCACCCAAGAGTGGTTGAAGGTCTCACTGAACTTTCTCCATTTGAAGATGTCCTTACTCCACTTGAAGATGTCCTCTTTTTGAAGGGCTGTCCCATCCAAGAATGGTTTCAAGAGAAAGAACCCTGAGAAGGGAGAGCAGAGGCCTTGAGGTCACCCATCCACAATTAGCTGCCCCTGAGCAACAGGCTAAGCAACAGGTACACAGCTCATCTCCGCTCTTCCCCACTAGGATGAGGTATATTGTATTTCTACTGAAATTATAATAATTATGGAATGACTTGTCAAAATGTTGTCATCATCACTTTTCTAGCACTGTCATTCCAACCCCACAATACCTAGACATCAGTGCTGCAATCCTATATCTACTGCCCTGGGAGTAAGCCCTATTGAATGTAATGGGACTTATGTCTGTGGACACATACATAAGATTGCACTGTAAGTCTCTGAGGGCCAAAATAGACATGGCACTAATCTCATTCTTGGCAACAGCAACAATAACAACAACAGAAATTAATAGCGGGCGCAGGAATGAGATTTTTGCCAGAACCCTTCCGGGGCTAATAGGAGCTTCACGGGAGGGGATTTTTTGTCAGGACTGTGGTGGGGGAGAAAATGGTTACACCTCTCTTTCCCCACACTGCAGTCCTGATCACGGATCCACCTGTTTTGAATTTTGCTCAACTTCCATGGTTGCCGGCAACCTTAGCATCCTTTCCCAACGAGGAATCCATTTCCAAATTCTCTTTCAAAATACAGGAGGAGAGACTATTGCAAAGGGAATGAGTACAGCAGATGGCATCTAAATTAAGCAACTTACAGCAGAATTAAGTGTAATTTATTCCATTTTAGCTAGTTTTAGGGAGAGATAAAGGGCTATTCATGGCACTGAAGCACCATTGTTGAGCAAAACAGCACTCCCCAACTCAAACAATCATAGCCAGACACACCAAAAGTGTACTTAGAAAAGCACAAACATATAAACAAAAGGTTATAACACCTGGGACTGTTTAGCTTAGAGAAAAGGTGAATGAGGGCACAAAAGATAGAGTAGAGAATTATGCCTGGTGTGGAGAAAGTGGATAGGGAGACATTTCCCCCCTCTCTCATAACACTAAAGCCCAACAGGGTCCTCCCATGAAGCTGACTGGTGGGAGATTCAGGACGGATAAAAGGAAGGACATCTTCACACAGCGCAGAGTGAAACTATGGAATTCGCTACCACAAGATGTAGGGACGGCCACCAATTTGGATGGCTTTAAAAGGGCATTGGACAAATTCCTGGAGGAGAAGGCTATCAATGGCTACTGGTCCTGATGGCTCGATGCTACCTCCAATATGCCCATATACACCAGTTGCTGGGGAACATGGGTGGGAGGATGCTGTTGCACTCATGTCCTGCTTGTGGGTTTCCCGTGGGCAGCTGGTTGGCCACTGTGTGAACAGAAGGCTGGACTGGATGGTCTGATCCAGCAGGGCTCTTCTTAGGTTCTTAACCAGATATGCAAAAATATTCTACATCCTGGCTGGGAATTATGGGACCTGTAGTCTAACACAACTGGAAGGTGCCAGGGTAGGGAAGAATGCTAGAGAGTGAACTCAGTGGGGCTGACTTCTGAGTATATGTGTTTAGGATTGCACTGCACATCCCTGGCATCTCCAGTCAAAGGCTGGGAGGGGAGGGGAACCCCACACCGCCTGAAGCCATGGAAAGCTACTGCCAGAGACAATACTGGACTGAATGGACCAATGGCTGGTCTCTGAATAAGGCAGCTTCAGATGCTGATCAGCTTTCTGTTGCTTTCTCTGCTACGCTTGTCAGGCAGACCTTTAAGGCATGGGGCGGGGGGGACGGGACACAGATTCATTCATCCCATATTTGAGAGCAAAGTGGGAGAGAAATATTCTTCCCATATTTGAGAGCAAAGTGGGGTGCCCTTGTTTAAGGAGAGGCATTTGGCATCATCGCTATGGGCAGGGCTCCCTGATACTTCTTGCCTATCATGCAGGAAGTAGATCTCCAGGTGTGTTGGACTCCTGGAGATCCACAAAACACAAAACTGTTTCAAAACACAAAACTGCCAGCATTCCTGACAGTTGGCCATGCTGGCAGGGGCTTCTGGGAGTTGAAGTCCAAAATATCTGGATGTCTGTTTCTGCCCACCTCCTGGCCTATGGCACAAGGGCTAGGAAAAGTGTACTTGGCTGTGGCGAGACCCGGCAGAGGCACCAAACATCTGGAGTGCCCCGAGCTTGCAGGGCTCAGAGGTCTGTGGTTATTCTGCCTCGTCCCCGGTGTTGCCACTGCTGGGAGGCTATTGATACCCTGCTATTGCTTCTCCAGTGTGAATTCACGAACAGATTTCACACGCAGGCACATCCTCAACCTCTTAAAAAGGAGATGGGAATGCTGAAAGCTGCATTTTCCGTTGAGGGACAGAAGCACATGCATGCGAGCAAGCACACACGGCTCCCTCTCTTTGCCCTGGGATTGTAAACAGGTCCCAGGGGCTGTGTGACAGCCGGGTCAAATTAAGCCCTGCACCAGATCCAGCTGGGGAGGGCTTGGTGGGTGGGTAGCAAGTGCAAATAAGAAACAGGAGATGGTGGGGAAAGGATGGTGGATAGCAGAGCATTCCACAACAGGCAGTTTGCGTTTCCTTGAAACTGCCACTCCCCTTTTGCTCCCAACATGTGGTTATGATGAGGCTTGATCGCATGCACGCTCCTACAGCAAAGGGAAGTCGCCCTGGTTGGTTGGGAGGGATACGAGCCAGCAGGCGATTGGAGGAGGCCTCTTTTCATGTGAACATCCATGCTCCGGCAGCATGCTCCTCTGAGTAACGCAGCTGAGAAGGAAACTCAGCCTTGCTGATGGATGTCTTTTTCCCCTCTCCTAGCATCAGCCACTCTTTTCTCAATCCCACAGGCCCCGAGGCGGGGATGCAGCAAAAAGTCTATTTTTACCCTTCCCAATGGGACGCCAGCTGCTCTTCTAACCATCTCAGCCCAAAGTTTGCATCCCCGCTCCCTCCCGCCATGCCTGCTCTTCTAACCCAGATGACAAGGCTGGCCCAGGACGTTCTGCTGCCTGAGGTGTGAAAGACAAGACAGAAACACCCACCCACACCCACCGCCCGATTCACAGATGCTGACTGGACTGGCAGTTCAGTCCTGGCTCAGCACCGGCACTGCAGCAACATCTTCCATGTCACCTGAGGGCAGAGGACTTGCTGGGGGGGGAGCTGGGGGGCACACTCAGCTCTACCCTCTCGACACTTCTCCCCCTGGCACTGGTGGCCCAAAGCAGCTGTCTCACTCTCCCTAATGGTAGGGCCAGTCCTGCCAGATGTGCGGGAGGAGGCCGGCTGCGGTTACTCAGCCGTGCCCAGGAGGCACTTGGTGCATGCTCAGAGGCCCTCCCCAGTTGTTACTTCACATCCAAGCTGGCTGGGTCAACCCTGCTCACACCGTTTCTCCTTGCCATGACCAATATCTGAATAATCCAAAAAAAGCATGTTGCTGTTTTTTAAAGGACAGAGTCATGCGTCCTTGAGCAATAGCGGTGCCTTCACTGCAGTAGACTGAGGTCCATCTAATCCAGCATTCCACCTCCACCCAGTTACCTCTGGGTAACTCACAAACAGGGGCATGAAGGTTTCAGACGAGAGCTGCTGCTTGTGGGAGGCGCCGGGTACAAAGAGGGAGGGCTCCCTATGAATAGGAGGCCCCTCTCAGCTATCAAGTCTAATAGCTAATGATGGACTACGGGCACAATCCTATGCTTGTTTAGGCAGGAAAAAAAGTCCTACAACTCCCAGCATGCCCCAGCCAGCACTGCTGGCTGGGGCAAACTGGGAGTTGTAGAATTTTTTTCTGTCTAAATGTGCATAGGATTGCGCCTTTATGCTGCAATCCTGTATTCCTTTACTGGGAGTAAACCCCACTGAACTCGACAGGACTTAATTCTGAGCAGACATGTATAGGATTGCACTGTTACGTGTCTACTCAAAAATAACCCCCAACTGATTTCAGTGGGGCTTACTCCCAGGAAGCTGGGTATACAATTACAACCTTAGTGTATTGGCAAAACGTTATAGGACAAGGAAGACTCGGGTTCAAATCCTCACTCAGCCATGAAGCTCACTGGGTGGCTTGGGGCCGGTTGCTGCCTCTTAGCCTAATCTACCTCACAGGGTTGTGTCGAGGGTTAAAGGGGGAAAGTACCATCTTGGGTTCCTTGCGGGGAAAAGGTGAGATAAAAATGTAGTACAATAAGTAATACAATATAGTTCATTCATTTGTCAAATCCAGCCATCCTCGACCTCGTACCCTCGAGACATACTGGACAACAATTCCCATCACCCCCAGCATGGCCACTGACTGGTGGTGGTAATGGGAGTTGTAGTGCAGCACAACTGGAGGGCACAAGGTTGGGGAAGGCTGGAATCCTTTAAAAATGTCCTCCTCGCCTACTGAAACCAAGCATCCCCTTCCCTTGTGCCTCCATCTTCCTCCCCTCCTGTTGCTTCCCCTTCGAAGAATTTTAGAGCGGAAACTCCTCAGGGCTGCAGGCGCTACCTGTACGTTGATAACGCTCTCTTTGTGAATAGCGAAAGCAGGAAAATAAGCTGTCCCCTTGACTGCGACTCCCCCCAAGGTTTTACCCTGTCCCCGGAGGCCCTGAGGAGGAGCAAGCTAAAACCCTGAAATACCCAGTCATTCCATGAGACCTGGGCAATCCTCAGCCCCTCTGAAAATGTTCAGGATTCTGTGGAACTCCAAATCTTGTCCATCAGGACCATGTATGGTAAGCAAAGTTTGTTACGATGCCAGTGAGTTGCCTCATGTATTTTGGTGAAACATGCAGGCTTTGATGTTTGCTTGGTGGGTCATGTGTGGTTTCTTTGTGTGGGAATGAAATTTCTGCACATGTATTCTTTCCTCATCCATTGTTTCCTCAAACCAATTACCCAAAGAACACATTGGATGAAAGAGGAGAGTTGTGCATTTATTTTATTGTTGCTTTGTTTGATTTCAGTACACTGAAACACCACAGTAGTGAGGAAGGGATGAAACTGATGCTAAAAATACATGTACAGAAAGAGAGAGAGTCAGACACTAATAAAGCCCCATCACACTCAACAATAAAGAGAAAAATAAGGTGTTAAATCCTGGATATAATTATTATCAATATAATCCACTGATCAATTCCCTCCCCCCAGGATAATAGAATAGAATAGAATTTTCCCTTTTCTGCTTTGATGATGATTTTTGCTTCCACTGTTCTATTTTGTTTCCACTGTTCCTGCTAAGTCCTCTCTCCTTTGGTCTTCCAGAGGGGCAACCGTGTTCATTTTTGGCAAATAAAACAGCAAATAGTCTTGAGGCCACCTTAAGGATTTCATACATTTATTCTGGCACCCCTGTTCAGTAGTTTGTGTGCTTGCATGCAGGGACCTGCTCATTTCAGTTAGTACATTCCAGGCTCTTTTATGAATAATAAACAGTGGTAGTGGTGGTGGTGCTTTGAACACCTAGGCCTGGAGAAGAGTCCTGTGTGACTCAAAAGCTTGCCTCCAGCATTTAAAATGTGAGTTGGACTAATTTGTCCAGCAGCATTCGCTAAACTGTCATCATCCTGAAAACCGGATCTTCCAGCTGCACTGGGGTTTCCCAAAGAGTTTCTGGAGCCGGCAATAATCACCATCTCTAAGCACCATCCCTTTGTTGTGACTCAGACGAAACAGCAGCGTAAGGCACATTCTGTTCCCTGGAGCCACCCTGAGCAAGTGGGAGGAACAAGCAGAAGGCATCAGGCACAGGAAGCATGGCTGGCATGTGGGAAAGGCCTCTGGCCAATCGGGCACTGCATGATCCGTGCAGCCAGCCAATCAGCCACTGCCTCTCCACAGCATCCTCTGGTTGAGCTGGCTTAATATGAGCAAAGCGCTGAGAGCAGGAAACCCCAGCCGCCCGGTGGGAGAAGCTGAAACATGCTGTTGCCGCTTTGCATGTCCCACGAGAAACGCCACGTTCCGTAGACCTGGATCAAGATAACGGGGCTCACGCTGGGGCCGGAGCCTGGGAGAGACAGATCTCGCTTCTTCCTTTGCCTTCTGGAAATCCCAAGTGTGGGATTCTTCACGGCTCTTTGGGAACTAAGGAAAACCACTGGCCACTGAGATCTTTCTAACTATTCTCAAAACCCGATCAAAACTCAACAAGCCAGAAGCAAATTCCAGAGTGATTTTGATCATTGATCACAATGGGAGTTAGTTCTGAGTAGACGCTAATTGGTTTGTGCTGGGATGGGAAACACACAGGAAATACCCCTTGACCGGGGTCACGGTGAAAGGCACCCCCCCGGGGCTAGCATACCCGCGGTAAATGCAGGGTTTGGGGCACACAACAACTATACCCCGGAGAACCCGACTTGAGGAAAAGAATCGGACTTTAAGCAGTCTCAGGAAATCTGTTTTTTCCATGATAAGCTCCGGAGTGGCTGCTGGGTGCCCACGATGTCATCTATCCCCAATGACCTCTAAACGCAGCCAGCCCAGATCGCTCATGGAGACACCACCCTGGATGCAGGATTTTGATTTTCTGTCCTGGAGTATTTGACCTCTTCTCCTTCCACGTTACAAATAATAACCCCTATGTTGCATTGCAAAGCGAACATATGTACATACACACATCAAGGTCCCAGAAAGCAGCTGAAACACAAAGGACATACAGTCACCATCACAAACCCTTCCCTTTCAGAAGGGCATGACTAGGCCAATGGCAGATTGTGTGTATGTGTGTGTTGCAATTTGCAAAACAGAACCCCAAAGATTCACTCCAACCCTTGGGCACATCAAACTGAGTAGCCACGCAGTTCTTTTCAATTGGAGCCGGCTGTGCTGACGCAAATGGGCTTGAGAATAATGCATCTGTCCCCCTCAGCCTGAGGCTCAAGACATACCGAAGGTGCGACGAGTTCTAGGTTCTGGGAACGTGTCAAAGACACTGGATACGTTGACATTTTGGGACAACTGGCATGGCTCAGCAATACCTTCTCACCCCACATTCGCGTTCACTCTGAGACATATGGAAATCCCCCAGTGACCCATCTAGATGCCAGAAATGGATCATTTGGGAGACTTTGGATGGGTGGATACATGAGAAGACGCACAAGCCAAGCCCCTGGGCTTGCAAACCCCCTGATACTGCGTAGTGCCAACCTGGCACACACCTTTCACATTCAGACTAAAACTAATAATTTTAGTTACCCTTTTCTGAACTTTTTCCAATTCTACAATATCTTTTTTTAGGCATGGTGACCAGAACTGTGCACAGTATTCTAAGTGTGGTCGCACCATAGATTTCTATAAGGGCAGTATGATACTGGCAGTTTTATTTTCAGTTCTTTTCCCACTTATCCCTAACATGGAATTTGCCTTTTTTCACTGCAGCCAAACAATGGGTTGACATCTTCATTGAGCTGTCCACCACAACCCCCAAATCTCTTTCTTGGTCTAGCCTAGCCTTCTCCCTGACATGCTAACTTTCTATCAGCAGGGATGTTTTGGAATGGAAGAGGAGAATTCAGTCCTGTTCGCCCTTACATGCAGACTGAAATGGTACAGTGCAGACACAGGTTTTATTACCCCAGGGGAAAAGAATCAGGCCTTTATCTTGGGCCAGTTCTTTCTGAGTCACAGACTCTCCTAAGACACTCCTTTCCGATAACAGGGTGAGCAATCCTCCTGTCAGGATTAGAGGGCTGATTTCTCCATCGTTTGGTTTTCCAGATTGGAAGCGGTGCTTCCTTTGACGAAAGGTTGCATAATAGCCAGGACTTACGCTTGTACCTGTCGAAGAGTTTTCTCTAACTCAAACTTTGCACCAGTGTGGAGACATAGCAATGGGAGGCTTACCAATTGAGTTTCTGCCTGTGACACAGCTTTTAAAAACACAGGAGCCCTGATGCAGCAAGTAGAAAGTGGTAGCCCTAGAAAAGGGGGCCCTAACTCAGGTCAAGAACAGTTGCTGTGCATGCAAAAGGTCCCAGTTTCAATCCTTGGCAATATCTCCAGCTGCTGCTGCTGCTGCTGCTGTTGTTTTCATTTGTATACTGCCCAATAGCTGAAGCTCTCTGGGCAGTTAACAAAAATTACAAACGATAAAATAATAAAACATAGTATAAAACACTGGAGGCATTCAAGACAAGGCTGGACAGCCACCTGTCAGGCACGTTCTGACTGGGATTCCTGCATTGAGCAGGGGGCTGGACTCGAGGGTCTTGCAGGCCCCTTCCAACCCTACTATTCTATGATTCTATGATTTAAAACAATTTAAACAGCGAAACAATTTCAATAAAATACTAGACCTGAAAGTCAGCTGTCACAAATGCTCCATTGTATGCAATTAAATGCCTAGGAGTAGAGGACATTCTTAACCTGGCGACGAAAAGATGACAATGTTGGTGCCAGGCGGGCCTCAGTGGGGGATCGTTCTAAAATTGGGGAGCCACCACTGAGAAGGCCCCTCTCCCTTGTTGCCACCTTCCGAGTCTCCCTCGGAGGTGGCACTCAGAAGAAGGCCACTGATGTTGATCATAGTGTCTGGGCAGGTTCATGTCGGGAGAGGCGCTCTGTCATGCTGGCTGGGGAATGCTGGGAGTTGTAGTACTTTTTTTGTCTAAACATCCATAGGATTGCGCTCTTGGATGGTCTGATTAAACACAAGGCAGCTCCATGATCTGTAATTGGTCTTTCCCTTCAAGGAGAGGTGTTTCATTCATTTTCTAGTTTAGAGGGGGACAGCAACTACAGAGGAACAAGATACAGCTTTATAATTTTCGTTTATAAATATCTTAATAAATAAGAGTAAAATAAGACAGTGAAAAGAGCGCAGAGAGGGACTTCCTGTTAGGGCCAAACCATACACGAAGTGTGTGAGCAATTAACATACACAATTGTTTTAGTTTAAATTATTATTATTATTATTATTTAACCCTGCACGTGGTTATTTAACCCAGCAGGACTGGGACCATGGCACACAGGAAGGTTTTTTAAAAGCTGCTGTGGTCCTGATGTATTTTAAGGATCAAACACATTCATGCGGACCAGGCCTATCAATGACTATCAGTCATACTAGCAAGATGGAGCTGCCATGTTCAGAGGCAGTCTCCCCCTCAGTCCCAGTTGCTAGGGGGCACACAGGGGGTTAGAGATTATGCCTTCAAGACCTGCTTATGGGTTTCCCGTTAGGCCCTGGTGGGAAAGGCGGTGCTGCATTCAGGGGACCTTTCTTTGGTCCGATGGTCCAGCCTGGCTCATCATCCGCTCTTACATTACGCTCCCCACTCCCCCAGCAAACTAGGCGCCTGCTCCCATATAGTCCCATCACACCGTCTCACGCTCACCGATGATCCATTGTTTGCTCTAGCAATTCCACATCACGGGAGTTATTTACCAGGGCACAGAAGTCCGAGAGCGCTAGTATGGGATAAGATTGCAGGCGAGAGATAAGATTCAGAGATGGAACAGCAGCAAATAAAGCCAGTTCTCACAAAGTTGCTCCCCACACACTGGGAATCCCAATGCAGGCCCCTCAGTTTCACACCTACATTTCACTGTCATGGGTTTCATCACCGTTTACTGGGAGAAGCCAACCCAGCCGCTCAGTTGGCCAGTGTCACGTCATCGTTAAGGAAGTGAGGCTGAGGCCCGCGTGGGCCACGGGAAGCAGAACGAAGCTTGTGGTTTCCTGTGCCTTGGGGAAGGGCCATTGCTGAGTCGACAAGCATGTGAATTCTACACAGAGGTCCCCAGGTTCATTTACCAGCATTTCCAAGTAAGGCTGAGGGACGGGGAACTCCTGTCTGAAACCCCGGAGAGCTGGTGCCGGCCAACCAGAGCTAGAAGGACAAATAGTCCCACGCAGTGGAAGGCAGCTTCCTATACAGGACTAGAGTTGCGAGTGCTTCTCCTGGCGGAGGACCTGTGCTTTTCAGAGCTGCGTGATGATGAGCAGCGGAGATTCTGCAAGTGAACCCTTTCCTGTCAGAGAGACACCCTGGTTGGAAAAAGCTCCAGCTGCTAAATTCTGGCCTGCCACACAGCTGTTAAAGACACAGGAGCCTTAGGCAGGTCATATCTTCAAACAGAGTTGCCAAGTAACAGGAAAAAAGCCTTGCTGCTCCTGTGCCTTTTACAGTCATTTGCTGTTCAAAAATCAGCAAGTGAGCTTTTCACAGCATGGAAGTAGACAGGGTCACTGTCTGTACATGAGGCTGCTGCTAAAGGCCCAAGAGCAGAAAAAGTCAGCTACCAAGTGGATCTAGGCACAGGTTCTGTGTGTGTGTGTGTGTGTGTGTGTGTGTGTGACAGAATCATAGAATAGTGGGGTTGGAAGGGGCCTACAAGGCCATCAAGTCCAACCCCCTCCTCAGTGCAGGAATCCAAGTCACAGCATCCCTGACAGATGGCTGTCCAGCCTCGTCTTGAACGCCTCCAGTGTGGGAGAGCCCACCGCCTCCCTAGGTCATTGGCTCCATTGTCCTATTGCTCTGACAGTCAGGAAGTTTTTCCTGATATCCAGCCGGAATCTGGCTTCCTGTAACTTGAGCATGTGTGTGTGTGTGGGGGGGTACCCACTGATGTAACCTATAGTGTAGTGCAGTGGCTGTGAGTTGGCGCAAATTGCATCTCCTTGTCTAACCTCATGCTGTTTCTAGAGCTTATGGCATTAGGAGTAGAATTCTAGAGTTGGAGGGGGCCTTGGAGGCTATCTAGTCCAAACTTCCACTAAACCCAGAGCTAAGAGAGATGGCTGCGCAAGTCTATTTGGAGTGCAGATTTTGGCTGAACATTAGGAGAAACCATTTAACAGAAAGAGCAGTTTGACAATCAAACCCTTTACCTAGCTGGGTGTGGGCTCTCCCTTGCTGGACATCTTTGCACTGAGACAAACTTTCTTGCTAGCCTTATGCAAGCCATTCTCCCAGTCTCAGACCCTCTGTCTGCCAAATGGGGAAATGGATTTACCTTACAGGGTTTTTGTGAGGAATACTGAAATAATTGAGGAATATTGCTATGGCTTAGAGACTGTATTCGCCAAAGTGGTATGTAAGTATTACTAAGAAATAAATAAAAATAATGTACAAGAGTGAAGTGCTTTGAACCCTCTGATGCTCTTTATTATTCTAACACTGTTATCAGTGACAGAACCAAAAGGAACCATATGTCGCAACTCCACAAAAGTGTGCAGGATGTGGCAGAGGGTGCAGAATTAAAATATAAATGCTTTTATTTAAAAATGAATAAATACATTCAAATTTTAACACTGGTATGGCTATGTAGGGGTTTCAGGTTTTGTTTTGTTTTTTGACAGTTAAAAGCTAGTAAAGATGGAAAGAACCTATTTTAGGGTTAGTTTATAAGCCTCTCCGGGGCAGGGTCCTGATTTATGAAACTCTGTATACTGACAGCGCTGGAAAATAAAATGATCATAATAGAGAAAACAAAGCCAGAGGAGCAGCTGCGTTAGTCTGTTGCTTACAGCAAAAATGCAAACAGTCCTGCACAGTTTAGGCTTGCAATCCTATACACACACTTACCAGGGAGTTAGCAGACATGCATAGAATTGTGAGGTTCAAGTCTGAATTGCGGCCGACGACTAAGTGCAGAGAGGAGGAGTCAAAATGGTTTTGTTTTCTTTATTATAAAGTGACAACAGAGGGGATGACGACATGGTTACAGACTTCATTAAAACATTTATTTGAGCGATGCATAATGTACATAATTATTATTTTTAATGTGGGAACAACTTTAGGATGCACTAAATGCTTATTAAGCACAATTAGAGCAAAGGTTAGGAGCTTTCCCTGGGCATCGCCTGCAGCTATGAAACGCCAAGCAGCCCAAACACGCATTCTTTCTTGGAAGTGATGGCATCTGTCCAGCTGTCAGATCCTTCCTCCCCCAAACCCACCTGCCTCCGAAATACTCACACGCGTGTCCCAGGCCTGCTATTGGTCAGAGAGTGGGTTTGGGTGCCTGCTGATTGGCTGGCGGGCCTGGTTCACATGAGCAGCCACTCAAAGGGCGCGTGATGCTTTGGGTTGTTGACAAGGTTGGATGCTTCTTGTACTGTTCCTCTTTCGCTTGATCTGGGCGCTCTTCCAACCTTTCTGCTGCCTTCCTATTTCGGATGCGAACTCCAAGGCGAGGCTGACTTCAGCGGCAGCCAGGAAAACAGCATTTCTTAGATTCTTGTCCGCCCCCACCCATCAAGGGCAGAAACTGGAAATTAAGAAACAATTCTAAACAGATAGATAGATAGATGATTAGATAGATAGATAGATAGATAGATAGATAGATAGATAGATAGATAGATAATAAAGTAGGGGTGGCCCTCCAAATGTTTTGATCTGCAACTCCCAACAGCCCTAGTCAGCATAGCTAATGGTGAGGGCCTATGGGAATTGTAGGCCCAAACATCTGGGGGTAGTGGGACCGGTACCAATAACACGCTTGCAGATTTTTGTGCCTACAGCCTAACACAGCAAAGCACATTCAGGTACTGAATATTTTTAAATGCAGGCAGCGTGGGGGGGGGGAGGGCGCAGAGGGAAAATGTGAGACATGACCCAAGAGAGCAGAAACCAAAATTGGGGGGGGGGGTTGTTTTGGGTTCATCAGCTGCAGGCTGGAGCAGTCCGTCCAAGGAGCAAGTACTAGGAACTGGTCACAGCAGTCTGCTGAAATCGATGGATGGAGCGTTTAAGAGCAGGACTTCTCTGAAATAACCAGGGCGATTTAACCGGTGGGATTCATTGCAGTTCACTGTCAGGGAGCCAGCTGCCGTGGCCAGCGTTTCCAGTTGTAGAACTGCAGCAGTGAGAAAAACTGCCTTGTTTGGCACCAGTTCTAGGCAGCTATTAACGCCGCAGCGTGGTCCCTTTTGGAAATGAATGATTGACTCGTTTTCAAGATATGGAAGCTGAGTGGCGTCCGCCGAGATGGCAAAACACAGAATTTACAGACAACGTTAATGAAGGACTTCTTAGAGAGGAGTGCAGCGGGAATTACAGAATGAACCTGTCAAACTCTGCAGCACAGGATGTTACAGCAGCTTCTAGAGGGTGGCCACTGATATGACAAGGCAGCGGGCTTTCTCAGTGGCAGAACTCCTTGACCCAAGAGGCCGGCTCGTCTCCCTCTTCATCTGTGGTCCTCTGGCAAGTGAAGACACTTCCCTTGCAGCAAGCGGTCACCCCTGCGCACTGCTGTGTATGGCTGCTGTGGCTTGCAGCTGTTGGAAATTGGTCTTGGGGCCATTTCAAGGCTGCTAGTCCTCAGCAGAGCCCTTTGACCTCTTAGACAGAACCTCTTTCAGCCCAGGGGCTGATTTCCATTTTGGAGACACTCTCAGGGGCAGCGTTCCAGCAGAAGGCAAAAGAGGTGAGGTGAAACCTCCCAAATACCGGTGGCGTATGTTAGTTCAATCCCTTACTGCCAGTCTCCTTTAGAGTTCTGACTGGTTCTGACTGAAACCCGGAGCGGATCCACCGCCCCACTGACATCAGAGCCACCAGCCTCCATTGGACAGTGGTTACAGCCAGGCGCAGGCGGCACAAGGCAGAACCAGACAGGTCAGGGATGGAGCAAAGGCAAGGTTTAGAGAGTAAGGGGCGGAGCTTGGCGTAGAGAGTAAGGGGCGGAGCTTGGCGTAGAGAGTAAGGGGCAGAGCTTGGCGTAGGGTAGGTGGCCCTCTTACCACCCCCTGCCTTGCTCCTCCGCCTTCAGCAGCAGCATGAACTTCTGCAGTTAGCAGTGGGTGAACACGTGTGTCTCCAAGCCCTCAGAAGCATCCCCGCCAGTTTCTGCACACGTTAAGAGCGCAGGAGCAGTGACGGTCAACTGCTGATTTCTGTAGCAAGCAGGAGCAGTTTAGGCTGTTTTACTTTCTGGTCAATTGGCAACCCTAGGCTGGAGGCAGAACAGGGAGTTTATGGGCTTTTCAGGTCTCAGACCTGGTTACCAGAGTGTGGAGTTGGCAACTGCCCCAGACTAGCCCTGCCCAGCCCCTGTTGCTGCACGCCCGAGGCGCACAGAGAGAAATGCGATCACCTGTCCAAATGGCTGTCAGGCACAGCCAGAAGAATCACTGACTTGCTGGCAACTGTGTGGCTGGCCACTGCAGAGCAAGAGAACATCAAATCCCATTAAAAGACAACCGCAGTAAGGTCCCAGAGTTTTACCTTGGAAACCTGATATGGGAAAAGCAGCAAACCCCTCGTCTCTCCGAGGTGATGCCAGCTGTGGAGGAACATGAGCAGCGTGTGTGGGCTTCCCAGTGGATCTGGTTGGCCACTGTACAAACAGAACTCGGGACGAGATGGGCCTTCCGTCTGATCCAGGGCGGCTCTTTTTAAGGTCTTGTGACCCATCTAGCTTTGCAATCAGCTCAGGGAGAAAGCTTCCCCCTTAGTAAACATCGAGCACTCAGACTGCAGAAAAGCAATCCCATAACTGCCAAAGAAAGGAGGCAACAGGTTACAGTGCCTGAAGCTTATAGGAATCAGGAGGGGAACCCAAAGTTCATCTATTCTCACCCCAACCCCAAATAAGGCCGCCACTTTAAAAAAAATGGACAGAGACTCTGGGCTTTTATTATTCATAGAATTCCATGACTGTATGTGTCACTTTAAATAGTAATATAAGTCACAAGAGGTCCCTGCCCACAGAAGGTTGCAATCTAATTTTATTTATTCATTAAAAAAATGAATAATAAATGAATTCATTCATCCTAACAGATTCCAGGGCAGCGTACAGTAGTAAAAATGCAATATAATGAAAACATCAACCTGCATGTAACATAAAAGTGGGAGGCCAGAAAACCACAAAACTGCAGACAGAAGGCAATAAAACCTGTTTAACAAAACTGATTTGACTGGCGCCAAAAAGACTGTGTGCTGGCGCCATTCGAACGGCCTTCGGGGGGGGGGGGTGTTCCAAAGTCTGGGTGCCCCACCTATAAATGTAGATTTGGAGAAGAGGGAATGACAGCAACGCAAGGGGGGCATGAAGGTAACAAGAATGAACACATGGAATTATATGTCGGTTTTGTTGCAGCTGGACATGAGGCTCAGGAAGTGACACCAACATCTTCACTGAAGATATAGGTCAGGGGTAGGCAATGTGGCCCCCACGGGCGCCCGCCAAGGCGCCCTACCCCTCCCATCTTAAAAAAAAAGCACAGTTATTTACACACACACACTTGAGAAAAAGTATCTTACAACATGTTATAACCACTTCAAAATAAGCCTCCTTAGCCTGTAAACTGGCCAGCTGTGCATTGCATATTTTCTTACTGTGTGCGCACCTTTAATGCACACTTAATGCAAGAGACAGCCCACTACGCCTCTTGGAGATTAAACATACAGAAATTCAAAAACTCCAGGCCCCTCTGTTCCAGGCCTGTGGGTCAAGGGGTGACCCTCCTCCACAGGGGCCGGCAATGCCCCCGGTTTATTGAGCAGGGCTGACACACAGGCCCCTGGTAGGTGTCTAGTGACAGTCCTGCCGCAGGGTTTCTCTGAGCCCAAGGGAAGAGGCAGACGGGACCTGGAAGCCGGGCGCCTCCCTCACGTGGCAATCGGTGGGAGGGTAACAGGAGCGGCGCTTCCAGGCCAGGGGCATGGGGGAGCCGCCGCGGGAGAGTGCCTTTACGTGCCACTCGTGAGCTTCGCAGGGGCATCTCTTTGGCCACGGTGGGAAAATCGATGATGCCCCAATATAACCCCACCGCAGCCTCACACTCTCACCGGTGATCCATTGTTTGCTTTAGAAACTCCGCCTGCAGAAAGTCACGGGAGTTATTTACCAGGGCACAGAAGTCCAAGACCGATAAGATTACAGGCGAGAGATAAGATTCGGGGGGTGGGGGGTGGGGTGACAGCAAATAAGGCCAATTCTCAGAGAGCTGCTCTGCGCACACAAGGAATCCCAGCGGCCCGTCACTTTCACACTGGGCATGATGTTCCTGTTTTCAACTGTGAAATGATGGAGGATATACGAGACAGTGGCTGCATGGACACGTAACCATAAGCCATGGTTTGTATTAACCATGGTTGTTGCTGCAGCCATGGATCGTCTTGCAGACAAACCAACCAACTATTTCTGATTTGTTTCTCTCCCACCCATTTTGCCAGCCTTCAGAGCAGTTTCATTTTCAGGCTACGTTTGCTGGATGACTCTTTCAGAGGGTCATCCAGCAAAAGTAGAGCCAAAGGGTGGAAATTGCAGGGAAGCAGATTTTGGCTAAACGTTAGGACAAGCTTCCTAACAGTGAGAGCTGTTCAGTAGTGGAACAGATGGGGGCAATCTCCATTACAACGTTAAACTGGTTTCAAACCTGTTTTTAGTGATTACGGCTACCAAATACAGGAATTCTGGGGATTGTAGCTCTAGGAAGAGGGGCCGCTTGGGCAGGGGACAGGGGTCTCTAGCAAAGAATTCTCAGTACCCTCATGAAACTGCAGGATCCTTTTAGATAGACCGGTTTGAAACCAGTTTAAAGTTGTAATGTAGATGCTTCAGAAGGTGGTAGGTTCTCCTTCACTGGAGTTATATAAGGACAGGCTGGGCAACCATCTGTCAGGGTTGCTACAGCTGCACCTGCACGGAAGAGACTGCATTGAGAAGTGGGTTGGTCTAGATGATCTCCAAGATCCCTCCAAACTCTATGGTTCTATGATAATGTCAACAGGAGTGCAAACAAGCCAGGGATAAGCCACATTTCTGGGTTCAGACATCATGACAAGCCGTGGCTTAAACAAGCCAGTGTTCACAACCCAACAACAAGCCATAGGTTCTTTTTCGGTGTTGTTTTGTCCGCTAACAAATCATGGTTTGCTCGCAGGGATGGGTTCAGACACAACCACAAGCCAGATTTCAACAAACCACACCACAGCTTAGCATTATGTGCAAACCAGGCCAGTATTTTAACAAGCTGCAACCACCAAAATTCCCTCTTGCACCAGAGCCCCGATCCGCTTCACATCTGGTTAGCCTTGTTCTCTGAACTGCAAATGCCCAGAATGCCTCACCAGCTCGGCCAACAACATAGATCAGGTTGCCCGGCGCATGCCTTTTCTGTCCCAGCTGAGCAACTGATCCAGCAGTTCTGCAGCTGGGCTTGAATAGGAGCGGACAAAATGTTCCTTCAACTCAAATTGGCTGTTTGTGGTTGAGGTGCTTCTTTTTCACAGAAGAGGCCCGGGTTGAAAACTGGTATGAGTCACCCCTGCCACCACACAAACATCTACACTACAATTTAAAAATAACACGCCTGTGAGGTTTGCAGCCTCTGCTGAAACAAACCCCCAGTGAGATAATTAAGGTCAGGAATGTTATTTATTTATTTATGTAAAGAAAGAGGACTAAATTGAAAGCAAGAGAGAGAGAGAGATTTTGGCAAGAACTCCTGTTTCTTATTTGAAATCCTATTTCTGATTCGTTTCTCTCATCCATCTTTCTTTATTTAAACAATTTCTACACCAATTCTCTTCAGTGATGCTACCAGGGCAGTTTCCAAAAACATGATAAAATAGCTAAATCGAAATTACATATAATAAATAATTGCGACATGTGAAAATAACAATACATTAAAAGCCTGTGGATTTTTAAAAACATCTTTGCCTGGCACTGCATAAAACACAGTGATGTTAGCACCAGGCAAAGTCCTCAAGGAAGGGAAGTCTGTAAGTGGGATGCCATCACCAAGAAGGCCTTGTCTCTAGGTGCCAACTCTCTTATTTCAGATGGCTGGGGCACCTGGAGGAGGAGAGCCTGCACAGATGACCTCAGCAGGGACATCGCTAGGCCTGGGTGAGTAGGACCCTGGCTCTGAATCTAAACTTCCACAGAGCCCTGTGCCAATTTGGAAGAGTTTATTTTTCTCAGCTTAATTGCCACGCAGGAGCCATTTTTTAAAGGGGGATTTGCAGCTGGGGACGGAAGGGTTTACTTCCCCTTTCCACATACTGCAGTACAACTCCTACCCCCCAAACCCCTTCCCCTGCAGGGTAATTAAGCTTTAAAAAAAAGTTTTCAATTGGTTTGGGTCAAATAATTAATTAATTAATAGGATGCCTATTAATTGACAATTTCATTTGAGACAATTTGCCTCCTGTAAAATGTAAATAAATCCTAGTAATTATTTCTAAATGGCATATATAGATATAAATGAGCATGCACAGATTTTATGCAGATTTGGGCCTGAGGCCCAAAGCTTTTAAGTGCTTCAGGCCATGCACTATCAGAGGTAAGCACCTTTTATTTAAAAATTAGGAAAGCAGTCAAAAAATAATGTACAGCACTGATAATGAGATAATTATGAGGCTGACCTAGTATAAAGGTATGAACATGCAAACCTCACCACTTGTATGGGATACATGACAGACATGTAGAGTTTATGCCCATTTGATGTGGAGATGGCTTTACAAACGAACTGGACAAACTGATGGAGAGCAAGCGATCTCTCAGCAAGAATTAGCCAGGAGGCTAATAATAACAGAATCGGCATGTGTAGTCGTAGCATACCTCTGAATACCAGCCGCTGGAGATAAACAGCTGTCCCCTTAAGGTTTAGATGGCTTTTAAAGGAATGAGACAAATTCATCCCCAACAGCATCTCTAGATAGAGCAGGAAAACGTCCTGCCTGAAACCCTGGCAGGTTTTAGAGCTGCTGCTGCCAGTCAGTGTTGACAATGCTGGTCTACGTGGACCATAAAAAGAAGAGCCCTGCTGGATCAGACCCAGGGCCCATCTAGTCCAGCATTCTGTTCACACAGTGGCCAACCAGCTGTTGACCAGGAACCCACAAGCAGGGCATGAGCACAACAGCACCCTCCCGCCCATGTTCCCCAGCAACCCTGGTTCTGGAGGTGGCACATAGCCATCAAGACTAGTAGCCTTGATACTAGGACCAGGTTTAAGGTCCATCTGACTCAGGATAAGGCAGCTTCTAATGTTCCAAGGGAGGAGTTTTGCCTCCATGCTCTGCCTGCAGCCTTCCAAAGATGCCCAGCCGACTGCAACGGAAAGCAGGACGATGGACCATCACCTTTGTTCCAGCCCAGCCAAGTGCTTCTTATGTACAAACACCAGGATGCTGAGGCGAATGTCCTGCTTGTATCTTTCAGCACTATTAGAGTTTGGATCATGTTCGAGAGGAAATGGAAATCGAACTTCAGGCCTGGTAGCGGGAGGTTTACCGCCACATTTGCTTGTTCTAGTTTGTTAACGGAGTAGCACGTTTCGTGATGGGATCTTTTTAAATGCCATCATTCTAAAACTTAGACTTTCACTGGCTGTCCAAATGTATGCATCCTGTGTATATCTCCTCCCCCTCATCCCACCGTACACAGAGCATCCACTGTTGCAACTGCCACAGGTCTCAACGTATACTAAATTTTAAGTGAGCCAAAATAAGGAAGATAAGTAGGAAGAAAGTAAAAAAGAGCAGGGTTGAAATGGGCATGGGACTGATTTTTCTGTTCGTAGAATTTTCAGTGCTGCCCTAAAAGTATCATTGACCCTTGGAACTCACTGCCTCATGATATTATCCAATCAATGCTGTTGAGGCAGCATGTTATTAAAGTGGTTCCATGCGTTGTTTCCTGAGGTTAATTTTGATGATCATGTATGGTAAGATGCGGTTGCCCTAGGGACGTGATTTGAGCTGAAGCAATGGGATGCATCTCATGCCATATAAACGCCACTGCAAATGCCAGGGTGTAGTCTGAGCAACAGCAGGTGAAAACAAGTAGGGTTGACAACTGACCAGAACACAAATCAAAACCCACCTGGCTCAATCCTTTAATAGCGAGGTGAACTGTGGAAGCAAGCAGCCGAAGCTTTGACTGTACAGAGTCCAACACGGATAACCTGTTCATGTCTTCACTTCAATCTGACCGAACACAGGTAAGAGCCCACTATCGAGCCTACTCTGTGGCGGTGAGGGTGGCAAAGAGGCAGTTCTTTTCCACCAGCATTGCATCTTCTCAGTGTCGTCCGGCGGAGCTTTTCCGAGTGGTTCGCGGCCTGTTACATTCTGGGCCAGGGAGAGAGACGGTGGAACCCTTGGTAGCACGCTGTGACGAGTTTGCGCGGCACTTTGAGGATAAAGTCGCTCAGATTCGTCATGAATTGGACACAACCATTAATGCAGTTCCATTGGTAGAGGCGTTCAGAGCACCGTCTGGTCCAGTTTTATTGGATGAGTTTCAGTTACTGAGGCCTGAGGATGCGGACAAGGTGCTTGGCCAAGTCCGATCGACCACTTGTGTGCTTGACCCTTGCCCTTCATGGCTTATTAAATCAAACAAGGAGGGGTTGTCCGGCTGGGTCCAGGAGGTTGTAAATTCCTCCTTGAGAGAGGGAGTGGTGCCTGCTGCTTTAAAAGAGGCAGTAATTAGACCACTCCTGAAAAAGCCTAACCTGGACCCAGAGGATGTTAACAATTATAGGCCAGTGGCCAACATCCCCTTCCTGGGCAAGGTGCTTGAGCGGGTGGTTGTAGGACAGCTCCAGGCACTGTTGAATGAAACGGATTATCTAGGTCCATTTCAATCGGGCTTCAGGCCTGGTTTTGGAACGGAAACTGCCTTGGTCGCCCTGTGGGATGACCTCTGCCGGGAGAGGGACAGGGGGAGTGCGACCCTGTTGATTCTCCTGGACCTCTCAGCGGCTTTCGATACCATCGACCATGGTATCCTTCTGGATAGGTTGTCTGGGTTGGGAGTTGGAGGCACTGCACTACAGTGGTTCCGCTCCTACTTGGATGGCCGATTCCAGAAGGTGGTGCTGGGGGATTATTGCTCTGTGCCATGGCAATTGTGCCATGGGGTTCCACAGGGCTCTATTCTATCCCCAATGCTGTTTAACATCTACATGAAACTGCTGGGGGAGGTTATCCGGAGGTGTGGGCTGAGGTGCCATCAATATGCGGATGACACCCAGCTCTACTTCTCTTTCTCATCAAAACCAGGTGAGGCAGTGGCTGTTCTGAACCAGTGCCCGGGCACGGTAATGGACTGGATGGGGGCTAATAAACTGAAACTCAATCCAGACAAGACGGAGGTACTGTTAGTGGGTGGTTCGTCTGCCCGGCTAGGTGATATTCAACCTGTTCTGGAGGGGGTTGCACTCCCCCTAAAGGATCAGGTTCGTAGTTTGGGGGTGCTCTTGGGTCCAGAACTGTCACTTGAGGCACAGGTGAACTCAGTGGCACGGAGCACTTTTTATCAGCTTAGGCTGGTATACCAACTACGCCCTTATCTGGACAGAGATAGCCTAGCTACAGTTATCCATGCTCTGATAACTTCTCGTCTGGATTACTGCAATGCGTTATACATGGGGCTGTCTTTGAAAACGGTCCGGAAACTTCAGCTGGTCCAAAATAGGGCAGCAAGATTGTTAACAGGGACTGGCCTGCGAGCTCATATTACGCCAGTACTTTTCCAGCTGCACTGGCTGCCAGTCCATTTCCGGGCCCGATTCAAAGTGCTGGTGTTAACATTCAAAGCCCTTAACGGCTTGGGGCCAGGTTACCTGAAGGATCGCCTCCTCCCATATGTGCCTGCCCGGACCTTAAGATCATCATCAGCGGCCCTTCTCCGTGAGCCTCTGCCGAAGGAAGTAAGGCGGGTGGCTACTAGGAGGAGGGCTGTTTCTGTTGTGGCACCCCGGCTCTGGAATGAGCTCCCTAGTGAGGTTCGCCTGGCGCCTACATTGTACTCCTTTCGGCGCCAGGTGAAGACCTTTTTATTTTCCCAGGCATTTTAGCATTTTAGCTTTCTAAATTTTTATCTTTGCTGTTTTAAATCTGTATTTTAAACTCCTGTACTGCTGCTAGGTTTTATTGTGGTTGTATTGTTATATTGTGGTTTTAATGTTCTATGTATTTTAAATTGTTTTATTGTGTGTTGTTTGGTTTTAGTTTTTGTGAACCGCCCAGAGAGCTTCGGCTATTGGGCGGTATAGAAATGAAATAAATAAATAAATAAATAAATAAACTGCAGTTAAACGGTCAGCTGCAGAGGCTGCCTGCAAAGTTGGCGACCTGTCATACCTGATGTGAAATGAGCCAAGACTGTTTTAAACACACACACACACCCATTACTACAGCTATTAACCTTCATGGCTCATAAAACACAGACAAGAGGTCAAAGATTGAGTGTGCAAGTAAAGGGTTCCTAAGGACAATTTGTTCCTTGCGGAATTGGGCCCGAACCACCATTTCCTTCATTTGCACCATGCAGAACTCCCAGGACACTCCGTTAGGCCCATAAACCCTGACAGAGAGACATTTGCATGCCAACAAACTCCCCGTTCTTCCACAAATGAGGGCTCGTCCACCCCGTTTTGTTGAAGGATTCACAGCTCTCCCTAAAGCAGGCGTGGAAAATCTGGCCCACCAGATGGCCACGCCCCCTTCCCTTGGCTCCACCTGCTTCCGCCCAACCCCCCTGGAATGGCCCCTCCTGGAAAGAGCTCTCTGGTGCCCCCCCTCCAAGATTAGTGAGCTGCTTGGTGGGCTTACTTGCTGCTGCTGCTGATGGCAGCAGTGACGGGGGCTGCCATATAAATTTCCCAGAATGCTCTGGAGTGACACTACGTTGGGGGCATCATGGTAATTAAAATGCCAGGCAGCTTCCTGACCCAGCCAGCCAGCCACGTAAGGCTGGCATCAAAGGTAGGCATGATTGGGCACCTGCCAAGGGCCCACACCACAGCAGGGGCCCAGCGACAAGAGTGCCTGGGCTTGTTCCTTCGTTTCATTATTGCAGCCTGTTTGTCCACCCCTGTTGCACTGAACGGGGCCCTGTCAGCCGTCCAAGAGTGCCAGGCTCCGCTGACGGGGGCCTGGTTCTTTAGGCTAAATATATGCTAGTAAAATATAATTCTGCTGCAATCCATCAATGGTGCAAATGGATTCTCACCAGCATGTGAAATGGCAGGAGGATACATGGCACTTTAATGTGAATGCCTGCATCTGAGAAAGGCTGGTTGCGCCTGGTCTCGGAAGCTAAGCAGGCTCAGCCCTGGTTAGTACTTGGGTGGGAGACCGCCTGGGAATCGGGCTTCCTGTGCCGAGCAGGGGGTTGGACTCAATGGTCTTGCAGGCCCCCTCCGACCCTATGCTTCTATGATTGTGTGTGTGTTTACATCAGGGGGAGGGAACCTCTTTCCACTCGAGGGCTGAATTCAGTTGCAGAGCAGCTCTCAGGGGCTGCATTCCAGTGGTGGGCGGGGCTGAAGACAAAGGGGGCAGGGCCAAAGGGAAAGGGGTGGGCCCCCAAATCCAAACATTACCCCCATATTGTAGCTCAAGGCTCTTCCTAACTGTAATTAAGCCTTAGGAGAGGCATTGCAGCCTTTGGGGATGAGGAAAACCCTGCACAAAAGCCAGGAAAACACCCAAGGATTGGCGGGGGGGGGGGAGAGTAGGAACACAAGACGCGCTCTCTTGGGAACCCCAGAGGGCCAGTTTGGGAGCTGGCTCTGAGGTTCCCCATGCCTGGTTTCCATGCATGTGCACAAGAGACAAGCTGCATGCACCTGCCACGGAGGACGCACGGCTGGCCGGGGAATGCTGGGAGTTGTAGGACTTCCTGCCATCTAAACATGCATAGGATTGTGCCCTTGGAGATGTAGTTTCCAGAGGTCCTGCTGGGGAGGGAGACAAACCTTCGAGGATCAAGGCAGCTTGAGCAGCCCCAGCCAACCACATGTTAACAACGTCCCTGTTGGTTCCACGTGGACCCATGGCCCGGTTGGAATCTACCCGCAAAAGTGCCTTCACTGTGGTGGCCCCCTTCCTGTACAACACCCTGCCTTTGGAGGTCAGGCAGGCGCCAATGTGGTGTTCCTTCCAGTGCCTCCTGAAGACATTTTTATTTCGAGAGGCCTTCCTTGTGTGACCCGCTGCGGCTTATTAAATTTGATCTTACTGGAAGTTGCCTTTTCAAAAAACGTTTTAACTGTTTTAACCTGGTGTTTTCTCCTTTTATCTTTGTTTGCTCACCGCTCCGACATCTTCTGATGTGGAGCGGTATATAAATATTGTAAATCAATCAATCAATAAATGAGGAATCCCTGAAAGGCAGATTGCAGGCATGGCGATTGAGACCAGAAAATCGGGGCCGGCCCTGGTCAAGAGGGACAAGTGGAGCAGTGGCCCATGGGAGGTGGAGCCTCCCAGCGTGGGCCAGGCTGGCTCCAACTCCCACCTCCGTCTCCCTCGCCCCCACGTAAGGAGAGGAGGCATGTAGCAGCCTGTGGGGTTGCCTGCATAAGTAAGACGTTTTTGTTTGGCTGCTGTCATGCGCTCGCTCCTTGACTCCGGCTTGGCTTGACTATCAGCCGTGTTCTCAGCCATCCCTGTGAACTGCTTGCTTAATCATGTGTCTGTGGTGGGCCTTTTCCCTCAACCACAAGTTTCGCAATCTAGAGAAGGGGAACAAAATATTTGCTTCGCTTTCTCAGAAAGCTAACGCTGCAGTTAGGAAGTTCCTTTCCTTTTCTTGTTTCATGTTGCGCAGTCAGTTTTCCACAGGGCAGTGCAGCTGCTGTGCAGAAAAAGTGCGCGGGGTCAAGAGTGTTGCAGGGAAGGCTCCGAGCAGGCAACGTTCTGGCTTCACGCCTGGGTGTGGGAGAGAGACTGCGCTGGTCAGCGATGCCTGTTGGTTCTGCTGTACCTCTCGGGGAAGCATCGCTACAGTATTAGGTGCCTTTCTCGGAAAACGCTCAAGGCATCTTACAACAAAGATGAAAAACAGACAAATTTTAAACAGCGAAAAGCAATTACAAATGCCAAGCCCCGATAAAACAACTACATTAAGAAGCTCCATCATCTGCTGTTAAATGGTTGGGAGTAGAAGGATGTCTTAACCTGGTGCCGAAAAGATGACAATGTTGGTGCCAGGTGTATCGGGACTGCTACCACCTCCTCCTCCTCCTCCCTCTCTCTCTCTTTTAAATTGTACATCAGTGGGATGCAAAGCTCATAGTAGGAGCCTGGCCTTCTGCCCAGCGAAGGCAGACAGCTGGGGCTTGGCCCAGGAAGATTCTAAGAAGTGCCACGACAATGGTACAGTTATATAACCTTATGGAAACAATGCGGCCTTGGAAGACTAAACAGCTCTGGGTCGCAGCGAGTGGGAAGCGTTGCTCCTTCTGTGATCCACCTCGGTGAATTTATATCTATGGGGCAGTCAGCGCTTGTTTTATTTTTGTCCAGCTGCAAAGGGCTTGTTTTTATTTATTTATTTACTTCCATTTCATTATTTCCAATTGGGTCCCCCCCCCATTCTGTTATTTCCATTTCACTGATTTTAGTACATATTGGTCAATCAATAAAATTAGTTTTATTGCGCCTGACCGAATAAACAACAAATCTATCCCTCTATCTCTCTGTTTCGTTTCTACACTGCCCAATAGCTGAAGCTTTCTCAGCGATTCACAAAACAACTGATCAGATGTCCTTAAAAAAAAAAAAAAAAAAATCCCATTGAATCCCCTGACTTCCCCCTTCCCTACCAGGCAGCCCGTAGAAGGAACTTCCTATGGAACTTTCTGCGAACAGTTCCTTCCAGTTAAAAGTGCTGAATTTTTAAAGACAAGAGTTTGCATATTGGATCAGCATGTTGATTTGTGTGTGCAGAACCAGGGAACATCAAATAAGTGGGAAAGAAAAGTGTGTGTGTGTGTGTGGGGGGGAGTTTGGAAAGAAATATGGAGAGAGAAGGAAGAAGCAAAAGAAGAAAAAGCACCAGATGATGCCCGGTACAGTGTCAGAGTTCAAAACTCCCATGAAATGCCTGCTTCAAATGACCGACAAAGCTGAAATACAAATTGTAATATTGTTGCCCGGAACAAATACTCAAGACTTCTTTAAAGCAACAGCGATGAAAGATAACACCCTGTATTGCAGATGGAAGGGTTCAGGAGGCTGAGAGATACTGGGCTCGCCAAGGTCACCTGATGGAAGGGCCGTGGCAAGTGGTGGAGCCCCTGCTTCGCCTGCAGAAGGTCCCTATCCGGTTCAATCCCCGGCAGCATCTCCAGGCAGGGCTAGGAATGAATCCTGCCTGAAGCTCCGGAGAGCCGCTGCTGCCAGTCAGTGTCGACAGTACTGGGCTTAGATGGACCTTCAGTCTGATTCAATGTAAAGCAGCTTCCGATGTTCCTAAGATGACTGCACAAGGCTGAGGCGGAGACTCGAGCCAAGCCTGCCCTGATCCTAACTCCTGCCTGTAACCACTGTGGAACCCAGCTCTCACTCCCCGCCCCATCTGCACGCCTTCAGGGGCCAAGAGAGTTCTGGCGTGGGCCTCAGTCCAGAACAGCCTTTCCCAGCCTGCTGACCTCCCGATGTGTTGGGCTATGCCTCAGATGCAACAGTCATGCTTGCTGGGGATACTGGGAGTTGTAGCCCTGGAAGGCACGAGGTTGGGGAGGCGGGCAAGAGCATGGCGACTCCACAGGCAGCCCCCGTGCTGCACGCCTGCACAGCCCCCCTTCCCTCCCTCTCTCCGCTCCGACAGCCTCTCGAGAGGCGAAGAGCAAATGTTCACTGCTGATAAGTCTCTCTGGAGAGAGCTCTTGCTGCAGCAGGAGGGCCCGGCCTCCTCTGGAAAAGGTGCACGCGCTTCAGTGCGCCTGCAAATTGAAAAGCCACCTGCGGCGATCCTCTCCATGCAAAAGGCCTCTTTGGCCTGATAGGCTTTATCGGGGAGAAACACTGAGCCACGCATGGAAATAGCTCCTGTCTCCTGCAGCAAACTCTGCCTGGCATCCAGAGGCATGAATGCCTCGGGCACAGGGAGTTGCCGATCCATATGGCACCCCCTCCTCCACACTAGTGAAGGGGGGACATGATCCTCTGGGAAGCAATCCTGTCCAAGTCCGGTTCAGGCAGCTGCAAGCAAGCATGGCATATGGCATATCGTCCCGTACAGCCATACCTCATGCATCAAAATAGGGGCACGTGCACACCTCTCCTCTTCTGAAGAGGCCTGCATAGGACTGAACTGTTCATGTTTAAATGAAGGCACTGTGATGGTGGTGGTGGTGTGTTGATGACGATATTATTAACCTTTTAACTACCTTTCCTCCAAGGTGCTCAAAACAACATACATAGTTCTCCCTCTCCGCCCCCCTTTTTATCATCACAACAACCCTATGAGGTAGGTGCAGTGGTGTAGTGGGACTGGGACTCGCAGGGACCCAGCAACAGCACATTTTTCTTAGCAGGGACACTGATATCAGAGACTTCCCTCTTCCCTGTGAGCTTAGCTGCAATCCTCGCAGGAGCTGGGGGAAATGAATTTCCCCAGCAAGAACATATCATTCCCTGCTGTAATGCAAAGTACTTTGGGGTGGCTTGGTCTGGCATGGGCAGTTAAGACCCATTTGCCTTGCCAAAGCCCTGCTCCTGGCAGACACGGCTACATACGGCTTGTTGGTGTGGATCCACGCAGCTGCCTGGACTGGGGGGCTCTCCTTGGGGGCTGTCATGATGACTACCTGCATTTTAAAAATGAGCACTACACCGCTGGGTCACCTAGACTGAGAGAGAGCGAGCAGCCCAGAATCATCTGCATGGCTGAAGAGAGACTGGAAGCCAAAGGCAAAACTGGGAGTGTAATTTTCCAGGGACTAAAAAGCAAGCGGTGTCCCTGGTACTAGGGCCCTGGTGGGCTGTATGTAGTCAAGGCCCCAAATCTGTGTTGCTTGTGCCATCTCAGTAGCCACTTTACATTGGTCAAAGCTTGTCCTGCTCATCATTCCCACCTCCGCTCGAAAGCAGATTCTCCTTTTGTGAGGTTTTTAACTGGGCGACTGGGGAGGCAGAACCATTGTTGAAGCAAGAGTGCACAACGTGCAAAGCACGCCACATCCATCAAGGCTTGCGTGTGCCGCATGCTTGACAGCACATCTGATTTTGCAGTATGGGTCAGGCAGCTAACAGTCTGTGGAGGCTTGCAGGGATCTAGCAAGTCGCCACCCATCAGGGATGCTGAACGACTGACTGATCTTTTCCTGGCTTTTGTGCAGTCCCCCCCGCCCACTCTGAAAGGTCCTCTGCTAAGGCTTAGGCCCTCTTCACATGAGGCTTTGATCATGCACTCATGGTCAGTCACTCATGGACGTTTGCAGGTCCTTTTCACAATATCATCAACCTCCGGTGCCTCTCCCAGCATGTTAAAGCTTTAGCCCGCCTTTCTTTAAATCGCCGAAAGTGAGGTAATAAATATAAACCGCCATCAAAGAGCTGGTGGATTTCTGGAATCGCACAGTATCGCAGTGCTGTCCACTGGCTGTATAAATGAAACATATGGAACTTCACCACAAAGGAAAAGGCCAAAAAAAAGTGTGTGTGGGGGGGAAGCGTGCGTATTGTGCCGAACATAATCCCATAAAGACTCTGGAAGAAGCAGCCCAGGAAAGGGTGCGGGATTTTTGCCTCATTTAGAGATGCTCTTTGTTACTGGCAGTGGGACCTTTAATCTCAAGTACGCTGGTACCCTCGGCATTTCGGCCATGCCCCTTTTGCCTTTGGTCCCACCCCTCTGGCCCCAGCCACCACCGAAATGCACAACCCACCCCAGCTTCTCCAAAACCAAATCTGGCCCCCAGTCTGAAAGACGTTCAATACTTCCACCATTCACTGTGAATGGTGGTGATGGGTCACCAACTCTGCACGCCAGCTCATGCTTTAAACCCACCAGTTCCGCTTTTCTTTCTTCAGAAAACTAAAACAAGCTCCTGCACGCCATCCGGAACCACATGTTCCCTTTTGCGTTTCCCTGCTGTTCTGCAGACTTCGACTTTGGGTGTGAAAACAAAACGGACCTCCTACAAAGCAAGTAGGCAGATGGTGGTAGATATCGTGCAGACTGCACAGATAGGAGATAGATACAGATAGATACAGATACAGATAAGTAGATATTGTGCAGGCTGTACAGATAGGAGATGCACAATAATTTGGACATGCCTGGTTTAGCTTGGTCTTAGAAGACTGTAAGCTTTCGAGTGTCACATAAGTCATTGTCAGGCCAAAGAGTTCTATGAAGCTCAGAAACTTGCACTCTTTCACACCAACCTCCTAATTATAAACTTTCTTATCTTTGTCCTCTCTGTTCTCTTTATTCGTCCATCCAACACAACTAAACTTTTCAAACTTCTACTCCCTCGTTCTTTCTCTCTCTGTCTCTCTCTCTCTCTCTCCTGTCTTGTGGCCCCTTACGTGTGGACCAGTCTCCCTTTAACCATCTTCCTTGAAGTATTCTACTGGCTTCTTCTCTTATCTCACTTTCAGAAATGACAAATACCCCATCTGTTGGCTTTTGCATTTTCTTCTTGATGTACTATTGGGCTTTTTAATTTCTTTCCTTAATTCTCTATCCTTCTTTGACTATCTCCCAGTGTGCGCAGTTTCCCTGCCCCCTCCAACTCCCCTCTCCTTTGGTCTCCTGCCTTTCAGATGCTGAGACTGCAGGTAGGAGACATGTACATTTTATTTACGCACAGCACCTAGCACAGGAGTGGGGAACCTCAGGTCCAGCCCTCCTGAAGTCTCAACCTGGCCCTCTGGGTTCCCCAAATGGCCACGCCCCCTTCCCCGTGCTCCGCTCCCTTTCCCGCAACCACCCATCAGATTTTGCGCAGTTTTTCCCCCTCCATTCTAAAAGGTTGAAATGCCTCTCTCTCAAGGCTTAGTTTCTGACAGTAAGAGCTTTAAGCTACAATATGCTGATATTTTTGGCATTTTGGCCATGGTCACCACTGGAATACAGCTCCCGAAAGCTTCTCTGAAATTGAGTGTGCCCCCCAGGCTGAAAGAGGTTCCCCAGCATACATTAGATATTTTATAATTAGAAGGAGAAATTAACTTGCCTTGTATCTCTGAAAAGAAAATGAAGACATGAAACTGAGCACATCCTGACCCAGGGAGGCAATGTATGCAAACCTAAAAGCTACCCACCTTCCCCTGACCCAGCCCACCTTGGGCCTTTAAAAAGGCCTTTAAAGGCTTGTGGGTTTTTAAGGAGGCCTTGTTTACGTGCCTCCCTTCCATTCCCTTCAGCAGCTCCAGCAAGGCAGATAGCAGCTAAAGGTCTCCAACTCAGCCTTTCAGGCAAAACCTCTTCAGAAAGCACCCATCCCAGTGCCTCAAATGGCTTTCTTCTCTTGAGATGGCCCTCTGTCCCCGCAAGGCCATCTTGTCACGCTTAAATCACTGCAGAGCAAAAAAAGACAAAGTCCCCAATAACAGACCCGGGTTCCAGTCCTCACTCAGCCATGAAGCTCCCTGGGTGACTTTGGGCCAGACAGACTCTCAGCCCAACCTACCTCACAGGGCTGTTGCTGTGAGGATAAAATGGAGAGGAGGAGGAGAATGTAAGCCACCTTGGTTTCCTTGCAAGAGGAACAAAGGCGGGGTATAAATGCAATTAATAATAATAATAATAATAATAATAATAAATAACAGCTCAAAACAAACACACAAGGTGCAAGAAACCGAACAGAATGAGACAATGTTGTAAAATATGTATAAACCTGTAGAATAAATAGAGCACGTGATGGTACACATCAAATTATAAAGAGAGTGAATATTTCCAATAACTATATACCAATCATAACAATCATACCTATGTCATAACAACCATATCAGTCTTTTACAGAACTCCGGTATATTTACATACTTCGACTATTCCTGGTTATACTATACATCAGGAACTCCTGCAGACAATTCTTAAGGTTCATAACAAACTCTGATAAATGATATTAAGATTGTTTCACTTCCTGAATAAGGTTTTTAATCTCTGTATGTTGTATTTTTAATGTTTTTAATCTTTGTAAACCACCCAGAGAGCTCTGGCTATTGAGCAGTATAGAAATGTAATAGATTAATAACAACAACAACAACAACAGAATGTTCAATGGCCAATGAGGCAAAGTAGCCAATTAATTTATAGGTTGTGAGTGAGACAGTTGTCTTAGGAGAAAACTCTAATGCTGTAGTTTGGAAAAGACTTGCTCACTGATATGTACATCATCCATTCTTCTAGATGATCTGACTTGATGAATGGATGCAATCTAGAAAATTGGAAAGCCAGTTGTTTGGATCGTATTACTCTAGCTCCAAAGAAGGATGCTTTTATAGAATCAAGATTTAATGTTATGCCCCCTACTTTCTTAGAAGGCCATTATAATCATAGCATCATAGAACAATAGGGTTGGAAGGGACCTACAAGACCATTGAGTCCAACCCCCTGCTCAATGCAGGGTTCCAAGTCAGAGCATAAGAAACGACAGGAACAGCATTTTTGTGCATGTCAAAGAAGTGCTACCGAGGATACTAATGTCCTCCCAATGCCCTCTTTATAGGGATTCGCATGAAAAATATTTAACTGCATTTAGGCCCAGGAAGAATTTTGTTATACCTAGTGAATTTGTATGTTTCCTGTTGCCCAATAATGAAAATTATGTTACCTTGAATGTTTCTTTATTTGCGCAGGTGGTTGGGAAATTGATAGCTAAATTGGTTACTCATCCTTGAATATCCTTTCTGTTTCATTATGGCTTATAGCTAAACAATACAATTCTTACTAGTAAAACAAGGCAGTTCTGTTTTGCTCTTCTGTGCAGACTGGCTGGGAATGAGTTTGGTTTCTGTGTATTCTGTGGACAAAACGCCATGCACAAACCTCATCTTGTGACTTCCACCACCTTTGGTCCCTCCTTCAGTGCCCCTGGGGCATTAGAGAGCCATAAACCTCCCATCCTTTCAGATTTAAATGAAAACTGGAAACAGGCCAAGATAATGAGTGAGGTGTGGGGGGGCGGGGGGGGAGCAGAGGGAAACCAAGGTAAGTGACAGCTGTTGTTGAGTGCTACTGAGGCCTCATTCTCCGAGAGTTGTCTGATCCCTGTTCTCCCAGCTTGGGAAGCTCCTTCTGAAGCTCCTTGCAATCCCGTTTTGTTTTAACCCCCCCAGCGGAGGCTGGTGGCTCCGATGTCAGTGGGGTGGTAAATCCGTTCCAGGTTTCCATCAGAACCAGTTAGAACTCTAAAGGAATTGTCCAAGATGGGAAACTTGGAAAGGTCCTTTAGAGTTCTGACTGAAACCCGGAGTGGATGCACTGCCCACTGACATTGGAGTCACCAGCCTCCACTGAACCAGCCTAAATAATTTGGTATCATCTGCAAACTCTGCCACTTCACTGCTCATTCCTAATTCCAGATCATTTATGAATAAGTTGAAAAGCATTGGTCCCAACCCAGATCCCTGTGGGACCCCACTGTCTACATGCCTCCACTGGGAGAATTTACCATTTATTCTTGCTGTCTGCTTTTTGTTCTTTACCCAATTACTTATCCCGTGACAGCTCGGTTTACTCAGGAGTCCTTGGTGAGGAACTTTGTCTAAAACCTTTCGGAAGTCCAAGTAAACCATATTGACTGTACTATGCTGACAGGAGTTTGTAAAAAGCCTTCCCCAAAGGCAAATACTCCAGGGGGAAAGACACCAGAACCTGATGTCCCACCCAGGCCCAGGCACGGTGGGTCCACTGGATGTACACCGCCTTGCAAAGAATAACTCTAGACAGCTTGGAAAATGTAGGCTTAAATCAAGGGAGACAGGATGGGCAGAGCTAAGAAGGGATCCAGTGAAAAACATTTTGTCAGCTGTGCGGAGATAAACACATCTGCGATCAAAGCTGGACCTCAGCCAGGCCTTGCATGGAGAAGACCGATAAGGGTCCAGGGATCGTGTTCTTTCTCGCGATCCCTCCCCTAGTTCCTATCAGAGGAGTGTCACGGGGCATGACCAGGGAACAGACATTCTGCACGTAGGCCTTGCTGATGAAGAAAACAAGAGCGGGAGGCAGAAGTGGGCCGGCTCTGTCCAGGTCTCACAGGTGGAAGCAGGCGGGGTGCATTTCCACGAATCCTGCTCTGTTTTCTCAACAGCCATTTGCCAGAGAGAAGAGAATCGTGCAAAGACATCAATACAGAAGCCTATATATCAAACTCTGCTCCCAATCCATCAAATTCCGCATGAGGCAAAACAGGATTTGCTGCTGCCTCTGCACAGCAATTTAAGAGCTTGCATAATGTCATTATTCTGCAATCTTGCTCTGTTTTCTCAGTGTCGTCCTGTGCTGCTTTATTTCGACCTGTAAGCTGCTGTGATTGCTGCTGATAGGACAGCAGATTACAATATTTGTAATAACTTTATTTGTAATAAATACATGCTTTTTTTGTTTTTTTTACTATTATGCACAATTTATGGAGAGATCTGCCTGGCACCTATGTTGCACTCCTTCCAGTGCCAGGTCAAGACCTTTTTCTTCTCCTATTATTTAAACATTTTAGCTTCCTAGTTTTTTAGCCTTGGTGTTTTAAATCTGTATTTTAGATCTCTGCATTGCTGCTAGGTTTTATTCTGGTTGGACTGGTATATTGTGGTATTAAGCTTTCATTTTTTATATTGTTTTACACTCCCCTTCGTGGCTTTACTTTTTGTGAACTGCCCAGGGAGCTTCAGATATTGGGCGGTATAGAAATGAAATAAATAAAATTTATTCTGATCCTGCTAGGCACGTGCAAAGGTTCACAGCAGTGTTGGGCGCTGAATCCCCTTGCCTGGACCATGGAACCAGGGTGGCCACTTGCATATCACCAAAAAAAGAGGACAAAGGGGGAATGCATATTTGCATATCAAAGCAAATATAGCATTCCTAGAAAGAAAAGTGCTGGGAGACGAGAAGTCACAAACCTTAGACCCCAAAGCCTTCCCCTCCAAACGGCAAAAACAAGTGTTTGTTCCAGGGCACGGGAGAATCAGTCTTGTCAGAACATCTTTAATCTATAGAAATTAGATGCCAGCAATTAACAGTCTCTCCAGATTACACCCTGCTTGCATGCGCACATTGGCAGGAACTCACGTCTCCGTGCGTAAGTGGTCTTTGGACAAGCATCCTCGGCATCTAGGTATTCTTGGAAAGCATCAACGCTCAGTCTCTCAGCAGCGGCCAGAGGAAGATTCCATTCCAGGGCAAACGCCGGTGAGGCAACCGGCCTTTCCCCAGCCCTCCACACGCCCACCTTGACCCTCCTCCAGATCGCATCACGAGCTTGGGTGTCCCAGTGGCCTCCGCCATCCCACAACGCAGGAAGGCAACAGTTGGAAGCCACGGGCAGAAGGAGTCCCCGTCCAGGTTCCACATGTCAGGTCCGGGACTTGGGCGGCAGGCGTCCTTGGCGAGAACACCAGGACCAGGAGGGATGGAGGTGGGCAGAGAGCAGAGGTTCCCTGGGCAAGGGTCAGACCCAAACAAGGCATGGCAGGGCACGAGGCGAAAGCAGAGTCCAAACAGGCAGAGGTCAAGAACTGGCAAGGCGTAGCAAAGGCCAGGCTGCTGCCACAAAGACTCCTGTCGCTGTGGCAAGGCTTGAAAGGAAGAGGAAGCTCTTTAAAGGGCCCCCTGAGGCTCCCCACTGCTCCGCATTAGAGGACCTGGGAGCACCTGCAGGGCCAGGGCCTAATCCTGCAAATATTGTGAGCTGGATTAGGCCTTCTATGTCTGGCCCCCGGGTGGAGCTGCAGAGCTTCCCGGACCCAGCAGATCCTGCCCAGCAGAGGCCCAGCTGAGGGAGATGAGGGGAAGAGCTGGGACATTCCCCAGCTCTACCAAAATAATATTTCCCCCCTCTTCCCTCCCCATTCCTTTTCCCTTGTGTGTTGGGGTTTTTTTTACAGTGTAAGCCTGAGGGCAGGACCTGTCTCCTTGAACTGATTATACACATGCCACTCTGGGAGCCTTTTTGCCTGAGGAACCGGATAAAAATGCTTCACATAAATGAATGTTTGGGGCTGGGACAATCCAGACCCCAAAGAGCCAGTGTGGTGCATTGGCATGGACCAAAGAGGCCGACGTTTCAATCCCCACTCAGCCATGAAGCTCACTGGGTGACCTTGACACAACTGCCGAATCTACCTCACAGGGTTGTTGTGAGGATAAAAGGGGATGGAAAACCATGCACACCACTCTGAGCTTCTAGGAGGGAGAGAGGGGTATAGATGCAAACAAACAAATGCAGCAAACGTCTCACATCTGGGGGACCAAAGAAGGCTCTTGGTCCAGGACGCCTGGCCTATTTTGTTGCACGACTTTTATGACCGGCTTAGATAAGCTGATGCTTAGATCAGTTTCTGCATTTCCCAGGTCTCTAAATACAGCACAGGAATGTTAAAACTCACATTTGGGTCCATTATGTTTCCTGTCTCACGTTAACAACGTTGAGAACATAAGAAGAGCTGTGCTGGATGAGACCCAAGGCCCACCTAGTCAAGCATTTGGCTTGCACGTTGGCCAACCACCTGCCTACGGGAAGCCCACAAGCAGGACAGGCGGGCAATAGCCCATGGCATGGATTGCATTACTACTGATATGCAGAGAAAGCTGCAACGTATTGCACCAGCCCGGCGGGAGCAATTCTATGGCCACTAGACAGCGTCTAGATGGCCATAGGGTTTTTCTGTTTCTGGGCTCCGAGCTTGGTTCCCAAAAACCGCGCTCCCCTCCCCCTCGTAGGCAGCACAGTTCTTCCCTGTCTCCATGCTCATACCTGCAGTGCGGAGGAGGTGAAAAGGGGGCATTCCTGGGGGCAGGGAGATGACGGAAGTGTCGTTACGCTTCCTATGCACCCTCCGCCACTCCCCCCGCTCCAACGTCCCCAACTAGACAGCCAAAATCGGCTGTCTAGCCACCAATGCAAGGCAGCCAGAGCGTGGAGGAGATGTTCCCCTCCACGCTCCGCCCGCCCTGCATGGGATAGTCGGCTGCCTCCGCGTTTGGAGGATAGGGTTGCACCCTGAAAGAATTGTGGAAAAACCAGCCCTCCAAGGTGCACATTCAGATCTTTCTCTGAAATCCATCCATGTCATCTGCCCAATAGTACAAGGACACGAAATCCTCAGACGCAAGCCTGCATCAGGGTCAGCCAAGTGGGGCTCGCGTTTGTCAGCGGAGCTGAGAGAGTATACTGGGCCGAGTTTCAAATTCCATTCTTAACGCTCATGCAACTTTCTCCATTGCACTGTCCCCTTGTCCATCGTGCTGTCCGGCTATTTTCCAATTGCTCGGAACTTTAAAGTTCCTCTGTTTGAAAGACAACAGTAAAGTCGGAAGAGTCCGATCAGACCACGTCTTCCCCTACCTCTTCCTTCCTACAGGTTGCATATACTCATTCAAAAAAACTAAACTGAACATCTTTTTCCTGGTGTTCCAAATTCTGTATTGATTGGGGGACAAGGCGGGAGAGAATCAGAATTCTGCAACTGTCATAAATTATGCAGCTTGAACAGTTTGGCATAATTTCTCTATTTTTTATATCATCCTGGCATTTTACTATTCTCTAATTTTTACATCATGTATCTTGGCATATGGTCAAGGAACACCTAATTACTTTGAATGAGTTCAAATCTGCAGGGCCAGATGAACTGCATCCTAGAGTAATAAAGGAACTGGCAGAAGAACTCTCAGAACCGCTGTCTATTCTCTTTGAGAAATCATGGAGGACGGGGGAAGTGCCAGATGACTGGAGGAGAGCTAACGTTGCCCCTATCTTCAAAAAGGGTCAAAAGGAGGAACCTGGGAACTACAGACCAGTCAGTCTGACAGCAATCCCTGGGAAAATTCTGGAGCAGATGATAAAGGAATCCATCTGGAAGCACCTTGAAAACAATGCTGTGATTACTCGAAGCCAACATGGATTTGTCAAGAACAAGTCCCGCCAGACGAATCTGATCGCAGTTTTTGATCAAGTCACCTCCCTTGTGGACCGTGGGAATGCTGTAGACATCATATACCTCGACTTCAGCAAAGCTTTCGACAAAGTGCCCCATGATATCCTGATGAGCAAACTAGCTCAAAGTGGGCTAGATGAAACAACGATCATGTGGATCCACAGTTGGCTACAGAATCGGACTCAAAGAGTGCTTATCAATGGGACCTTCTCAAGCTGGGGAGAGGTAAAGAGTGGGGTAGCGCAGGGCTCAGTCCTGGGCCCAGTGCTCTTCAACATCTTTATTAATGACTTGGAGGAGGAGGTGCAGGGAATGCTGATCAAATGTGCAGATGACATAAAATTGGGCGGGATAGCTAATACTTTGGAAGACAGAAGCAAAATTCAAAGTGATCTGGATAGACTGGAGTGCTGGGCAGAAAACAACAGAATGACATTTAATAGGGATAAATGCCATGCTCTGCACCTAGGAAAAAGAAACCAAATGCACAGTTACAAGATGGGGGATACGTGGCTCAGCAACACGAGAAGCGAGAAGGATCTTGGAATTGTTGTCGATCACAAGCTGAATATGAGCCAACAATGTGATGTGGCTACAAAAAAGGCAAATGCTATTTTGGCCTGCATTCATAGAAGCATCGCTTCCAAATCCCGGGAAGTACTAGTTCCCCTCTACTCAGCACTAGTTAGGCCTCATCTGGAGTACTGTGTCCAGTTCTGGGCACCACACTTTAAGAAGGATGCAGACAAGCTGGAGAGGGTTCAGAGGAGGGCAACAAAGATGATCAGGGGACTGGAAACAAAGCCCTGTGAGGAGAGACTGAAAGACCTGGGCATGTTTAGCCTTGAGAAGAGAAGACTGAGAGGAGATATGATAGCGCTCTTCAAGTACTTGAAAGGCTGTCCCAGAGAGGAAGGCCAGGATCTCTTCTTGATCATCCCAGAGCGCAGGACACGGAATAATGGGCTCAAGTTACAGGAAGCCGGATTCCAGCTGAACATCAGGAAAAGTCTCCTGACTTAGAGCAATACGACAATGGAACCAATTACCTGGGGAGGTGGTGGGCTCTCCCACACTGGAGGCGTTCAAGACGAGGCTGGACAGCCATCTGTCAGGGATGCTCTGACTCGGATTCCTGCATTGAGCAGGGGTTGAACTCGATGGCCTTGTAGGCCCCTTCCAACCCTACTATTCTATGATTCTATTCTGCACAATTTATCCTGCTTCAGCTAGTCAATGGTAGTGGGAGTGGGGGCAAGGACTTAAGTCAGACACAAAAGGTCCCACTTTGTCCACCAGCAATCCTTCCATCAAGCACTGCCCATACCCTTTCATGCCTATTCTTGCAGTCGTAAAGACTAGAAACTTGCAGCTGTTTAAAAAAATGAAATCTGAGAATCTCTGGAAGCATCTTGTGTTTCTTCTGCACTTCCAGAGAATCACAGCAGAACAGCCTGGCCTTTTCACCCCTTATCGCATTCTCTTTTTCTCACAAGCTTGTCTACTCCTTTGCATCTTTCACACACTCCAGTATTTGTACCTTCCACCATGCTGCCCCCTACATCCAATTTACGAAAAATCCAGAGGCATTTTGGCTGCAAATAGTCTTTGCTCTTCCCAGATCTTGTGCGAGGGTTTCCCCCAGCCACACTTGGCCTTTCGCTGCCATTCCCAGAAACTGCACGTAACAGCGTTCTAGTGCTGTTTTCCCCTGAGACGCTAAGTAGTGCGTGTAGAACTCGGGAAGGCTCAGTGGAATCCCAAGAAACCAAACAGGCCCAGAAAAAAGGGACATCTTTATTGCAACCAAAGAACGTACACTCTGACACACACACAAACTTTAAACAGCAACCATGTTTTAAAAATTGTTCTGAGCTGGCAAAAATGAGACATGGAATAGGGACTGTCAACCCAAAGGGAAGACATCTGTCTGACAGTGCTTCTTTGGGCTCAGGGAAAAGGCCATTTAATTCATAGCACCCAATACATTTTGTTCACCAAGTATTAAGACTTTTCATTAAAGATGTTATGGACTGCTCCAGAATACTGCCGCTGCGGGACCATTCGCCAGCTTTGAAAACAATAAAGGATGTTTTGAGCCAGCAGAGTGAATAACGCAGCCTTCCCACACAGAACAAGATGTTGTGGGAGGTTCTATCTCTGTTGATGTGAAGACTCCAAGGAGGAGAGGGCCACTGAGCATACGACAACTGCCGCTCCTTTAACTCTG
This sequence comes from Heloderma suspectum, assembly GCF_057233095.1. Lineage (NCBI taxonomy): Eukaryota > Metazoa > Chordata > Lepidosauria > Squamata > Helodermatidae > Heloderma > Heloderma suspectum. The sequence goes on from NC_139474.1 coordinate 2,584,411, forward strand.
TTAAAGAGTTTTACTTTTGAGGTAAAGGAAAAGGAGATTCGGAGCAGAGGGCACCATTTCCAGGAAACAGTGGGTGGCTATATCCCCCCCTCCCGCCTAAAAGCACATAGTTTTGCTTTTGCCTTCAGAATTTTTCCTCCTTTACCAGGCAGCCCAGTCGCGGAATCAAATGTCCACCCATGAAGTCAGTGAGGCTGCCAGTTTTTTTTAGCTGCTCCGGTGCCTTTATTGCCAGACCCAAACACAGAAAGGTACCAGGTGAAGCTTTGCCTCCACTTAAATCTCCCTGCCAGGAGAAAAGCATCATGGCCTTAGTACTCTGTGTCAGGCTGCTCACCAGAAGTAGAGAGCCACTAAAGAAAATGGATGCTGTAAGGCAGCAGAAACCACTCACAGCATTTTCCAGCAAGAGGTCTTCATTTCCCTGACACAACTCCTCCATACCAGGCCGAAATTCAACAGGTGCAGCTTGCCCCACATGTCCATGCAGCTGCCTTTAACAGGTGCACGACAGGCCCCAAAGGGAAGTTCCTAGCACCCTGCTGCCATCTCTGCACCGGGGGAACAGCTCAGCCAAACCTCAGACCAAAAGTTAACACTGAAAAATAATTTAAACATGGTGACAAAAGGATTATAACAAAGTCACATTTGTGAGGGGAGGAGGGGGGATGAAAAGCAGAAAGATGCTTGAATTCTGAAGTGTCTTAAAGTCAGACATTTTCTTTCTTTTAAAGAATTCCGATGCTTATTAAAACATGATAAAATCTGGTTTTGTACACCTTGTAATGGCAGTATTGTATACAACGGCATTTCAGGAAACAGGTCTTGTGTCCAGGTATCAGTCACAGGCTGAGAGGATTGTGGAAGATTCTTGCCAATTCTTAGAAGATGCTGGTGACCCCCTTTGCCTGCCTGCTCCACCCTTCGAAGGCAAGAGCTGAAAACTGGGGAGGTGCCTGGAAGTTAACATTATCTCATTCAAATACCTCCGAAACAAAACAAGAGTGTCGTTGGCCTTCGGTTTTCCTCCTTGGTACGGCCCCTTTGCTCAAGTGTGAAACAAAGGCGAGAAACCATTGTGCATAGTAGATCCAAGAAGCGGCATGGGTTTCCTGCAACTTGAAATTGCAAATACGTCCCTCCCAGCAGGAATGCATAGAGTCCTAACATTCCCCTCAGCTTTCGTGGCTTCTGGAAGGTTCCAGTTCCCTTTCCGGGCTGTGTTTAGGCTGAAATCTTCCATTACTCCAGAAAGAAAACCAGACCGTCAGGAGGTCGCACCCTTTCCTAATGGTCCCAGTGTATCTTTTTCAGGAGAGAGCGACCACGCCGTACGCTGGTTATCCCTCCTTTCGCTGCTCTCCCGGCCGAGGCAGAGTGGCAGCGTGATGCCACCTAGAGGCCAAGGGACACCGCTTGCCAAGATGGCCAGCGGAGAAGGAAGTCAACAGGAGGACTGCCGCTTGCTCGCCGAAAGCGAGCCAGCTGGATCATCCAGGAGCATCCCAACGGCGGCAGAAAAGAGCCCCGAGGCAGGAGTTGCGTGCGTGGGGCGAGGGAAGCGTCTCCCGCCCACCATCTGCGGGTTCGCGACTACTCAGTATATCGCTTCGTCCATGTTGTCGTCGCTGTCGGCCCCAAAGTCTTCCCCGTTGTCGAAGTAGGACATGATGTAATCAGTCTCCTATTGAGGGTGAAGAGAGATGATGATGAAGATGATAATGAGGTTTCAGACCTGGGCCACCAACATGCCCACGGTGGTGCAGCGGTGCTTGGGCCCACAGGAATACAGCACCAACACTTTTTTATTAGCAGGACACTGACGTCATCTGTCACCCCCTGGAAACTTCCCTGTCCCCCATCCCCCCTGAGCTTAGCTGCAATTCTCACAGTAGCTTGGGGCGGGGGGATGAATTTTTCCAGCAACAACATATTGTTTGTTCCCTTTGCGATGGAAAGCATTTTGGGGTGGCTTGGTCCTGAATGGGCAATTAAGACCCATTTGCTTTTCAAAACCCCAGCTCCTTGCAGATGAAAACATCTAGAACCAGTTTGTTGATACGGATCCACACAGCTGCCTGAATTTCTGGACTCTCCTGGGGGCGCGGGGTCATGATCAGCACCTGCACGTCAACATTCACAACTACGTCACTGTGTGCCTGTGTCCCTCCTGCTTTTCATTTTATTTAAGAGTCTGTTCAATTAACGGGTATGCTGCAGAGTGAAGTTCTGCCCTCCAGCGCCATCTTTATTTGGGTTCAAAAGAGCGGTTGTGTGTTTTGGAATTCACACCCACCTCTGCCTCGGACTTAGCTACTTGGGCAAGCTACTTTCCTTTTAATCCCATCAATTTTTCTTCTGAGAAATGAGTGTTTTGTGACTGGCCATGCCCACCGTGGCAGTCATTTGATGAATGGGCAACCCTCTGCCATGACGGCAGCCATTTTGGGAGAGTGCCCACGGCACATTCTCAAAATTTCAAATGACTATATTCCAAAATGGTTGGAGGCACCTATTTTAGACAAGACAGAGAGGGGTGAATTTTTAATCTGCTGTGTTTGGAAACCAAATAGAACCAAGCAGGATACTGAAGCCTCCTCAGCCCATCTCTGGCTTTCTGAGATCAGATGTTGCCCATACACTTTAAGGGCTATCTTTCACAGCCTTAAGGACCAGAAACTTGCTCTCTTGTTAAAAAGAGGAAATCAAACGTGAGGTTCTTTGTGTTGAATTCTGTGTCTGAGCAGGGCAGCCAAGGAACACAGAGATCCCTGCCTTCCCTCTGCTAACTTCGAAGGTCCCAGATCCTTTGCTGGGATAGTGCTGGATGCATTTTCTGGCAAACAAAACAGGGCTGCAGAGATGATGTGGTGCAGAAAGAGAAGCTAAAATTCATCCGTTCACCAGCAATGCAATAAACTGCACCTCAGACTAAAACTTGGGGTAAGACCTAGAGATTATTATTTTTCTTGCTTCCTGGCCCATTACAATTTCCCATACCTCTTCATATTCCTCCTCGTCATATTCTTCTTCCTCCTCTTCCTTCCCTTCCTCACCCTCCTCTTTCTCCTCTTCCTCTTCAGATGTCACCTCCTCTTCTTTCTTTTCCAAAGTCTAGGAAATGGTTAAGGGGTGGGGGAGTGGGGGGAGAAAGATATTAAGAACAGGCCTTTATTATATCACAATTTCTAGATGGACCCCTAGTACTGAAAATGGGATTTAGGGCCAAGAGAAGAATTGCAAAGGGTCACACAAAATAAAAGCGTGGAAGGGGTCTTGACTGGGCCCTACTATGCAAGCCACTCCATTTTGGGACTGGCCTCATAGCGTCTGACTGTCCTGAGAAGCCAAAATTAATGTTCTGGAGGAGGTCAGCCTTCAGCACCAACTCAGGCCCACTTTGTCCTTGCAGAAGAACTGGGTGCTAAAGAATGTCCTTGGCTGAACCATTTTATGCTAACAAGTTGGCATGTCTAAATGTTGCTCTGCCAGCAATTTTTCCCAACCCTCCTTGCATGGAGAAAGCTAGCACGTTAGGGAAAAAGGCTTGACCTAGCCTTTTTCCTGGCTTGCGTTTTTCCTATCTGTGGGGACAATGAGCCTTTCTACATGAGGCTTTTATTGTGCGCTCGTGCTTCCTCACTCACAGTACTTTGCTGGTCCTTTACACAACAGGCCTCTCCTGTGCTTTACAACCATTATCACAGGCTTTTTCAGATTGAGGAAAGTGCAGTATTTTTCTGAATGGTGTTATATTTATAGCATGTAATTGCACGCTATACCACAGTGCCATCTAGTGGCTGTATAACGAAACATGCAGAAACAGAGAGAAAGAAACCTCCCAGTTGTAGCATGTGTAAAGGAGCTGAGCTTAATCCCACAAAGAACCTGGAAGCAGAAACCCCAGTAAAGATGTAGGATAAAATCCTCATGTAGAAATGCCCAGTATCAAAACTTGCAAATTTCTACCTATAGCCTACATTGGTACCGTCCAAGAAATGCTTAAATTGGGGTGGGGGGAATAAATCATTTTATTTAGTTGGGGTTTACTTACTTTGTACAGTGGGCAGTATACAAGCCTGCTCTGTGCTCCCGTGCTGTTGCACTAGCGGAGTGCAAAAAGCAACCCTGGAAACCAGTGGAAGGGCTCGTTTCCGGATTGAGACAGGTTAACACAGCTTCCTTCGGCAAGCTCTGCTGACTTGCCCTGTTCCAGAAACAAGCATTTCTTCTTGTTTCGGGTCGCTTTCTAATTTCTAATACTGAGCACAGACTACTCTGGCAGCTTCAGTGTTTGGTTTGCTGCATGTCTAACTCAGGCCTTGGTCAAGACCAGTGAAAAACTACAGGAGAGAAATGACCACACCTTCCTGACAAAGCCAAAGAGCTCGGATGGAGGATTAAGGTTGCCAAGTGTGTTTACCGGCCCTGCTCCTGTGCTTTTAACAGCATCTTGACACACAGACATGTAGCGGGCAGGGGCATTTCTGGGCACATAGACCAAGTGAGGAGAGGAGAGAAGATGGACCTGTTTAATTTCTGCACATCAGGCTAACAGCACAGAGGGAGAGCCATTAAGAACCCCTATCACAGGCGTGGGTGATTTGTAGTGCTCCAGATGTTTTGGCCTAGAAGCCCCATGATCCCTCCCATCAGCTATGTGGCTTGGGCTGATGGGAGTTGTGGCCTTCCAGATGTTTTGATCACAAAGAAGAGAAAGGGGTTCTCAGGATGCAAGAATAAACTTATTATAGGAAGCCCAACACGTTTCAGCCTTTTTCTTATTTTGAGGCCTTCTTCAGAGGGTACAGAAAGTCTGCAGAATTTTTTCACAGCAAAAGATTGTCTCCTATGTCAATCCACAAGTCACCAGTAGACCGACATAGGCGACAATCTTTCGCAGTGAATGAATTCTGCAGACTTTTTTCTCTACCCCATGAAGAAGGCCTAAAGATAAGAAAAAGGCTGAAATGCATTGGGCTGCCCATAGTACATTTATTTTTGCATCCTGAGAACCTGTTTCCCTTCTTTGTGCTCTACTGTGGATGCTCGCTTCCTTCTGTTTTCTTCCAGATGTTTTGGCCTACAAGTTGCCCACGCCTGCCCTACCAGGATGCAGGCCAATGGTGAAGCATTCAGGCAACTGGTAGCATTCACCAGGAACTCTGGGAGTGGGTGTGGAAGGGCAGGGGGAGAGAGAGAAGCCAGCTACCTTGACCCCCAGATGCCCCCGCTGTACACCTGAATAGGCCCACATCAACAACTGTGGCTACCTCCAGCTTCTTGATGGCTTCCTCCTTGTCTACCGGCAGCTGAGTTTTGCGCTTGGGAGCGAGGATGGTGGCTCCTGTAACAAAAAAGGGATCATAAAGTTCACACCACAGAGAAGGGCCAATGGGAGGACATCAGCCTGGCATCTTCCACAGGCTGCCCCTTCTTTTCCAGTCACGATTCAGGGTGCTGGTTATAGTAACCTATAACAGCCTGGGGGTCCCCAATGAGAATAGTAATGAGGGAGAAGAGTCTCTGAAAATCAGCGTGCCCCCCCGCTTCCAACACAGAATGTCCCCCCAAAGCAGCAGGAGAGTGTTGGGTAGGTCTTAGGTCATTTTCTTATTTCATTCATTGATTCTTTCATCTATTACATTTCTATATCGCCTAACAGCCAAAGCTCTCTGGGCGGTTTACAAAGATTAAAAACCTAAAATTACAATATAATAACTTAATAGAACTGCCCACAGAGCTTCAGCTATTACACAGTATAGAAATGTAATAAGCAAATAATAAAACTATTCACCTAAAAAACAAAATAATTTTGTTTTTGTTCAGTCGTTAAGTTGTGTCCGACTCTTAATGACCCCGTGGACCATAGCACGGCAGGCCTTCCTGTCCTGCGCTCTCTCCCGGAGCGTGCTCAAGTTCATATTCATTGCACCGGTGATGCTATCTAGCCATCTCATCCTCTGCCGTCCCCTTCTCCTTTTGCCTTCAATCCTTCCCAGCATCAGGGTCTTTTCCAGGGAGTTTTCTCTTCGCATTAGGTGGCCAAAATATTTGAGCTTCAGCATCTGTCCTTCCAATGAGCACTCAGGGTTGATTTCCTTTAGGATTGCCTGATTTGGCCTCCTTGCAGTCCAGGGGACTCGTAAGAGTCTTCTCCAGCACCACAGTTCGAAAGCATCAATTCTTCGGCGCTCAGCCTTCCTTATAGTCCTGCTCTCACAGCCATATGTTACTACTGGGAAGACCAAAGCTTTGATTATACGGACCTTTGTCGGCAAGGTGATGTCTCTGCTCCTTACTATGCTGTCTAGGTTGGCCATAGCTTTCCTCCCAAGGAGCAAGCGTCTTTTAATTTCATGGCTACAGTCACCGTCTGCGGTGATCTTGGAGCCCAAGAAAGTAAAATCTGTCACTGCTTCCATTTCTTCCCCTTCTATATGCCAAAAATAATTTTACACAGTCAATAATAAAAAGCCCAGTACCCGTTATAAAACTTATCATATGCTGTCAAATGCCTGAGAGTAGAGGAAAGTCGTAACCTGGCACTGAAAAGGTGAGAGAGTTGGCACCAGGCGGACCTCACCGGCAAGAGTGTCCCACAATCGGAAGCCACCACTGAGGAGGCCCTCTCCCTTGCTGCCATCCTCCAACCCTCCCTCAGAGGAGGGTCTCAGGTGATGATTGTAGAATACAGGTAGGTTCATACTGGGAAAGGTGTTCTATCAGGTATTGCAGTCCCAAGCTGTGAAAGGCTTTGCAGGTCAAAACCACCACCTTGAACTGGGCTGGAAACTTTCCAGCAGCCAGGGCAAGCAGACTGTTCAGATGGGATGACGGTGAGGCCATAGAGGACTCAGTCCATCTATGTTTGTTTAATGTCATGATGGCATTTCCCAGAATCCTCTGCAACACACAGGGGTTCTGTGGCCATGTGTGCGCGCGTGCGCGTGTAGGAAGCTGCCTGAAGGATGGACATTTGAAAAACACCAACCTACAAAATTCTAAAGGGTTTAAGCCTAACATACCTGAGGGACAGCCACCTCCTCCATTGCTAAGACTCACCAAGGCTGCCCTCTTAATACTATAAATTTGAACAAGAAGGGCACATAGCGTCCCAGTTATGGGACTCTCTCCCTGCAAACTCATGGAGGTTTCAGGATTTTTCATCTGCTTTGATCTTCCAGGCTCACAATTAAACCACAAAAGACTGGGGATGTTCCAGTGAATTGAATTACATTCCATTTCTGTTCCACTGCTTTGCTTTTGTTTTACAGGTTTTCCACATGAAGCTGTTAATCGCTGTATCTACTATCAGTTCCATCGCAGAATTGAGATCGAAGCACTACACGAGGAGCGTTTCCTTTCCTGCTTATCTGCTACATAGCCTCTAGGTAATACTGTAGTATAGCAGAATAGCACAAATATACAAATAGAAGCAGCACTTTCAGAAATAACACCCCATTCCCCCCATTCTAAAAATCCCCCAGGAAGGTGCTCTGAAAAAAAACAAGCAAAACTTTAGACATCATGATGATGTCCAAAGAACCCATAAACAACCATGAGTAAGGAATTGCAAGCGCACAATAAATGTCTTGTGTTCAACAGCTCTTCAATTTCAGGATGGGGTCAGCAATCAATCCATTGTAGCATTTCCCCCAAATCTAAGCAGAGGACTCGGTAAGCTGAGACTTGAGTTGTTCAAGAAAGACTAAGGGGGCTTACAGGAAGTAGCTACAGAAAGTGAGCCAAAGACAGTATGGTGTAGTGGGTAGAGTTGGGCTACAGAGATGCTGGTTCAAAACCCCTTCTCTCAGCCTGGCCAACCTCACAGGGGGGTTGTGGGCAAGATCAACATTGGGAAAGTGGCGGGGAGGTTTGGTCACTCTGTTTTTTAATGTAATTTTTAGAAGTACTTACTCTGTTTTCGAATCTTCCGTACTCGGATTTTTAATTCTTGTGGTAGCCGCCTCCAATCTGCAGAGATAAAGGAAACATCACCAAGTAAAATTTAACTAGTCAGGCACACGTGTAAGTTCTGACTAGGTTTTCTCATAAAATCCCTCTTTTGTATTTTAGAGTGATTAATCACACTGACTTAACATTTAAAAAATCTACTGGGAATTTTGCCTCATGCTCCCAGCAGGAAATCGCCTGGAGAGTATCCCCTGGTCTTATCTATCCCTGTCAGCATGTGGACTGGGACAGGGTGCAGAGAGCAGGCTGAATGACACCTTTCCGTGTGAGCCTGGGTGTGTCCAATCCCCCAAACTAGAGTCTGTGTGAACATACTCTATGAACTAATGCTTTTTAAATGGTCCTTCTAATTTCATTCGGCAGGGAGTTCCAAAGGTTATGCTTGTTTGCAAGTCTTTTTAAAACCCCTTGGTTTGTAGAAAACTCACTTGGGGTTCCAATGGCTAACTTGGGGGGGGGGGGGCAATTCAGCAAGCAGAGGGCAAAGGCCAAAAAAGGAGCAAATGAAGACATCTGACATCCCAAATCTCAAAAATCTCGATGGGTTTTGAACTGTGTCATCAGAAAGGGATCTCCTTGGAGATACCCCCACGCTATGTGAAAGACTTTTGTATCACTCAAAACGGGCTGAATCGCTAATGTTTTATTACAGAAGCATGCAAGTCAGCCCACAAAAATCACTGGCCCACACAAACTTTTTTTACTAGCCCCAAATCTCTGCTTCATCTTTGCTGCCTAAAAGAGCCCTCTTTTGTAAAGCACCCCTCTCTGATCACCCCAGAAGTAATTTCTACTCATCACAGGCAAGCACCCATTATCAAGTCTTGTAATTTCATGGGCCATGACTTCCTAAGAAGTTTTTTGGTTTTCTTAGTAGGAAACACTCTTGGTGTAACTTTGAAATGTGTAGAATAAATTATAGTTACTGGCTTTAAAAGAGCAATTCCAGACATCATATAACTATATAATCCCTGCATTTCCCCTGGACCATGTCCAACATACAGCTTTGTGGAGGGCAGGCAGGCAAATGAGTCTATCCCCAATTCAACTTTGGAAAAGAAGCCTGATAGCACTTCATAATGCACAAAACTGTATCTCTAGAGCAGAGGTGCAGAACCTCTTTCAGCTCGGGGGCCACATCCCTGTGGAGGGCAGGGCTGAAGGCAAAAGGGATGGGGACACACTACAAAAAAATGTTAGCATATTTTAGCTTAAAGCTGTTACTGCCAGTAACTGAGCCTTAGGAGAGGAATTCCAACCTTTCAGAATGGAGAAAAAACTGCACAACAGCTGGGAAACCACTGAGGTCGAGGGAAAGGGGATGAATCATAGAATAGTGGGGTTGGAAGGGGCGTATAAGACCATCAAGTCCAACCCCCATGGGGCCAGGTGAACCCTGGAGGGCCAGATTGGGATCCCAGGAGGACTGGATTTGTCCCCCAGGCTTGAGGTTCTTCACCCACGCTCTAGAGATATACAGTACATCCAGATGCTAAGACAGGCAAGGCAAAACAGAGCCCTTTGGGGTGAAGGAGCGGGATGCACAAATCTAACTAAACAAAATATTCCTGGACTTACCTGGGCTCCACTCTATGGCATTATCAATAGGGCTGGACATCTGATACTTGTCCGAATAGCGTTCCACATCTGAAAATAGTGATACGTAAGAACAAGAAATGCCTTTTTGTTCAACAAAGGAAGAGAAACGGGCTGCCCCACAAGATGCAAGGGCTAAGCCTTAAACTGCAACCCTCCGCATGCTTACTTGGGAGGGACCTCAGCCTGATGGAACTCAGTGAGGCTTACTTCTGAGTAACGCCACAACGTTGCTTTAATAAAGGTCTGTCAAATTCGGCTAGCTGTAGGTGTCATGCAGTTAATCCTTCTTTTATTCATATGTTTTGGAAATGCCCAATAGTTGCCTCCTTTTGGGGAGGAAGTTATTATAAGGAGAAACTTTGTATTGGAAAGCTCGTTAATATTTACTGATGTAAATGTTCTCTTAAATTACTTACTGCTTCTTGGAATGTAACACATGGTCAGCATAAGTGGATCTTTCATGCCCTTCTGGTTGCTAAAAGACTGATATTACAGTATTGGAAGGATAAAAGCTCACTGCCTTAATGCAATGGGCCGAAGGCTTAACAACGCTAGCAACATTTGAAAGAGTGGTACACAGGCATAACTTGCCAATGGACTTATATCTGGATATCTGGTCTGCTTTTACTGAAGTTTATGTGTAATCTATTCTTTCTCTTATTTTCTCCCTAGAATACTGTAATATTTGAAACGGAGGATATTAGAATATGTTGTTATATTTTTAATTCTTTGGTTTTGTTATGTTTTTTATTTTGTTAAAACTCATAATAAAAAAATTGATTAAAAAAACTTTTGAGTAAGCAAAATCATGCACCTTTCATTGTGCTGACCGTGTTATACCCCTCCTGAAATCCTCCTGTGAGCTTTCTGCCCGCTCCTGGATCAAGCAAAAGTTTCTCATCCTCCCCTTCCACCCCTCCTTAACTCCCCCACCACCACCACCACCGGTCCTCCAACTCTCCACTCTTATATCCCAATATTTTGGGCCAAACACAATTCAGTGGTATCTCGTAGAGGACACTTTCCTTGGAGGTGTTAGGTGCATCATTTGGCTGGCCCAAAACTTATTGTGGGATGCACAGCCCAGTTTATTTATTTCTTTACACATTTCTATACTGCCCAATAGCAGAAACTCTGTAATTGTCATCTGAGGTCATTGCATAACACTCATTAATGCGTAAAAACACAATTTTCAATTGGCTCAAATGACTGCAGACTTCGAAGGGGACCGTCCCCCTCCTCCCAAAAGTCATGGAAATATATGATATGGCGTAGTACAAGGCTCATTTTCAGGAGAATAGGAATACACACTTTAGTTCCTTATTAAGTTTACTGATTTGAGCTCCGTTTCAAATTTTGTGCAAATAAGGAACTGGGAAGAACTAGTAACCAATCGTCAGCAGCTTACGGTTTTCACCAGGACCTGCCCATACACACCAAAGCTGTTTTTGTATCCATGAGGTCTAGGAACTTGCTTTTTTGAAAAGACAAAGATGACAAAAGAAAACTTTGATTCTCATCTGGGTTTTCTGCTCAGTACCAAATCCACCAGGGCAGTAACTGTGGAATTTATATAGTCCTGGTTATTATTCATTATTTCTACAGGTGAAACTAATGTGTTTTTAAAAGATCGCAGAGCTGGTTCTAGAAACTGTAGCTGAGCAGAGAGCGTCCCCTCTCCCCCTGCAACTGTGATCTTGCAAGAAATATATTTACTCCTGGAAGCCCAAGTTATCCATGGAGGAAACTATCTGTTGCATCTCCCCATGATCCACTATTCTGGGCTTTCCTTCTTAGGAACATACAAAGCTGCCTTTGTCCATCTAGCCCAGTATTGTCGACACTGACTGGCAGCAGCAGCGCTCCAGGATTTCAGGCAGGATTTTTTCCTAGCCCCTATCTGGAGATGCTGTCGGAGGTCCAACTGGGACCTACTGCATGCAAAGCAGGGGCTCCGCCACAGAGCCATGGCCCTTCCCCGCCCTTCCTACCAGGAGGCCCGTCCTGGCCAATGAGTTGTGCAGAAAGGGGTCAGATGAAAGGAGCTGACATGACCTTAGCCAGACACCGCCTGCAGCTGACTTAGGTCAGTGAAAACCAGCCACTAGATAGGAATCCTGGACTTGGGGATTCAGGGTTGCCATCACAAGTTCTGCCTGCACAGATGGATACTACGAGGCAGCCCCAGAATAGCAGGTAGTATTATAAACTGGATGACACCATGGATCAAAAGTCAGTCGGAACGTGTCTTATGACCCACGATGCAAACAGTTCTGCAATCTGGAAAACTTGCCTGGAGGGGCTTTGACATCTCTTGGGACATATCCGTCTGCACGAAATGGCTAGCATTCACTTCGTCTTCCTATCAGCCAAACAAAATCCTCTGAATGAAGATGAAGTTTTATTGATAACATCTGAAGTCTGTCTTCATACCAGCCTCTCTGTTTTCCCCTTCGAAAAAGTGTGTGTGTGTGTGTGTGTGTGTGTGTGTGTGTGGGGAAATGCCAGTCGGCGCAAGATTATAAAAACGACATGCTTATGTGTGGTCCTGAGCCAGAAGAGCTTGAAATGGGGGGGGGGGTGAAAGGGGGAGTGAAAATGCTCCCCCTTCTCTGCCTTTCTGGCTGCTACCCCCACCCCAAAGGTCAGTGGGAATGGCACTGCAGGGTAACACAGTAATGTTCCCAGGGGTCTTCCAGGGGAAAACCACAGCAGCCAGGATGAGCTTCCCATAACCTGCCACCGGCAAGCCCCCACCGCCCCATTTTGGCCTTGGGGTTCTCAACATCACCTGTGAGACCACCTCCGTCAGCTCAGGTAGGGAGACGCCTCGGCAGTGGGGTGAACCCAACACCAGGAACAGACACTCAAAACTGGCCAACTCTTGACCGGGGTACCTGGTCATGGGGATGGAATCTTTATGGACCACAGCGACCCCCTGACCGCTCCCTGCCCTTCAAACCGTGACTGGTGCTGCACCCTGGAGGACACATTTGGGAGAGGCTTACACCTCCTCCTTGTCCAACCGAGTCCCCATTATGCGCAACAGGTCAACTTTCTTTTCCCAGACCAGATCACAGATGGTCTGCCACTTTCCCCTGGCGGACCGGGCATTTATCAGCAGCACTTTAGGACTTTCCTCCTCCCTCCCAAAGCCTTTTCCTTTTGTGCTGCGCCTTTCAGATGGAAAGCCCAACAGCAGGGACAGTCTCATCATTGAACAATGCACGCCTGCCTGGGAGTCTTTTTGGGTTGAAGTATTATAGGTAAAATTATTTGGGCTGAAGGTAAAAATACTGTAAATAAATGAATACTTGAGGGGACCACACAAGAGCCATCACTGTTACCCAGGATGTGGAGTGGCCCAGAAAGTGGAAGAGCACACAGATGTTGAGATCAGCTTCCCCACACCTGTCGCCCTCTGCCATGACACCCTCTGCCCATTACTACTTCTGTGGGGCCCTTCCACCGCTCCCCAGACACTCCAACTCCCCTCAAACACATACTGGACTCCACAAATTAACTGAAACCCCAGTTTCCAGTTCCCCCCTGCGCCATGTTGTTCCAGAGACTGTAGCCTCCTTTGTTTCCTGTGTTGTAGCTGCCTGTGCTAAGGCTTCCAGGCAGGGAGCGGGGCGGATGTGGGAGAGGCAGGCTGGAAAGCTCAGCCCTCAAAGGGGGTCACACTCCCTTCCCTCCAATGAGCGGCTGAGATCAGTTATGCTGAGAGGAAGTGTCCTGCCCAAAACTCTCCCCCCACCCTAGCAGGTTGCTTCGTGAATTTGCGAGATTTTGAGCTTGGGTGCTGTACGCCCAAGCCCAATGCGCCATGTAGCTCATGAAACAATATAGCCTCCTGGGCAACATTGCCACCTTTTCTCTCCCAGTAGGGTTCCTGCACTTTAACCAGTTGCATATCAGGCAGAAACACAACAGGCGCTGCTTGTCCTGATACAGAGACGCGAGGAAAAGAATTGCCTATTGAAATGTTCCTGTCTCACGGGTCTTAAAACTGCCAGGACAACAACAGCAGCAGCAAAACATCCCTATGCTTGGCTGACCCAACTAAGCTTCCTGAGCCTTCTCCCTGTATCTTTCCATGCAACAGTCTCTCTAGCAGACTGGACTTTGCCCGTTATGCCTGCCAACAGAACGCAGGCCTCTTCGTCCCTTGGCCCTGAGTGAGGATCTCCTTCCAGCTCAAACTGACTTTCTGCTTCTCTCACAGCAGCGACACTGACTCCCAACATCCCATGGCTGATCCTTTCCCCTTAAAAAAAGGCATGGAAACATTCTGTGACATCACAACAGTTCTGCCAATCGAGGGTGTGCATGGTGGGATGCTCAGGTTCCCAAAAGAGGCAGCGGCCTCTTTTTACCCTCCTGCACTGCTGCTAGGTTTTATTGTGGTTGTATTGTTATATTGTGGTTTTAATGTTCTATATATTTTAAATTGTTTTATTGTGTGTTGTTTGGTTTTAATTTTTGTGAACCGCCCAGAGAGCTTCGGCTATTGGGCGGTATAGAAATAAATAAATAAATAAATAAAATAGATGTGGGCAGCGATTTTACACTCTGGGACCAGCCTCCCTGTACAGAACCCCCGTCAGAGTTCTTCCACGTTCTTCTTGGCCATTACCTTTCTTTGGCGCAGACGGTTTGATGAAGTATGGCAAGTTCTTCATAGCTCCCCTCAGCTCTTGCTTCAGGGCTAACATGTACTCAACCTCCTCTCCAGTCTGTAGCGGAACTGGTTTGTATTCCAAGGGCTATGGGAACAGGCAACCAGGGGACAAAACAAACCACGTGAACCTTGGAAACTTAACAATTTATTTGATACATCAAATATGTCAAGTAGAAAAAGCCACCAGCTTGTTGACCCGCCCCCAAAAGATCTAATGAAGAGGGGGGAGACAGACTCACGGGGAATAGGGGCGACGGTTGGAGGGTGGGTGGGGGGAGCGCCTCGCCCTTCCCAATGCCCACGGCTTCGACGTTGAAGGTCATGTGACCGCCCCGGCCCCTGCCTCGGCCGCCTCTTCCGGCCATGATCGGTTCTCCAGGAGGAAACAGGTACGGACTACAGCAAGGCTGCTGTCAGAAGGTGAAATCTGTTGTACCTAAAGGATGATAGACATAAAGTTTATTTACACCATATTCCATCCCCATTTGTCAAATGACTATTTAAAACAGGCAAGGCTGCATTCTGCAGTTGCAACAGACAAGCACAGAATTAGTCCTCCTTGTTTTCGTTTTAAAGTTTCTAGTCCACGTGGCTAGGGAGAGGCATCAAACTGTGAGCAAAATGGCTGAAGAAACCTTACAAGTTAGTGAACAGGAAAGCGTCGGGGTAAGGGGCTTTACGGACAGTTCCTTCTCTCTCCAACTGCTGGCCATGCATGCCTCAGCATGGGCCACTGGGCAGCCATCTTGCTCCCCCTGAGCAACGGCGAGGCCAAGAGAAAGAATAAGCTCGTGTTGCGTGTAGTGTGAGCCTGGAGGTTGGTTCTGGCATTCCCTCAGTTAGGTCCTTGGTCACATGGTTTATTTATTTATGTATATTTATAAACTGCTTACATCTAAAGGTTTCAAAGAGGTGTACACAATTAATACAAACATAACAGCTGGCACACAGAAGATCTCGCACCGATGTAAGATGGAACGCTGCACCGCCCAGGGAAGGCTTGTGTCCGCAACCGGGTCTTCAACATCTGCCCCCAAATGGGAAGCGTTGGCGCATGTCTAACCGCAGGGGGAAGAGGACTCCTCTGGTGGGCCCTGCTACCCTACATGCCCTGCTCCGGACAACTGTGCAGCAGACCTTGAAAGCATGTGGCCCCACCAGGAGGCCTCCCCAGATGTCCTCAAGGATGGGGTGGGTCTAGAGGGGAGAAGGCGGACTTCTCACGGAGCCGGGTCCCAAGCGGTTTAGGGCTTTATATATTCGCTTCATAGACTATGGCCTGGGGCACATACCACAGCAGCAAAGCCTGAGTCATTTCACCCACAATTTG